>NW_028317821.1:24859000-25169500 GCF_062004578.1 Staurois parvus
GAATACTCAAAGAAACTGTTTTTGGGACCTGGACATAAATGTGGTGACCTCCCAGCAACCACCCCTTAAACTGGATAATTGGTCAACACCCCTTTGATACCACAGAAAAGAGGGATACCAGGACACTTTGACAGCTCTTGTGTGCCATCAACCAAGGAACATCTGTCAAGTCATGAGAGCCAATAACACTTTTGCTCATTGACTGAACTCTGCCAAAACCAAGGACTTTACAAGTATTTACCTTTTTAACCTCTTTGCCTTGCTGTTGCTTGTTCTCTTTGTTACCTTAATCTTTGTTTTTGTAAATATTATATTTGCACTATTCTGACCTTTTCATTATTAAACCCTATTTTTAAAAGTGTTGAAATTATCTCTAAAAGCGCTAATGCAAACCAAAAGAATCCCTGTTCTTGAAGAGTGCTACTGTAGTATAATACTTTGAATATACCTGCCTGTGGTGACAGTGTGTGTTACGGATGTTTATTCTAAAATCATAGTTGTTGTTGCTAAGTTAGTGAGTTTCCTCCTTCCCGGTAGAAAGGTGTTGATGGTAGCTTAAAGAGTTAATTTCTTCTTTAACTAAACCCAGTGACAAACGCTCTCAGGCTGCTGGTACCTAGATTGTGGTCCCGCAAGCTGGAAAATTTTGGTGCAGGGTGCAGCTGAGAGTTGCATTGTTATGTAAGTGACAGCGTGATGTGAGATTGGCCAGTACTTTTCACAAGTTGGTGAAAAGGGCAAGGATCTGACATCTGCGTTTGTTACAGCATGATCCTTCTTTTTTCTTCTCTTTACTTCCGATGGTCCTTCTTCAATGTCCACATAACTGCCCACAAGATGTGGACACCTCCTACTGGTGGAGGTGACATTTCCAGCTGCCAGGTCCTCTATCATAGGCTCTAGAGGCAGGGGAAATCATGGGGTTAGTGACTGAAAGGACCAGTGCTAAAGAAGATAACGAACAGAGAAAAATGTCTGCTTCCCAGGGCAGGAAATTAGCTTGACTAATAAAGGAAACTAAGGGGTTGAATTACTAAAACTGGAGAGTGCAAAATCTGGTGCAGCTGTGCATGGTAGCCAATCAGCTTCTAACTTCAACTTGTTCAATTAAGCTTTGACAAAATAACCTGGAAGTAGATTGGTTTCTATGCGGAACTGCACCAGATTTTGCACTCTCCAGTTTTAGTAAATCTACCCCTATGGCTTTGATCCATTACACTGCAGGATGGCTTAGGAGTAAGGTAATAGATACATTGTTTAAATTTCATTTTTGCCTTGAGTATGACTTTAAAACTTAAAGTTTAGTTACAGTTTTGTTTTACCTACTGCTACAGTCACATAACTTAGCTGTAATGAAGTCCCACATATTGTAGGCTGATGGTTCCTGAAGAAAACCTGTCATATGACGCCCAATCCTCTTCACAGCTCTGAACTTCCAACTCCGTGAGGTTATTAGCTTTAGGTCTAACATACCAATGCATTTCTGAAGTTCCCAATGACATGCCCCCTCTGCCCTTTCCTCCACTGGCAAAAGTCCTTTATTATATTTATTTATTACCGGTACTTATATAGCACTGCCAATTTATGCAGCACTTTACATATATATTGTACATTCACATCAGCCCTGCCTTCAAGAAGCTTACAATCTAAGGTCCCTAACTCACATTCATACACATACTAGGGCCAATTTAGACAGGAGCCAATGAATCTACCAGTACATCTTTTGAGTGTGGGAGGAACCTAGAGTACACGGAGGAAACCCACACAGGCACAGGGGTAACATGCAAACTCCAGGCAGGTAGTGCTGTGGTTTGGATTCAAACTGACAACACTAGTGCTTTAATTAATTTTACTGAATGTAGCATGGTTTGTGAGTGGGGGAGAGGGTACTGTCATTCCTCTATGTTATGTGCAGCAGTAGGTAAAAAAACAAACAAAAAAAACTAAACTTTATTTTTAAATACTCTTCTTTAATTTTTATACAGCAGTAACTGTACAAAAACAGTACTGAAATTTTATTGCAACGAAAGCATTTTACATCCAAGCAGTCCTTAAGGAACTGCTGATGCGATCAGATATCTACACATCTAGTAATGTAGGGGGTGAAAGGTTCAAATTACCATCAGCAACGCAGTGTGCTACCTAGTGTATCAGTCATACGTTTAACCATTCTGTATCTTGTAGTTGATAAGCCATTAGACAGCTACCAACTTATCTAGCATTTGAGTTTCGGCATATTATAAATGTTTTACGGCAAGCAGTCTTCGTGTAAAAGCAGCAGGAGATTCAAGACATTACTGAAAAAATATCAATGCACAAGACAAGAGCATACTAACATAGTACAGCAAACCTTCTTTAACTGAATGGATTAAAGGTAATGTACTCACAAATTAAAATCCTTGCATAGAAAGCATACAGGTCAAAACAGAGGTGATGTCTGACATCCAGTAACCAGCGTTATCTGCAAACAGGTCCTACAGTTGTGGCCAAAATTATTCAACCCCCACTGAAATTGAGTGTTTTGGCCAGTTTGACATTGCTTTTGATCATTCAGTCATCTTGCTTACATTTACATTAAAGAGGCACTTGTAGGTCAGACAAATATAACATAACAGTTATAATGAAATAACCACAAATGTCTTTTCTGTGCTCACAGCATTATCAGTTTTATTCAACCCCCAAGTGACATTCAATCTTAGTACTTAGTACAGCATCCTTTTACAGTTATAACAGCTTTTAAACGTGAAGCATAGCTTGACACAAGTGTCTTGCAGCGATCTACGGGTATCTTCGCCCATTCTTCATGGGCAAAGGCCTCCAGTTCAGTCACATTCTTAGGCTTGCGCACTGCAACTGCTTTCTTTAAGTCCCACCAGAGGTTCTCAATCGGATTTAAGTCTGGTGACTGCGATGGCCACTCCAAAATGTTCCAGCCTTTCCTCTGCAACCATGCTCTAGTGGACTTGGAGGTATGCTTGGGATCATTGTCCTGTTGAAAGGTCCAACGTCTCCCAAGCCTCAGGTGTGTGACGGACTGCATCACGTTTCCATCCAATATCTCCTGGTACTGAAGAGAATTCATGGTACCTTGCACACGCTGAAGCTTCCCTATACCTGCAGAAGCAAAACAGCCCCAAAGCATGATTGACCCTCCACCATGCTTCACAGTAGGCAAGGTGTTCTTTTCATCATAGGCCTTGTTCTTCCTCCTCCAAACATAGCGTTGATCCATGGGCCCAAACAGTTCTAATTTTGTTTCATCAGTCCACAGAACACTATCCCACAACTTTTGTGGTTTGTCCACATGGCTTTTGGCATACTGCAGTCGACTCTTCTTATTCTTTGGAGACAGCAAGGGGGTACGCCTGGGAGTTCTGGCACGGAGGCCTTCATTACGCAGTGTGCGTCTTATTGTCTGGGCTGAAACTTCTGTACCCACATCTGACAAATCTTTTCTCAGTTCCTCAGCAGTCACACGGGGACTTCTCTCCACTCTACGCTTCAGGTAGCGCACAGCAGTCGAAGTCAGCATCTTCTTTCTGCCACGACCAGGTAGCGTTTCAACAGTGCCCTTTGCCTTGAATTTGCGAATGATGCTTCCTAAGGTGTCTCTTGGTATGTTTAACATCTTTGCAATCTTCTTATAGCCATTGCCCTTCCTGTGAAGAGAAATCACCTCTTCTCTTGTCTTCCTGGACCATTCTCTTGCCTTCACCATGTTTGTAACCACACCAGTAAATGTCTAGAAGGAGCTGAGTATCACAGTCATTTTAAAGCTGCCTAATTGGTGCTTATTATGCTTGATTGCTGCTCGGTGACATCCACAGGTGTTTTCAATACCTGATGGAAAGCACCTGTATGAACCTCTGTTCTTCAGAGTGGTAGTCTTTAAGGGGTTGAATAATTGTGGCAATGAAGAAACCACATAAGAACCATTTACTACTGTATTACATAAACAATTGATGTCATTTTAGTTGCATTTGGGTAGTTACAACGTCCTTGTAGGATTTGATTCTGAATACAATTCCAAATGTACACTATAGTCCCTAAACCCCTTTACAGCATTGGGGGTTGAATAATTTTGGCCACAACTGTAGTTATCAGACATCATCCCTGTCATGCCTTCTAGCAATGATTTAAATTTGCGAGTGTATTACTTTTATTCCTTTCGATTAAAGAGGGTTTGCTACACTATGCCAGTGTTCTCTTTTCTTGTGCTTTGATATTTTACAGTTTAAAGTGGTTGCAAACCCCTACATATATCCAATGAAATTACATCTCTGAAATGACTATACGCAGAGATGAATCAAATCCTCTTATATGTTGTACCTAGAGATGAGCGAATCGAACATGGCGAAGTGGAATTCGTTTCGAATATTGGGAAATATTCGATTCGCGCCGAATCCGAAAATTAGCCAACTTCGGATGCACGAATCGAATTTTCCCAAAAATGGCGGCGACATGTGTGGCGACGGAGCGGGGATCTCTGGGAAGGCGCGCAGACAAGGCGCGCTGACCCATAATGCATTCATTCATGACATGTGATCGCATTAGCCAATCAGCAGCCAGCCAGCCAGCACTGTGTAATGGTGGAGCTATAAATTGCGGCCATCTTACAATTCTCCATTAGCCTCCGGTCATTCAAGAGAGACAGACCTGTCTGTATTAGGGACAGAGTTAGGGCCAGAGAGACTTTAGGGCCACAGAATCGTTACTTAGGGACACAGAATCGTTACTTAGGGACACAGAATCGTTACTCAGGGACACAGAATTGTTACTCAGGGACACAGAATTGTTACTCAGGGACAGACACAGAATTGTTACTGAGGGACACAGAATTGTTACTGAGGGACACAGAATTGTTACTGAGGGACACAGAATTGTTACTCAGGGACACAGAATTGTTACTCAGGGACAGACACAGAATTGTTACTGAGGGACACAGAATTGTTACTCAGGGACACAGAATTGTTACTGAGGGACACAGAATCGTTACTGAGGGACACAGAATTGTTACTCAGGGACACAGAATTGTTACTCAGGGACACAGAATTGTTACTCAGGGACACAGAATTGTTACTGAGGGACACAGAATCGTTACTGAGGGACACAGAATAGTTACTCAGGGACACAGAATTGTTACTCAGGGACACAGAATCGTTGAATTAAAGAGTATGTCAGACAACACGCAGAGGAGTGGCAGAGGAGGCAATGTTTCAGGAGCGAGCAGACGTGGCAGCAGAGGAAGGGGTCGAGGCAGCACTAGTCGCAGCCAGAGGCCAGTGCTCCCGGTGTCATCCAGCGGTCGTGTCTCCACCGACAACCCTGCCGTCATCGATTGGTTGGCTCGGTCGTCTTCCTCTTCCCAGGTCACCTCTGACACCTACAGCCAACGGTCGGTGGGTACGTCAGACACAACCGTTAGTTGGCATGGCCCGGGAGCAAGCCCACTGAAATCACGTGTCCTCTACCTGCCCCTGTCCTTTGGTGTTCCCTCACCAAGCGAAGTATCGCATGCTGTGGGCTCAGCCCCACTGTACAGTGAGGAAGAGCTAACAGAGGGCGGTCAGGAACGGGGGGAGACATCCGCCTCTTCAGCAGCCAGGCGAAGAAGTACTGGCGAGGAGAGTGGCTCGGTAGCCGGTCTAGAGACAGGTCTGTCTCCTGACCCACACGCAGCCGAGGGGGCTAGTAGTGAGGCGGAGACCCTAATTGATGATGATGAGGCTGATCGCACTTGGCAGCCTCGTCGTCATCTGCCAGGCCCGTAATCTGCCATGGGCCCCCGTACCGACTCCTCATGCTGCTGCCAGGCCCGTAATCTGTCATGGGCCCCTGTACCGCCTCCTCATGCTGCTGCCAGGTCCAGAGTGTGTCATGGGTCCCTGTACGGCCTCCCATTGCTGCTGTCTCCATCGCCACACTCTGCCATGTGCCACTTTCAGGTCTCCTCACACTGCTGGTGGGTTCCATTTTGTCATAGGGTGCTGGCAGATTACGGGCCTCCCATTGCTGCTGCCAGGCCCGTAATCTGCCATGGGCCCCCGTACCGACTCCTCATGCTGCTGCCAGGCCCGTAATCTGTCCTGGGCTCCTGTACCGCCTCCTCATGCTGCTGCCAGGTCCAGAGTGTCTCATGGGTCCCTGTACGGCCTCCCATTGCTGCTGTCTCCATCGCCACACTCTGCCATGTGCCACTTTCAGGTCTCCTCACACTGCTGGTGGGTTCCATTTTGTCATAGGGTGCTGGCAGATTACGGGCCTCCCATTGCTGCTGCCAGGCCCGTAATCTGCCATGGGCCCCCGTACCGACTCCTCATGCTGCTGCCAGGCCCGTAATCTGTCATGGGCCCCTGTACCGCCTCCTCATGCTGCTGCCAGGTCCAGAGTGTCTCATGGGTCCCTGTACGGCCTCCCATTGCTGCTGTCTCCATCGCCACACTCTGCCATGTGCCACTTTCAGGTCTCCTCACACTGCTGGTGGGTTCCATTTTGTCATAGGGTGCTGGCAGATTACGGGCCTCCCATTGCTGCTGCCAGGCCCGTAATCTGCCATGGGCCCCAGTACCGCCTCCTCATGCTGCTGCCAGGTCCAGAGTGTCTCATGGGTCCCTGTACGGCCTCCCATTGCTGCTGTCTCCATCGCCACACTCTGCCATGTGCCACTTTCAGGTCTCCTCACACTGCTGGTGGGTTCCATTTTGTCATAGGGTGCTGGCAGATTACGGGCCTCCCTCTGCTGCTGCCAGGCCCGTAATCTGCCATGGGCCCCCGTACCGCCTCCTCATGCTGCTGCCAGGTCCAGAGTGTCTCATGGGTCCCTGTACGGCCTCCCATTGCTGCTGTCTCCATCGCCACACTCTGCCATGTGCCACTTTCAGGTCTCCTCACACTGCTGGTGGGTTCCAGTTTGTCATAGGGTGCTGGCAGATTACGGGCCTCCCATTGCTGCTGCCAGGCCCGTAATCTGCCATGGGCCCCCGTACCAACTCCTCATGCTGCTGCCAGGCCCGTAATCTGCCATTGGCCCCCGTACCGCCTCCTCATGCTGCTGCCAGGTCCAGAGTGTCTCATGGGTCCCTGTACGGCCTCCCATTGCTGCTGTCTCCATCGCCACACTCTGCCATGTGCCACTTTCAGGTCTCCTCACACTGCTGGTGGGTTCCATTTTGTCATAGGGTGCTGGCAGATTACGGGCCTCCCATTGCTGCTGCCAGGCCCGTAATCTGCCATGGGCCCCCGTACCGCCTCCTCATGCTGCTGCCAGGTCCAGAGTGTCTCATGGGTCCCTGTACGGCCTCCCATTGCTGCTGTCTCCATCGCCACACTCTGCCATGTGCCACTTTCAGGTCTCCTCACACTGCTGGTGGGTTCCATTTTGTCATAGGGTGCTGTATGGCCTCCCATTGCTGCTGCCTCCACCGCCACACTGTGGCTCCACACTCTGGTTTTGGCCCCGTGAGTGCCCAAATGAGTGAAGTGTGCGGTGATTCTAAGATCGACGGCACTCATCTGCATGTCATACTGACTGACAGTATTATTTCTCTTCCCCAGCAGACTCCAAGGGCATTTAAATTAAAGGTACAGTGTTCTGCACTGATATAAAGGCTCTCTGAAGCCTAGAAACACCCTTTTTATAAGTTAAATTCGCAGCAAATATATTCGACTCGAATCGAATTTATTCTGCAAATTCGCCGAATCAGCCGAATCGAATTTTTGATTACTTCGCTCATCTCTAGTTGTACCTGTTTACCTGCAGCTCTCTGTCCTCTATAGCCTTTTAAAACACACAGTTGAAGGCTTCTTCTCAGCTCTAGCAGGCAGGGGCAGGGATCCGATGTCATATACTGCACATCACAGGGCAGGAGGATGAGTGTAATCTGAGACCTGACTGGAGGGAAACGACAAACACACACCTTCTACACAGTATCATAGGAAAAAATGCACAGCTGAGATGTCAATCACCTGCTGTGTGTTGCAGGGCGGGGGCATCTCTCAGGATGGCTTGGTGCTGAGTTAAACTATCAGAAATGAGATAACAGAGAGGAGAGATCAGAGAGGAACCATGTGCTTTGGATTGTGGCAAGTGCACACTATAGAAGGATATACTTTGTTCGTTTTTCATTTCAGATGTTTACATTCACTTTAAGAGCACTCATCTCTTTCACTAGAGGTGCAGGGCAAAGGGGTTGATTTACTAAAACTGGATAGTGCAAACTCTGGTGCAGCTCTGCATAGAAAGCAATCAGCTTCTAGTTTTTGTTTTGTCAAAGTTTAATTGAACAAGCTGAATTTAGAAGCTGACTGGCTACCATGCACTGCTGCACCACATTTTGCACTCTCCAGTTTTACTAAATCAAACCCAAAGACTTCTGAGCATATCTTCACATATCAACTGGTTGCTTTAAGTGGCTTGTAATTCTGTGCCTAATATTCTCCTGGTCCACAGCTGGGAGTTAAAGACTGTGCTGTTATCACCTGGAGAAAGTGTCCTCTGCTGTTTTGGGGTATCCCATACCCCTTTGTCCTCTCCAGTTTCAGGTTTTTAGCAATGAATCAAGAAAAGACATCCTCTTGACTTGTCACTGAAACGGAGTGAGTGAACTATTGCTGTGTTGTGTGCCTGTCTGCTTCTGCACTGTGGAGGGAAAGAACCTGTTAACTACAGCGGCTCCTGGGGGATAGCACTACATATATTAAGTAGTCTACCCTGCAGGTCCTCACAGCCATGGAGGCTGATTTATTAATAGAGCTGAGAATTCTCACACAGTATAATAAGTTAAGTAAACACAATGTGCTTTTCACATTACTGGATAACTGATTTCAATTGCACATGATGACTGAGTATTCAATATGAACCAGGATTTGCTTGTTACATGATTTGATCATTGAAGTGAACCTTCAATCAATATGTCATGTGAAGATTCTCAACTCCTTTAGGGTTCATTCATGTACAGCTGCCGCTGGTGTTCGCTGTGAAGGGAGCAGTGCCAATGCATAAATGATGCATCAAGCTGTTTAATTTCTGTTTCAATTTTATGGAAATGTCACAAAATTTCATAAAAAACTGAGGGCAAAACTCTATTATTTTTTTTTTTATAGAGTGAAGAGGGATTGGAACACTTGACAGGTTTATTGTTGTCTGTGTTCCTGTTAAAGAGATTCACCTCTCTGTTTATCATGTTTACCATTATCGTTGAGAATGAAAGTGAAAGAAAATTCCAAATTTTGGTTTGTCATCAGAGCAGCAATAGAGGGAAAATCTTTCACTGGTGACAATACTTCCGGCTACCCTGGTAACAACCATGGATTCCTTCGCTTTGAAGAGATTATTATTATTATTACCCTCACTCCATCCAAAATGAAAACTGTTTTGACTTTAGTTCTACTTTTTTTTAAATGTCTTTTTTATTGACTTAAGTACTACTTTAATCTTTACTCACCATAGCATAGTGGTGTGAACTAAACTCTTAGAGCTCAATGCAAATGGACTTTTCTATGGGTTGGAAAAACAGCCGGTATAGTGACAAGGGGTGACATCATCCCTCATAAAACATCCATGGAAAACCCTCTTTTTTGTGGAATTTTTAAGGCACAAACAAAGCAAATAGAGCCATTAAATTTGTAAAAACTTTTGTAGAACCATATTTTATTTTACACAAAATGTTAAAATTCACATAGACATACAAAATGTAATGGTTATACAATACATATCTGTTACTATGAATGCACAGGTAGGGGAGACGCATTTCGAGACAACAAACAATCTCTTCTTCAGAAGTGCCCAAATAGAGCATGATACATAGCCCGGCATTGGAGCAAAAAAATGGAAAAATCCCCAGTTATTAAAACCAAAAATCATAAATATAGCCAATGTCTCCCAAATCCTCCCAGAAGAGTGGAAAAAAAGGAAAGAAAAGAGGGAAGAACGCCGCCCCACTAGCCTCCAAGAGTAACCATATCACAGTACTACCAGGGTGATAGGTGGACTTCCCAAGTTTTTGGGAATGGAGATGTGCCAGTCATACTCTACAAAGGGGACTACATGTGCACATGCATCCATTGGATAGGTGACTCTATCTCTCCCGATTTTTTAATCTAGTAATACTAGAGAACCTTCTCACGCTATTGGACACTGACATGTAGTCCCCTATGTAGAGTATGATGTAGAACATGGTGACTTCTTCCTGTTCTGTTACAGCATACCACAGCACAGGCAGTTAATGTTTTTTTTAGGTTTTCTAGTGCTATTTCAGCTTTTTTAGATGTAAAGTTTTCTTAATAGTATAAAAATTCATGATAATGAAATCATTCTATCTCCAAAAAACATGATTTGTTCACCTAATAATCTCACTGCTTTGATTAATTGTCTTTACTTTTCTAATCTAAAAGTAGGTTAGAGGTTTTAATCATCTTGTTGGTAGGAATCTGGGGAAGCATATTGGGGATCATGCTATTAATCCTGTCATTTCTATGTGTATTTTTTTTTTAATCAGGAGGTTATAAGCAAAAGTGATACAGTCATCAATAAGATGGGATTGGGAATTCTCAATTTCTTTAAACTTATTGATGAACCTGGTTGTTAGCCTATAATGCTGCTTGTATAATGTTATTTGGACTAAGGAAGATGGTGTGATCTTGGAGGACTATATGAAGATAGACTAATGGCTCACCCAATCATAACCCCTGTCAGTACCTGTGGTAGTGAGCCCTTGTAGATTGTCAACTTGGAGTTCCCCAGGGCGCGGAGTCTAAGCCCCAGCCTGCTTCTACACCAGAGCCCCTGATGGTGCGGATGGACTTGCAGCAAGCTGGGACCAGGTCGCGGCCCCCAGGGTACGACCAGCTGAGGATGAGGAGACCGCTCGCAGGAGCAGAGTACAATGGGAGGAGACAAACGGAAAGCTGCTAGACTAGCTGAGGTCAGGACAGGTGGAAAACAAGCACAGTCAGAGAACAAAGCCAGGGTCGGTACAAAAGTAGTCAATGCAGGATACAGGATATAGCAACACACAGGAGCTCAGACAACTAGGAAGTTGCTCAGGCAAAGTGGCCTAGACTGAGCATGTCTTATATAGGCAGGCAAACAAGGAGGCGGGCCAGAAAGTGATGAAATGGAAGGAAATAAAACCCAGAGAACAGCAGACAATGCCCATTGGTGAGCACAGACAAACACACATGTGAAGGGATCAGGAACAGCACTGGAGCAAGGAAGTAAGAATACACAAACAAGAAACTGCAGGCTAACTTGTGACAACCTCATAAGAAAGTCATGTGACCTAGCGACCAAATGCATTGGGGTGGGCCTACATTGGATGACGTCATCACGCTTGGAGGACCTGGTCTTACTAGTATAAGCTGTGAACTACGTTTAACTGTGCTCATGCGGTTATATGTGCTGCTTTGTATGCACATGTGTAATGTGAATGGTATTATAAAAGAGAGGGGTATTTTGATTAAGATTGTGCAAAGGTAAAAACACTATCTAAAGTTTTTTCTTTTGTATGCGGCCAAGTGGAGGAGACAAGTAGCATTTTTAAAGTGAAAAGCGACCTAACATATAAAATAGCACTTTGGTTGATATCCTGCCTACTAAGAAGAACTAGGAAATTAATTGGAGAACGAATCCTGATGGTTATACATGTCCAATTAAAGGGGACACAGGCTCATATTGACCATGCAGTAAATAGCTTGGTCATTAATGCCAGGTGAGAGTACATAAAAAGTTTGCAGAAATATAAATGATGGTGAAGGTTACTATGTTATAGCAAAAAAGGATCCTAATATTTTTCTTGCCATTTAAATAGTAGTGTTCTGTCGGTTATAAGGATTATAAGCTTAAAACGATAAAACACTATCCTGAGTTTATTTTTCTATGTGGAGGAGAAGGTTGCTTTAAAGGGAAAGTACCATAAAATTAAGAGGAATTACTACAACTGAAAGGCAAATCATCTGAGGAGTCTGGAAGTTCATCATTTGTCTGGCAAAGGACAAAAAGCGCATTTGACCATACATAATATGTAAGGTCCTACTTTTAAGGTAAGGGTATATCTGATGGTGGTGGCAGCACTTGTATTCATTCTCCTTGGGGCTAAATTGACTATTGCTCACTCTTGGAAGCAACCCATTGTTTCTCTTAAAGCCACAAAACAAAAATTTACCTGGATAATGTTCCAAGAAAAAGTGGTCAGTGTATTCCTTGATAAGATTAAATACTTTGAAAATACATGGGAACCCTGGGCCAAGAAATTAGTATATCTTTCATTACTTAATGGTGAACTCAGTGACAAGACTAAGGATGACTCCAAGAACAACCTCTCAACCTGTCTCTTCCTTTTTCTTCTCTTTATTTTCTTCTTTCTTTCCTCCTAGTTTCATGAAATCCTATAGTGTTGTAATGATGGGTATATTTTGTTCACCTTCCAACGAACTTAATATACTTCATTGAGATTTCTTGATAAGCTTCTGGTACCTGTGGCAGCTGGACACCTGCTTCCAGGATTTTAGAATGAATACCTATTAACCTGTTTTGCATTATTCACCAGACTACATTTTTTTCAATGCTGTTGATGGTTAACTGAAACGATACATGCCCCCCTTGGGGAAAGTATATCTGACAACTCTATTTGCTATGGTATATTTATCTGTCGAAGTATATCTGTCCATGTTTTGTATATGTGGCACATTTTTTTCTGCTTAACATATTAACATTTATAAAATATTGTGAAAGGAAGAAATCACACTGATTTTGAGTTTAAGAGACTTTAATAATTTTGTGTTCACATGCATTAATAATTTGTTCAAGATTTTACATGTGTTTATGATAAGTTCTGGTATAAGAAGCGTTGGGCCTGTTTATATGATTTCTGTTATAGCATACCACAATACATGGAGTTAATTTTTTTTTCAGATTTTCTAGTGATATTTCTGCTATTTCAGATGTAAATTTTCATAATAGTATAAATATTCATAATAATGAAATCTTTCTATCTCCAAAAGAATCATTATTTGCTCATATATTCATCTCATTGCTTCGATTGATTGTCTTTACTTTTCGATCCAGTATCTAATTTTGCAAGGCTCTCACTTGTTCAAGTAGGAATATTGCTTAGCATGTATTCATCTCATTGCTTCGATTGATTGTCTTTACTTTTTGATCCAGTATCTCATTTTGAAAGGCTCTCACTTGTTCAAATAGGAATATTGCTTAGCAATAAAAGGCCAAATGTTGCACTAAATGATTATAGTCTGCAGTATGCAAAAATAGCAAAAGCCACAGTTATGACCCTTGCTGCATTACTAACTCTTTACTTGCTACTGGTCTAAAGAAAGATAGCTCTTAACCTAATATAACATTTCATAATCAGATTTTTATCATAACTAATCCTTTAAAACAGTATTAAATTCAAGACCAAAAGTTTAATATATTGCAGCATATCAATCATTAGATGTGCTGACTGCCTTTGTTCTCTTTTTTAGGCTTTTCTCCTATGTTTTCACCTGGTGATGTGGCCAGTAACACACCTCCTGTATTACTGTGCCCCAACTCTGGATGAATGGGTACATGGGGCACATTTGGACAGCATCATTGTCAGTCTGGGGGGAGGGGAATGTTAGATACACAAGCAAATAAAATACACTACCAAATTGAAGCCAAACTCCAGCTCAAACTTTACAGTTTTTTTTTCCTTTTGGGAAAAAGATTTTTACAATGATCATTGTATGCACCCCTGCCAGTCTTGGTTTATCTCAGCCTTGTAACTGCTACATCTGCAAGGGGGCTTGTTCTTTTGAAAACACAGAATACTTACTAACTGGACCACCATGTGCAAAAAGAAAAAAAGAAAGCCTAAAAAAGAAAACGAAAGCAGCCGCTACATCTAAGAATTGGTAAGCTGCAATATAATAAATTTTGGCATTTGGGCTTAATACTGCTTTAAAGATTGCACACTCTAATAAACAGAATACTTACAGTACTTTCATATCCACTATTGAAAGAGGTCCACCACTAAGAGGCATCATCTAGAAAAGAATGCTGGGAGATGTAAAACTTCACTTTTAAGATAATGTAGCATATTTATACAGAATAAGGCTAGCCATATATGCATACTTCCCCCTTGTTTAGCCCATGGGAGAGAACTCTAATAGACTGTGGAAGGAGAACTCTCCCCTGCAGGATATTGTATTTAGACAGCCGGCACTCACCGCTGTCTGAATCCCTGATCAGTGGCTGCAGCTGATTGGATGTAGTCACTGTTAAGATGACAATTTTTGATTTGAAGTTTGCCAAGCTGGGTGGTGCCACAGGATCACCTAAAACTCGAATTTCAAGCTGTGTATGACCAGCTTTAGTGGCGGGGTATGAAGTGTTAAAGGCTCCTTTAAGAGTTAAGTGGTTAGGTTATAGGGAGGTAGTATACAGAGAAATATTCCCAATGGAAAAAAAAAAGAAAAGGACTTTAATGCTTCCCTACTCTATCAAAAACGATATAGCTTTAGATATACTTTAGGTTTTGCAGGTCCTTAAATGTTGGTGGAGAAGTAAAGTAGAATTCCAGCTTTACTTTGATTTTGACCAAGCTGGCCCGAAAACTATTTTAATTACTAACTGATGCAGTGCACTGTAGTAGTATCAGTTACATGCAGTAAGAGGTGCTGTGTTCTGAAGCAATGCTGGTGACTTCCCATCAGCTGCTGGAACTAAATTTAGTCAGCCAGAATCCTTCTCTGCCATTCAGGAGATGCCTTGCCTTGCAGAAGCCATGAGATGGAGATGCGGGCAGATGATATCAAGTCAAGGTTAACCTGGAACTCTACTTTATGCAGTAAGTGCATGTTTTGAGGATTAGGTTACTTGTTAAAGCAGAATATAGATTCATGTTAGGCTGGCTTAGTACATTTAGTGGGTGGGGCGGCACAGCCAGGCTGAATCACATACATATATGTATTCCAGCTTTTTCCAGGTTTGGGGTGCTCATGAGTGCTCCCCCTGCTGACCTATGTTGTCACTGGCTACAAAGCAATTTTGTCAGCAGGTCCAGGCCAATGATTTTGTCTGTTTTCCTGCTGATCGGCTGTACACAAACACAGAAAAAACACACAGGACTCTGTACACAAAGCACCATTCTGGCTGTTTCTTCTCCCCGAAAAGCAGGAAGAAAAAACAGCTAGATCTGTAAGTAAAAGCAGCACATATTACACACATTACACTTATTTGGCATACAGTTAACTCTTTAAATGTCCCTGGATGTTAACCACTTCCCATCCAGTGTTGTTAGCACAGTATCAGTGCACAGTATTATATCTGATCACTGTATTAGTCACACTTTACATTACATTACATTGAGTTTATATAGCGCCAAAGGGTTTGCTCAGCGCTGTACAACACTTGCGACATCAGTGTCAGTTAATTAGTTCATCTACCTCCCAGCGAGGGTCTGTTAGCGTCAAATTTCCCTCCACACTACCACAGTGCCAGTATAAGTCGCTGATCACCGCCAATACAGTATAACATCTATAGCTGCATACATTCCATAGTTTATAGATGTTATACACAAACCAATATATACTTATTGTGTTTTTGTTTTTTTGTATTTTTACCAAAGACATGTAGCAGAATACCTTTTTTGCCTAAATATATGAAGAAATTTGATTTTTTTATTTATTTTTATTTTTTTATTGGATGTGTTTTATAACAGAACGTAGAACATATTGTTTGTGTTTTTCCCAAAATGTTCTCTTTTTTCATTCATTTAATAAAAACATTTAAAAACGGTGGTTATCAAATACCCCCAGAAGAAAGCTTTATATTGTATGAAAAAAATGATATAAATTAAATTTGTACAGTGTTGCATGGCCGAGCAATTAACAGTTAAAGTAGCGCAGTGTTGAATAGCAAAAAATAGCCTGGTCATGAGGGGGTAAAACTTTCTTTAGGTCAAGTGGTTAAATAAAGCAAAGAGCTTCTATAATTATTCACTTTCAGAATGATGGGAAATGTGTGTTGAACTGGATGAACTGTAGACAACTGTTCTAGTAACAGCCCTGAGCATAAAGACATTACTATGTTTCTAGCAGTTCCTTGGTAACAGGCAATATTTAAACATTTCTTATTGAGGACAATGCATCATGCCAAAGCTTCATCGAACATAAAGGAAGAGGTGAAACAGTCCACATACATAGTTGATTAAAAAACTGGTCTGAAGACGATGCACAGTGGAGTTGACTTATTATCCAGAATGTGGAATACAAGTCTTTTATCTTTATATCGTTAAACAAAAAAAAGTTGACTGTAAAGGAGGTGTACACAATTGTCATTGCAGTTCTTTCATGGAATAAAACAATACAAGGTTATATACTGTATATAGTCCATTGAAATATACAAGGTCTTTCAAGTACTACCTACTGAATGAACTGAATCCGAACATGACAATCATATGGAAGTAGAGCAACACATATTTTATTAACAACCCAGATAGATGTACTTCCCACTATTATTCCAGATTCCATGTCATTTCTTCATGTCTGTTATGTGACATACTGAAAGCAACATGACTATGAGCTGTCAGGACGTGTTTAAAGTTAATGAGAGTAACTCTCTCAGATAGAATTAGTATTAGAGACACGGGCATCAATTTCAGGAAAATGCATAAAAGTGACACTTAATCAATGGATAAAGAACTTGCCGCTTTAATATTCTGGTACTTTTTTCTCTCTTTCTAACAATTACACCAGTAGCAGCTGCACAGAGAATGACTTAAAGGATGTAGCGTTGCATTGCCCAAATTTAACTCTAAACCTCCATCTTGGCATCTATACATAGCATGTTAGCATTATTTTTATATTTACCATGTTCTTGTTGTGAGAGACTAGTCCTATTAGTCCTTCTAATATTTGGGGTTGATTTACTAAAGGCAAATAGGCTGTTCACTTGGCAAGGGAAGTTAACGGCCTCACAGAACTGGACTTTTTTCCATGAGGCCACTAATTTGCATGCCTGTCTTTCTGCTGAGAGCATGCCACGTGTGTGTCACTGAGAGCCCTGGGTCCCTTTCTAAAGATCGGGACCCAGAAATCCTGATTCCGGGTCACCTGATCGTTGTGATAGCCTCTGACTGGCTATCACAGTGATCAGTCACTGTGAAACCCACCCCCCTCGTTTTACATTGTATCTCTCTCTGTCATTTTAGAGAGAAGAAAAAAACAAATGTGTGTAAAAAATAAATAAATACAGTAAATAAATAAATAAATAAAACTAATAATAAAAAATAAACAAAAATACCTAGATCAAGGTTTGATCTAGGTCTGTGCCAGGATTAGTGTTTGGGTCAAAGCCAGGGTCAAGGTCAGGGTCAAAGGTTAACGTCAAGGGTCAGGGTCAGTTTTTTTTCAGTCAGGGTTTTATTTTTATTTTTAAATTACTATCAGTGTCAGCTAGTGGCAGGATAAAAAAAAAGCTAATTGAAAACTATTGTTTCTGGGCTGTACTATGGGTACAAACAACAACTAACATACACACATGTGGTATCGCTGTGATCGTCAGGAGTGGGAGAAATTATTTTGGGTTGTTCTTTGGAGGTAGGTTATGAAATACACAGCTAAATTAAAAAAAAATGTTTTTATTTACTATTTTGGGGCAGTTTTTCTTTGGTAATAAAAAAAATCAGGAGATATCTATTACCATTTACCATCAAATGAAAGCCCAATTTGTCCTGAAAAAAAACAAGGTATATTCCACCTGGATGTACAAAGTAGTTGTGATGATATGTACGGTTTTACTAACACATGTCAAAAGTTGCAAAATTGTGCTTAGGCATTAAGATTTGTTTTACCCTTAGGCATGAAGGGGTTAAGAACAAACCTACAGAACCTATCTTGTTTGTAACACGCGGACTGCATAGATAGTGATTTTGTCTGGAAAAATAATTTCTAACCCAATGGCTTTTGATCAGGCATAGATCAGGCATAGATAGATATATGTATTAAACAGTTCTGACAATGTAAAACTAAGTATTTTTTGCTAGAAAATTATTAAGAGCCCCCAAACATTATGTATTTTTAAGATGAGTTCTAGAGAATAAAATGGTGGGTGTTGCAATTTTTTTATGCCGCAGCGAATTTTGAAATGCATTTTTAAAAAAAAATACAGTTCACTGAATTTTAATGCACAAAAACACAATATACTAGCCAATTGTTTTGTAAAATATAAAAGGTGATATTGCGCCGAGTAAATAGATACCCAACATGTCACGCTTAAATTTACCCAAAATTGCGTACACTTGTGGAACGGCAACACACTACCATGCATTCAATTATCCAAAGGCGACACTTTAAAAGCCTTTACAAGGTACCAGTTTAGAGATACACAGGAGGTCTACTGCTAGAATTATTGCTCTCGTTATAATGTTCACAGCGATACCTCACATGTGTGATGCAAACTATTTATATATGAACACATTCGCCTTTCTCACGTGGGGGGACCCACGTGTAAAAGCATCCAGTGGCTGATTAGCTGCTAGTTTTCCATTTTATATAAAACAGTATCACTGGCTGAAAAAAAAAGATACCGGGATGATGCTTGTAGCTGCAGGCATCATCCTCCTATAACCCCAATTAACCTGGTGGCGTACAGTATGGGTACATCATGGAGGTTAAAGTGGTTAAATGAAATGTATGCTTTATATAATGGATTTTTTGGTATATGCAAGTTGATGTGAATAATTATTAGATTTTTGGACTGGGAAACTGAGGGAATGTTTGGTTTGAGACTTGAAACTAATAACCCTTGAGGTTTCAATGAACGAGAGATAAGACTGTTTGCTTTGACACAGAGATATATTCTACCTGGGTTGTGCTATCTATCTCCCCTTCGCACAAAATTCACACTAATGAAACATTTCATGAAAGCAGTGGACAAGGAAGGTAAAGGTTTTAATTATTTGAGATAGATATATCAAAGAATAACTGATGCCAAGATTAAGGGATTTCTGTTGGCCCACAGGTTACATATGTCATCGATGAAAAGTGATTAAAAGACCTTATGGTGGGTCCAGAAAAATTCACCTGTAAAGCATACAAGGGTGTTGTTGAGAATTTTCTTGGCAGCTACAAAGCACCAAACTACATTTGGCTGGCAGGTGCAGAATGACCATTTGGAAACTCGGGCACTGCCCAAGGGCCCGGGGTCAGTAGGGGGCCCCATGAGATTCCCCTGGTACCTTTTTCATAGGCTTTTTTGAGTTTGGGCAAGGACACAGGGGCCCCATGATCCCCTATTGCCCGGGGGCCCCATGAGTTGTCAGTCTGCCCCTGTTGGCTGGTTAACAGATTTCATACAGCTTACAAGACTATGAAGTGCAACATGTCACTGAAGATTCACTTTCTGCATTTAGACTTGGACTTCTTTCTTGAAAATCTAGGTGCGTTCAGTGTGTATGGTGAAGGTTTTCACCCAGACGTTGCCAGATATTGGGAAAATGGTATCAGGATAATTGTAATCCATCAGTGCTGGCTGACTATCTTTGGACACTGCAGCAAGATGTACCAGACATTCAGTACCAGGGGCGGACTGACCATTTGGAAACTCGGGCACTGCCCGAGGGCCCGGGGTCAGTAGGGGGCCCCATGAGATGCCCCTGGTACCTTTTTCATAGGCTTTTTTGAGTTTGGGCAAGGACACAGGGGCCCCATGATCCCCTATTGCCCGGGGGCCCCATGAGTTGTCAGTCCGCCCCTGTTCAGTACAAACAACAATCAACAGCAAAACACCTTTAGTCATGCTAAACTCATGTAGGAATTCCAAAACATTATGCAATTAAATTCATAGTGTCCTGCCTTCTCTGCAGTTATGAAAGGGTTACAGAGGATTACAGGCAGTATAACCTTTGATGTCCACACAGTAAAGAGTCGATGATTGATAACCGATGATCTTTTACTGATAACATGTGATCATAATGAGAATGCGCGTGAATAAATGCGCGAATGTGAACAAATGCGGTAAAACTGAAATACAAACAGAATAAACAGACATGAGTACATATCTAACTACCTAGCTATATACATAACATTCCTCAGTACATAGGAGGGGTACTTACAGACTTTGGGGGTCTAATCAAGCCCATATATGAAGAGAGAACAGCATCCCACATGTACTTGCATTGTAGAATTTCTTCAGTCTGAAGAGATGAGGTCACTTCCTCCCAAGTTAGCAGACAGGACGTCCCTAGCCTTAAAGGGACAGACACTGCTGAATGCTAAAGAATGCCTTGTGTAATACAAGGCAGCACACTCCCCACCTGGCATAATAATGATATGCCACTATTAAACTCTTGGAAGGAGTAAAACGACTTCCGTGATGGGTCTAAGGTACACCTTAGGGGTGCCCTGTTTTACTACTCTGACCTCTACTTTCCTGACTCTGCTATCACTACTAGCATCAGTCCCCACAATGAGTCCAATTGGCCACTCGTTCCTGTGGGCCTGAGAGTCTTTTAGTAGAACAACATCTCCAACTTGTAAGTTGGGCTTGTCGGCTTGCCATTTGTTGCGTGGTTGAAGGGTCATCAGGTACTCCTGTCTCCATCTCTTCCAGAAGATATCACATCTGATAATGGTGACATTGGCTTGCTCAAGATAGTCATTGTTACCCTGGTCAACACTGGCTGTTTTGCTGAAGGATCTGGCCAAGCAGATGAGTTTCCCTATGGCACGAATGAGTGACTTCCAGCTGGAAAACCTTTCGAACCTACATGAGCCAAGACCTTCTCTGGTGGTTAGAGTCTTGTAAACTGCAACTAGAGGTCTTACCTCTTTGTCTTGGTCTGGTTCTACAAGCTGAAAAGTTCCTTTCTGATCAGTCTCTTCAGTTTCTGGTCCAGTCAAGAAGGATGGACCTGTGAACCAGTTAGTCTGTTTGAGGACAGCAGCTGGTACCAGTCTAGTCCCATGATCAGCAGGGTTCTTGTCTGTACTGATGTGATGCCACTGTTCTGGACTTGTACACTTTCTGATACGTGTTACTCTGTTTGACACGTATGTGTAGAATCTTCTTGAAGCGTTGTGGATATAACCTAAAACAATCTTGCTGTCTGTGTAGAAGTTCACTGCATGGATCTCAATGTCCAGTTCCGCAATGAGTAAGTCTGCTATCTCCACAGCTAGGACAGCAGCACAAAGTTCTAAGCGTGGGACCGTGTGAGCAGGTCTTGGAGCCAGTTTGGACTTTCCCAGGATGAATCCTGCATGGCTTTGTCCCTGAGTGTCTATGACTCTAAGGTAGGCTACAGCTGCTATAGCCACGGTGGATGCATCTGAAAACACGTGTATCTCTCTTCGTTTTGTAACAGACAAAGAAACAGAGACGTATGGTCTTTGGATGCTAAATCGCTCAAGCTCCAGCAAAGAGTCTTTCCACAACTTCCACTGCATTTCTCTCTTTTCAGGTAGAGGTGTGTCCCAATCACTTTGTTCTAGCTCAGTTGTAATCTCTCTCAAAAGAGCTTTGCCTTGCATGGTGATGGGTGCTACGAACCCCAAGGGATCGTAAAGACTGTTGACCGTAGACAAGACACCTCGCTTTGTGAAAGGCTTCTCTTCCCTGGATACTCGGAAGGTGAAGCTGTCAGTTTTCAAGTCCCAACTAAGCCCTAAGCTTCTTTGAAGGGGTGGTGAATCTGTACCTAGATCTAGGTCTTTGAGGTCTTTTGCACGGTCTTCTGCTGGGAATGCTTCCATTACTTTGCTGTTGTTGGAAGCCACTTTGTGCAGTCTTATGTTAGATTCTGCTAGCAAGTCTCTAGTGTTTTTTAAAATGTTAATGGCTTCTCCACTACTGGAGAAGGAAGCAAGTCCATCATCTACATAAAAGTTTTTCATAACAAATTGTTTGGCTTCAGGGTTGTGTCTGTCACCTTGCTGCGCTGCTCGTCTCAAGTTATAGATAGCGACAGCTGGTGAGGGACTGTTCCCAAACACATGTACTTTTATCCTATACTCTATGATACCTTTGTTGAGGTCGTTGTCTTCATACCATAGGAACCTCAGGTAGTCTCTGTGGTCTTCACGGACAAGGAAGCAGTAGAACATCTGCTGTACATCTGCTGTTACTGCAACAAGTTCTCTTCGGAATCTGATAAGGACTCCAAGAAGTGTGTTGTTCAGGTCTGGTCCGCTGAGAAGTACATCATTAAGGGAAATACCTTCATGCTTTGCACTGGAATCAAATACTACACGTATCTGACCTGGTTTTTGAGGATGGTACACTCCGAATATTGGCAAGTACCAGCGTTCTTGTTTTTCATGCAGTGCTGGTGCTTTTTCAGCTTGATCTTTGTCAAAGATTTTCCGCATGAATTCTTGGAAGTGTTCTTTCATGTCTGGCTTTCTTTCAAGAGTGCGCTGCAATAGCGCAAGGCGTTTCTCTGCTTGCACTCTGTTGTTGGGAAGACGATGCCGTGGTGTACGGAATGGTAGTGGGGCTACCCAACTGCCTGCTTTGTCTTTGAAGACTTCTCTATCCATGATCTCAAGGAAGAGGTTATCTTCAACAGATGGTGCTAGTTTGTCATCATCTTGAGTTCTCTCAAACACTTTGTGGCCTAGCTGATCTGAATCTTCAGCTGAGGCTGTATCTTCCAGGAACCTCTGGATGTTCTGGGGATGTGTTGGGTTAGATAGTTTCTCTTTAATCTGCATGCTGTTGTTACATGGGCAAAGACATGATGTGCGACCGTTCTGCAGCAGATTTGTTCTGTAGACATTAACCTTTGCGGGTTTGTGAAGTCCGTCCAGACATACATTTCCAACGATAACCCATCCAAGATCAAGACGTTGAGCAAATGGTGCATTGTGCGGCCCATTGTATTGTTCTCTGACCTTGTGCACTCTCAGTATGTCTCTTCCTAGTAGAAGGACGATTGCAGCATCTGGGTTGAGTGTTGGGATCTTGTTTGCTATTCGAATGAGATGAGGGTAGTGACGTGCCACTTCAGGTGTGGGAATCTCTGACCTGTCATCTGGTATCATGTCACATTCTATGAGGGTAGGAAGAGTCAGCTGCGTCTTTCCATCTAATGACTCGATGGTGTAGTTGTTTGCTCTTCTCCCTGATGTCTCTATAACTCCAGAACATGTCTTCAAGGTGTATGGAGTTGGACTTCCTTTGTCACCGAAGAGGTCGAAGAACTCTGTCTTTGCTAGAGACCTGTTGCTTTGTTCGTCTAGGACTGTATACATCTTCACTGCCTTTTCTCTGAGACCGTTGGGATACACTTTGACTAAGCATATCTTGGAGCATGATCTAGAGAGTCCTGGTTCTGTACAGATCTCAGTGCACTTTGAAGTTATCGCTGGTGTTGCACTTTCTTTTTGCTCCCCACCATAATCTTCTTGAGTTGCTGGAACTTCTGATCTCCATGGTGGTGGTCCTGGGTGCAGTGCTGACAGATGTCGGTCATTGTTGCATTCTGTGCACCGTATTTCTCTCTTACAGTCTTTTGCAAGATGTTGCATTGAGGCGCAGCATCTGAAACAAATGTGATTGTCTTTAAGGTAAGCCTTGCGCTCCTCTAATGTCTTACTTCTGAAACTGCGACATTTTCTTAGTGGATGAGGCTTGTTGTGTATTGGGCACTGTTTGTCTGGATCCTCAACTTCCTTGCTTGTGTTGTCTTCCTGATTGGCTGCAGCCTCAGGCGGGACTTCTGTCTTCCGCACAGACACTGTTGCTCTGCGTTCTTTGTAGTGTACTGGCGGCTGCTTCTCTGTCCTTGCGGCGCTTGCAACTCTCTTGTTCAGGAAGGCGAAGCTTGGGTCATTGCGTGTCTTAGCTTGGTCTACAACGAATTCAGCGAGGAAGACAAACGGTGGAAATGCAACTCGATAGTCTTTCTTGTATCTGGATGCTTGAGAGACCCACCTTTCTTGTAGGTTGAAAGGGAGCTTCTCGATTATGGGCTCTACTCCACGTGCTGTGTCTAAGTATAAGAGACCTGGCAGAGTTCCACTAGTCTTTGCTGCTTCTATCTCTAGGAGTAGGTCTCCAAGCTCTCTCAGCTTCTGATTGTCTTTGTTTGTCATTTTTGGGCAAGTTTCAATTTTCTTTAAAAGTGCTTCTTCTATTACTTCAGGTGACCCATAGCAGTCTTCCATTCTCTGCCAGACCATCGCAAGTCCTGCTGTTGCATCATGGACATGCACTGACCTGATTCTTTTGGCCTGCTCTGAGGACTCTGGTCCTAGGTATTTGGCGAGTAGGTCGAGCTTCTCTCTGTCTGTCAGCTCTAAGTTTTGGGTGCTGCTTAGGAAGGATGACCTCCAGGCCCAATAGTTTTCAGGACGATCGTCAAACTTCAAGAGACCAGTGCTCACCATCTCACGGCGCATCAGGTATTTTGACACGTCTGTAACCCTTGCTGTGTCAGGTGCGTTTGTTCTGGGTACAAACGCGGGACTACTGGCTGATAGTGACTGATAGGTTCGTTGAGGTATTTGACTAAGTCTATTTTGGTCAGATGGTTGCTCTTCTCTATTGTAGTCTAGATCTGGTTTTGCACGAGGAGAGGTTATATCGCCATCTACTTGGTTTCTTAGCGTGTTGGCGGTTTGGTATCTGAGCCCGTGATTGGTTGACTTATCACGTGGCGGTTCAGGTTCAGTCTTGTAGTGATGCGTAACATCAAAGCTGTCTGCTCCCAACTGGGTCCTTGATGGTTTCGGTGCGTCACTAGGCTGTTTATCAGGGAACAGGGTTGCTTGTGATTGCACGTACTCACGGGTGCGTTGGAATGTACTGAGAGGTGTTATCAGGGTTTCCAGTACATCGCTCTCTACAAACTGAATATCTGCAGCTCTCGCGAGAACTTCGGCTTCAGCTATGGCTGCTGCAGCTATTTTCTGTTGCTGAAGTATGTGTAAAGAGGCTTGTACTTCTGCTTTTCTCCTAAGCGTTTCTGCTTTTCTCCTTTTTATTTCAGCTTGACTCTTCTGCTGCTCTTCATCTAGGTAGCCTTGCTCTTTCATAAGCTCTGCTTCCCGTATGGCATAGGAGGCCATGGCGCATGCGGCCTCGGCCTTGGCTTGTGCCCTGGCGGCGATAGCGCTGACTGAAGACAAGTTTGTGACACTAGAATGTCTGGAACTTGTATGCTTACTCCTGGCTGCCCCAGCACTGACTGACGATAGGTCTGTGACGTTTGAATGCCTGGAACTTGAACGCTTAGATCTGGCGGTTTCTGCTTTGGATGACGACAGATCCGATTTGTTATAAGTTCTTGGCGTGCTGCATTGTGACCTAGTTTCCAGCGTACTGTGCATATTTTCTTCCTGTTTGCACGAGATTTTAGGAAGGGTTAATTTAGTGATATCTTTCATATCTTTCTCTGTGTCTGTGTGCTGCATTGTGCTTGAGTGGAGTACACAGCGTGTACACAAAGCTGAGTTAGTTTCACTTTGCTATGCCTAGACTGGCTGTGCTGTGGGGATTTCACACACACGTGCTGCTGCACCAACAGTTAAGAGTCTCCTCTGTGTTGTGGGGCTTGCTGTAGATTTTTCACACAATGTGCTCTGAAGTAACCGTGTAAGTCTTTTTACTGTCCTGCCTTCTCTGCAGTTATGAAAGGGTTACAGAGGATTACAGGCAGTATAACCTTTGATGTCCACACAGTAAAGAGTCGATGATTGATAACCGATGATCTTTTACTGATAACATGTGATCATAATGAGAATGCGCGTGAATAAATGCGCGAATGTGAACAAATGCGGTAAAACTGAAATACAAACAGAATAAACAGACATGAGTACATATCTAACTACCTAGCTATATACATAACATTCCTCAGTACATAGGAGGGGTACTTACAGACTTTGGGGGTCTAATCAAGCCCATATATGAAGAGAGAACAGCATCCCACATGTACTTGCATTGTAGAATTTCTTCAGTCTGAAGAGATGAGGTCACTTCCTCCCAAGTTAGCAGACAGGACGTCCCTAGCCTTAAAGGGACAGACACTGCTGAATGCTAAAGAATGCCTTGTGTAATACAAGGCAGCACACATAGTCATTAAAAGTTATTTACATATTTATCAAATTCTCACATTATTTTTGTGTTCAATTTGAAGGGATCTATCACAATCACCAAAAGTTTTCCAGAAAATGTGTTGCGCAGTATTATCAGTCGCAGAAGAAGTAAAGGGAAATCTATCTAACAGAACTCCAGATCTAAAACTAAGAAAAAAGTTTTGGCTTAACATACTTTTACGTGAAGATTCCTTTTACATTTTCAATAAAGAACCGGCATTGGGCCACAAAAAGATATTGCCAGCTACAGTACATCAAAACAGGAATTTTCCAAAATCTACTGTATGACAATTTGTATTAACAAAGTAGAAATACAAATGAAATACAAGGAAGGTAGCCCATAAAAACATATCTTTCTTGGGTTCCAGTCTAGCAGTATTCCCTTATCTGGTTGGCACAGGAAAAGAATCAAAGGATTTAAGATTAATATTGGAAACTGTTAATCCCTAAGGAAAACCGCCACTGTTCATTAAAATGCATTTTTTGTGAGATAGATGTAGTGTTTACAATCACCATTTCTAAAAAGGAAAGATTTTTTTTAATGTTTGCAGCTTTGCTGTTATTAAAACACTAAATGGGAAAAGTCTTTTGAAATACCAAATAAAAATTGTGTGATGGTATTTTCTTTCCACTGGGATAAGTTTGAAAGGTGGTTAAAAATATCAAATTCTGTTAGGGTACAAAGTATTGCAATTTATACAGCATGCTTAATATTTCCAGTGTAATTCCAGGCAAAAAAACACTAATTAATGCAGTACTGTATTAATAAAAATGCATCTGATAGTAATAAGAATATGTACCTGAATTTGTCTTGAGCTTTTCAACAAACTTCCGCTGCTTGCCTGGAGTTTATCTTTTATACACACAGAGCTGTTTATAAAGTATAGCAATCTTATAAATTCCAGTCAGACTGTTTTAAAAGTATTAAAACATAAACCTAATTGTTGTCATGGACAATTATCATTTTTAATTAGATTGCACATATAATTACAATAATTAACTTTTTAAAGTACTGTATATGTAAATTTACACCTTGTAAAACAACCCATTCAGTTTAAAATAGAAATAAAAGGCAACACATTTGTGCATACAGAAAAAAAAAACATTATCATTAACCTTTTTACTTTTTTTTATAACTGTTCTCATCTGCATAAGGAGCTCAGGGTGGAGAAACAGCAGCACACTGATCTTTCCAGTGAATGGTTGTGCAGAGCTTGGGAGTCTGTCAGCAAAGTCTGATCATTGGTGGAAAGCAGGCTGAGTTTTCAGTACAGCCAGAAAACTAACAAATCTGTGCTCTCATGTCTAGTGTGGTCACTTCTTTATAGGGAAGCAGGTAAGCAGTAAGAGAACAGGATACTTTTTCATACAATTACATGGTACAGCAGGCACATATCATGAATATGAAAATTTGGGTTGACATTTGCTTTAAGCACTGCAGAATGTTAAGACTGGCCTTGTTTTGTAATATTTGTAACAACAGACTATTGATAAATGAGACTATTCTAATCAGAATTGTTGTAAAGAGGAGGCAAATGGAGCACTTAACCACGATAGGTCTTCACCACCCAGCTGTAGTTCCACATGCTAAAGTGTATCTCTGTATCCTTCACATCCCCTCTGGACCTGAGCACCCAAAAAGTGATAATAAACCCTCATTTTTTAAAGCCCATTACCCAAGCCCAATACCATTTCTTTGCTGATGATACACAAATCTATCTTTCTACTCCTCAGCTCAGCCCATCAGTTTCCTCACATATCTCCGATTTACTAACAGACATCAGACTGGATGTCACTCCACTTCCTAAAACTCAATATATCCAAAACTGAGCTCATAATATTTCCTCCCCACGTGCCTTTTCCCCTGATTTCTCAGTCAGGATCAATAGCACAACTATCAACCCATCCCCACATGCCAGGGTGTGAGGGGTAACCCTGGAATCTGAACTATCATTTCAGGCCCACATCCATTCCCTGTCCAAATCATGCTGCCTCAACCTCCGCAACATATCCAGAATATGCCCCTATTTAACCAATGATATCACAAAGCTCCTAATTCTCTCCCTGGTTATCTCTCACCTCAACTACTGCAACTCCCTCCTCATTGGCTTACCTTTACATAGGCTATCCCCACCTCCAGTCCATCATGAATACTGCTGCCAGGTTCATCCACCTTACCAACCGTTCAGTGTCTGCTACCCCTTTCTGCCAATCCCTCCACTGGCTTCCACTCGCCCAACGAATAAAATTCAAATACTAACAACTTACCAAGTATTCCACAATTCTGCCCCCAGCTATATTACCAACCTGGTCTCAAAATATCAACCAAACTGCTCTCTTCAATCCTCCCAAGATCATGTTCATAAAAAAGAGGAAATAAAAAAACAGAATTTTTGCTTGGACATGATTGGATGATGGAAGTCAGCAGAGCTTAATCTCATTCACTAAGGTTTGTGGATAATCACTTCCTCTGCAAATGGAGCAGTATATTTGCCTTTAGTAAATCTATCCCATTATTAGTGTTGGGCTGAATGTTCGAGTTGAACTTAGGTTCAAACGGTGGGAGCTAGCGTCGCGAGCAGAGCGGGTTTTTTATTTCTTTTCTCGGACAGCAGCAGTAGCGATCATCGTAATTGAGGTGGGATCTATTTTGGTGGACATTTTTTTATTTCCAATAAAGGACTTGTCAAAGACTATCTCTTACTACTGTCTTTTTTACACTACACTTTCTTTTGTGAATGGGTAGCAGTACCATGTACCCCATACTCATTCGTATAGGGGGGGGCTGGTATCTGGCTTCCCTGTTAAAGGGGGCTTCCAGATTCCGATAAGCCCCCTGCCTGCAGACCCCCACAACCACCGGCCACAGTTGTGGGGAAGAGGCCCTTGTCCCCATCAACATGGGGATAAGCTGCTTTGGTGGGGAGAAGCCCGCTCTGCCCCAAAGCACCCCCCCATGTTGAGGGCATGTGGCCTGGTATGGTTCAGGAGGGGGGGCGTCGCTCATCCCCCCCTTTCCTGACCTGCTCAGATAGGGGTCTGGTATGGATTTTGGGGAAGATCCCCATGCCATTTTTTAAAACATTTTGACATGAAGGTTCCCCTGAAAATCCATTCCAGACCCAAAGGGCTTGGTATGGATGAGAGGGGGGACCCCACATTGTTTTTTTTATTTTAAATTTAATTGTCGGGCAATGACGACAATTCTTTTTGCATTCAGCTGTCAGCAAGGAACCCCACTGACAGCTGAAACAATAATGAATGTTTCACTACTAAAATACTGCATGACATAATAATAAATTTCCTCCAGTATTTTAGTAACTGAGCGGTATCTTACCACATAATCAGATGCGGTAAGATACTGCTCAGTAAATTGTTTGTGTTCGAAGTTCGACTGCGAACCAAACGGGAGTGTTCGGCTCATCACTACCCATTATCTCAACCGAAGCAACTTCACTTGTCAGGAGCTAAAGAACTGCTTTTCAGTGATACAATATGCAGTTTTTTGCTAATATACTTTCCTCATAATGTAGCTTGTGACTGAACAGTAACTAAGTTGTAGTACATTGTGACATTTCAAAAATGCATTCATGTAGATTTTTAAAATTACTAAGCAGTCTATTATCAGCAGAAAGAGCAATCTCAACCTGAATGTGACAGAGGAGTAGATGTAAATCATAAGTTTTGGTGTTTTGTACCTAAATCTTTGACATTGTAGCCTCCCTGGCGGTATTCCCGAGTGTAGCTCGGGGTAAAGTTTCAGTACCACAAGCGGTAACCCCGAGCTACACTCGGGCTTACCATGCGGTGCTGCTCTGGGATCTGTTCTTCTCTTACCTTGTCCTGCGCTCCTGCGATGTCCCTCCTGCAGTGTCCCCTGTAATGTCCTCAGGCGGATGCCGGCATCCATCTGCGACGTCGGGACGTACGGGGGACAGAATGGTGGGAAATTTGAAAATGACAAAAAGTGACATTCACTAAAATCACTAAAATCACATAGTAAAACATCACTGCATCAAACCATTTCACATACATTTTGTCCCTGCTGCTTTGTCCTGTGCCCTGCCTACATTTTTACTGTTCTTTCTGCCTGGAAACTGAGAAACGTCCATGGCGTCGAAAAAGCGTCCCTTTAGGTCAAAAGCGGTTTTAGACCAGCTAGAGAACAGCGATAGTAAATCAGAACCACTTGCGGAATTGAGTGATAATGATTCGTGGGGAAATTCGTCATCAGACACTGAAAACGATTCTGCGACTTTGCTCAGTGATGTGCGAACTTGGTGCTATATTTCAAATTTCAGTGTTTTTGGTTTGATTATATTATTGAATTAAATGTATTATTATTATTATATTATTATTCTTTATAATTATTTATTAAATTATAATTTATGATTTCATGTTTCACATTTTAACATACTAGACTCTTGTTCGGACAGATTTCAGTGAGTTATTCCTAAAAATTACAGAGCTACAATAAAAACAATACATATTTCCATGCAAAAAAATGTACCGCTTTGAGCACAGAAATACTGACATAATCAGACCGCTAGGGAGGTTAGGACAACAGCCTATCAGCTAGCTGTTAGCAGGTGCAGTTATCTTTCCTGCCACTAGATGGCTCTGTTCCTATTATGGTGTGTTAAAGGGAAAATGGTAATTGAGTTTTAGCTTCCCTTTTAGAGAAACCCCTCCTCTAGTGATGTAATGGATGGCCAAATGGTACATGGGCCATGGGAGCCAAACACTCCAACATGTAGTCTCCTGCAGTGCTAACCTAAAGGGCCTTTTGCAGGGCTGAAGTCCCAGCCAAAGTGGAATAGCATTTGTAAGTAGTCGGTGGGAGTCTAGGAGAGTATGTGCCATCTGGGAGCATGCTAGTGATATTGGGAATAGACTGGTGAGAGCACCTTGATCCTTCTCACCCTCAGCTGTGGGTCCTGTGATGAGGTTATGGAAGCTAATACTGTGGACTTAGTATCAATGGGGAAGTGGTCCCAAATCTGTAGTGATCCCTAGGAGAAGTATGGAGGTGTAATAGGAAGATGGCATAAAAGATGTGTGCTTGCATTTTGCACAGAAATGACTACTAAGAAATGTCTACTCCTACATGTGGCATTCCGTTCCAAAGAATTCTGGCAGTATATCAAATGCAATATCAAATGTCATGGAAAGCTCTGTGAAATTTCAGCAATATGCACAAAATGCTTTTTATGTGGGAACATTCCATAATTTCAAAATACTATGGTCTACGGTTAGGAAAGGCAAGAACAGGCGTCTGGCCAGGAGTATGACAATATATGGCAAAGGGTTCCATCAATAAAAGGTAAGTAGTTGTTTTATCCAATAAGAATCAGAGTAGAACTTGTACAGTTTAACACCAGCACCCAGTCGCAGTCCCCTTTACAAACATCATGGAAATATTCATAGAACAGTATAACATTGTTGCTCCTAAAGCAATTCCCTGCTTAAACACTGAACAAACCTAATCAACATAACTGTGCAAAGTTAAATCACTACTACCTGTTACATAATAGTGAGTCTATTATGTATTTCTCACAAGGAAATATGTTGAGCAACATTTACCATAAGTACAGAATATGTAAAACAAAAACTTTTTTTTTTTTGATGGAGTAGGGAATGGTTAAGAGCCCTGTTAAGTTTATTTATGTTGCTGTCCTTTCACATCCTGTACCAGAAACACAACAGGAAAAATCACTTCAAAGTGAAGGCAAATCCCCTTTTAGACCATTATCACCAGATCAGGTGTCCTCTCACCTCCACTTTTCGTGACAACTCTAAAACATTGATTTTTTTTTTATAATTTTCTGTATCAAAGACAATGCTCACCAGGACAAATATAGAGGTTGAATCTCCGCAGTATAGCTGGGTACACACAGGCTGAAAATCACCCGAAAACGGTTGGTTCAGTAGGAATAGGCCGCTGGGCCAACTTTTGACCTGTGTGTGCAGCTGTCTGTTCTAAAGAAGCTGGTCTTATGAGCAGCTTCGGTCAAATGGATATGCTGGAAAACCAGCATCCGATCGGTATCTGATCAGCATCTGATCAGCAATGGCAGTCAATGACTGCGAGTGCTGCTCAGTGTGTTCTGTGTTCAGTTTCATTCAGTCTGCTGGGTTGAACAAAAAAAAACTTGCAGCGTCTACCCAGCTTTACGATGAGCTAATTTTCAAAACCGGGAGATTTTCACATGATAACAGGCCACCAGTCCAATCTGCTGTGACCTATGATTTCCCCACAGCCATGCGTAACAAAGAGGACGGAATGCTGGTGACATCATTGACCCAATATGGCCATTTTTGGTCAATGATATTGTCCAGATATGGTCATGTGACAGTCCCCCATAGGTTTGTACTGAATTTAGTACGTCACAAAAGCTCATCCCTACTGCCCAGTAGGAATTCAGAGAGTAATACAAAAATAATAGGGAATTTATATATAAAACTTTTTTTTATACTTTAAATTCATTTTTTATTTAACTTACTTGCTGGACAATATTCTGTAGTTTTTATAGTATTGCATATACAGATCAACAGACTCATCCTCTAGTGGGTCTTTATATTTTATTTTACTCACTCAACCTCTCTGATCAACAGCAGAGAAGATAAAATCTTATTCATACGAATCGATTTTTATTTTAAATTGGTCACTTGTGATATATTTGTCCAAATCAACTTATTTCTTGCCCTTGAATCAGAGTGGCAAAATGTAAGCTTTTCCTACAGTATAGAGGGTTAGACATTTCACAATAACTAGGGGTCCACTGCCTGCAATAATTAGTCATCCTTAAAAATGTTCACAACTGACCTTCATTCTGAAGCATCGGTTTTGTGATGATAAATTGATCTAATATGGGAACAAGTGTCTAAGTTCCCAGGAAATGCAGTGACCTACATATTGAACTTTCTGCTGACAAAACTGTAGATTGTGCAGTGAGGCATTGTATCCCTCCTCAGCCAAAATGTCAGTAAACAAAGGGAGTCTTGTTTGTAAGGTTCCATAGAGGTTTTGGCCAACAGTCAACATATTGGACAAGTACAGTGCCACTGGGCAAAGAGAGCTCATGCAGATCATCTTTAAAAACCTGACTGTAAACTAATAATCATTCACAATATGTTTATTGAATTCTGCTCCAGGTATATACTGTAGTAAAATAAAGGCAAACAGTCAGTATCATCCAGAGGCAGCTTAGATACTCTAAACACCCCAAAACAAGTGCAAATGCATGTAAAGTACATTTAAACACAGGAGAATTTGATCTGGGAAATAGCGCCCGTTCACACCTGAACGTGGTACGTGAAATCCATATTCCATGTGCAGTTCCTTAAATAAGCAGGTAGACCTGTTTCAGGACTATCTGCACTACCTGTGCATGTGTCTATTTCAGAGTGAAAAAGAAACTAGCTCAGGTCTGCAACTGATTAACAGAGGGATTGCGACAGTTTTCCACATAGAAAATGGCTTCAGATTCTGGTCAGGTGCAACCTTGTTGTATGGGATGTGAGCTGTCAGCATCCCTTTCTCTGCTCTTGCAGTGATTACACAGCATGAGCAGCAATTGTACAAGGTTAACGCCCTCCTTCTCCCTCCACTCTGAGCTTGGGGCAGGCAGAGAGACATTGGAGCTTCTATGCCTGTCACAGCCACAGAACAGAAAACTTATTCCTCCTAATTAATAAAGGGGTTTGCACTCCTTTTGTTAATTAGGAACATCATCTGCTCCATTTTCTAAGTTTAGAAGAGTTGTGCAGATGATGACCTTCAAACAATCCAGGCAGTTAAGGTTCCATGCATAGGCCGGGTTAAGAGCCAATTCCAAAAATGCACAATAGGCCTGATAGAAGAGCGGTATTTAGGCTGCGGAAATGTGGATGATGGTTGATAAAGCCTCTAATGGACAATATTGAATCAAATAAATAGAAAAAAAAATTAGTGCTTGTGTTGGCCAGTCTTCTTCCACAGATTTAATGAAGACCATCCAATGGCATAGATCAGCCTGAAACAGCTGGAAGAGAGTGTTCAGCCAAAAGTGGACACTAGAGTTATTAGGGTATTGTTTTTATTTTTTTGGCAGGCTGATTACAGACTCCAGTACAGTGAATTGTTTGGAACAAAGGGAACAATGCATGGGTCACAAGTAGCTTGTGGTCCTACAAGACTTCACATTTTATGTAAAGCACAGGCTGGGGACCCAGCAAAGAACACTGGTAAACTATTAATCCCTCGGTCTGGTGGAAAAATGTACAGGCAGGTATGTGAGGCTGTCATAATTGTAGGCAGTGTGAGATTTCTCACCTAAACATTGTGAGGGGCTCCAGATTTTCTGCCTGCTATATTGTTTACTCAGATCAAAACAAGTTCTGATCTGGTTCCTGGAGTCCAGAAGCTTTGGAGAGTGTTTCTTCCTGAATAAATGTTTTCCTGGGTGTCCCTGTTTCAGACATGGTTTACCAATGCCACTACCAACTGAGCCTGTTCCACTGGAAAACAACAACAAATTCTGGTTCAAAGCAATTGAGTACTGACGTGATACTTTTTTTATTTGCACTAACATACAATTTTGAGGACAAGCTTTCAGGGTATGTCCCCTTCTTCAAGGTCCAGGCAGTACTACTACACAAAGTTTTAGCAGAATGTTAGGAGAGATGTTGAAAGGGGGAGGAAAAAAAAACCAGAAAGAAACACACACAAACAGATGTAAACAGCAATGGTAGTTTCTAGTAGCAGTGCATTTTTCTAGTTCTGCTTTGCTTGACAATCATACAGGAAGAATTGTTCAGTATCAATGCACAATTAGCATAATCACAGCTTTTTTTTTTTTGCTTTACAATTGCTTTGACAACTTAAGTGGAATAACATATTATTATAGTGAATATAAAATGCCAACCCATGTTTATGCTTACTACCATAACGCTCCATTTCAATGGTTTTCAGGAAACTTTATTTATTTGAAATGTACTAAAAGCAATTCATTGTTTCTGTCTTTGAGAATGTTTTATCATATTAGTGGGATTTTCATGTAAAATTACTAATATTTTCAACATATTTTATATTCCACTCTTATTTAGTGAAAAATTGAAAAGAAGAACCTTACTTTTCATGTAGGGCAAAGTGCTGGTTATATGTGTAGTAGTGGCTGGTTATATGTGTAGTAGTAGTAGTGGATCTACAGACAGGGGACACTGGGTGGACCCAGGGCCTTGGATAAGGGGTGCCACTAGTCCTCCTGTACAGGGCCCAGACCAGCAGGGGGGTCCAGGCAGTTTCATGAATCGGATGTGGGCAGGGAGGGTGATTGGCACATTGGGGACATGATCCCCTGTATGGCTGTCTCTGCAGCATCTCCCATTGCACCATACATTTCCCCATGCTGCCCAAGCCCCCCCCCCTCCCCCGCAATGCTGCCGGCTTCTCTCCTCTCCTTCCCAGCTGCAAACACGCTATAGGATCCTTAGGATGAATTGAGGGGGAAGAGTCTATAAATATGTCATATTTACCAGCCCCTTCTTTTCCTGAATTAACACAATGAGTGATTGGTACTGATCACGCACTTTGTTCATTCATAACTGAAACATAGTAAACTGTGTTTAGTTGGGGACCCTGTCACAATGGCTGTACGGGACCCCGTGGTTTCTAACAGCAGCCCTGGGGGGACCCCTGCACAATTTCGCAGTTACACACCATATAAATCCACATTCAACATGCTGATGTGCCTAACTGCAGTCCTCAAGTAATCATACCAGTTAGGACCATGTGCATGAACAGAGAAATCACTGACCATGGCTCCTCTCATCTGACACTAACGTAGACACTATGGGGTTGATTTACAAAAGACAAATATACTGTGAACTCTGCAAGTGCAGTTGCTTCAGAGCTTGGTAAATGAGATAAAGCTTCACTTTGTAAAGAATACCCAATCACATGCGAAAAAAAAAACCAAAAACTGTATTTTTGCTTGCACATGATTGGTTGATGGAAGTTATCAGAGCTTCTGTTCAATTACCGTATATTTCGCCGTATAAGACGCACTTTTTCTTCCCAAAAACTGGGGGGGAAATGTCAGTGCGTCTTATAAGGCGAATATGGAGCGGCCGGTCCGGTATTTCCACCGCGGCCGTGTCAGAATACCGGGCCGGCCGCTCAGCTCTGCAGCGGGACCTTACCTGTCCCTCTATCCAGCGGCGTGCTGTCTTCCCGGCTTCTGTAGTGTGGGCACTGGGCATGACAGCCGGGTGCCCAGTGCGCATGCGCGAGAAGCGGTGCGCTTTGTGAATGGTAAGGCGGTACCTGGGACACATGACAGATCCCAGAAGCCGCCGGACCAATCACAAAGCGCAAGTGCTTCTCGCTCATGCGCACTGGGCACCCGGCTGTCATGCCGAGCGCCATTACAGAAGCCGGGAAGACAGCGCGCGGCTGGATCGAGGAACAGGTAAGATCGGGTACCTGTCAAATTCAGGTACCCGCTCCCCACCTCCCCAAAGGTCAGCAGTCATCTGTGCTGTCCACAGTCTCTGGTCATCCCTGTGCTGTCCGCAGTCTCTGGTCATCCCTGTGCTGTCCGCAGTCTCTGGTCATCCCTGTGCTGTCCGCAGTCTCTGGTCATCTCCTGTACTGTCCGCAGTCTCTGGTCATCTCCTGTACTGTGTCTGCAGTCTCTGGTCATCCCTGTGCTGTCCGCAGTCTCTGGTCATCTCCTGTACTGTGTCTGCAGTCTCTGGTCATCCCTGTACTGTCCGCAGTCTCTGGTCATCTCCTGTACTGTGTCTGCAGTCTCTGGTCATCTCCTGTACTGTGTCTGCAGTCCATTAGTTCAGAATTTTTTTTTCTCCTGTTTTCTACCTCTAAAACCTAGGTGCGTCTTATGAGCAGGTGCGTCTTATATGGCGAAAAATACGGTACTAAGCTCTGGAGCATCTCTACTTTGCAAAGTGCACAGTCTATTTGCCTTTAGGGAATCAACTCCTAAGTATCCTGCCTCCTACTACTTGCGGACCCTGCCTCGTGCCTCCATCACACTTTCTCAGTGTAAGTCTATGTATGAGAGCTACTGTAAGTGTTTGAACAAATGAGCTGCAACACTAGCAAGTGATGGTAAATACGAAAGTGCTACAGATTTATTTACAGCCTTTTAGAATGACCAGGCCTCTTTTTGCTACTCGGTGCTGCACTAATTCAACTGATAATTGCGCGGTCATGCAATGCTGCACCCAAACGAAATTAACATCCTTTTTTTCACGCAAATAGAGCTTTCCTTCGGTGGCATTTGAACACCTGTGCGCTTTTTAGTTTTGACGCTATAAACAAGAAAAGACCAAAAATTTTGTACAAAAATGATATTTTTTACTTTCAGCTATAAAAAATATATAGTAAACTCAAAGTTAGTTATAAATTTAGGCCAAAATGTATTCTGCTACATGTTTTTGGTAAAAAAAAATCCCGATAAGTGTATATTGATTGCTTTGTGTGAAAGTTATATCGTCTACAAACTATGGTATAGATACTGCAATTTATGCCATTTTTTTGCTATACAGCGCTGCGCTAGTTTAACTGACAATTGCGCGGTCATGCAATACGGTACATAAATGAAATTTATGTCTTTTTTTAACACAAATAGAGCTTTCTTTTGGTGGTATTTGATCACCTGTGCACTTTTTATTTTTGGTGCTATAACCAGAAAAATTTTGAAGAAAATTTTTTTTTTGAAAAAAACAATATTTTCTCATTTCGGTCATAAAAAATATCCAAAAATCTAAAATTTCGTCATAAATTTAGGCCAAAATGTATTCTGCTACATGTTTTTGATTGAAAAATTCCCAATAAGTGTATATTGATTGCTTTGTGTGAAAGTTATAACGTCTACAAAATATGGTATAGATAATGGAATTTACACAGCTTTTACTTTCTGACAGCTCATCACATTTCTTGAGGTGCAAAAATACCAGGATAGTACAAACACCCTCAAATTACCCCTTTTCAGAAAGTAGACACCCTAATCTATCTGCTGAGAGGCATATTGAGTCCATGGAAGATTTATTTTTTTTCACAAGTTTCTGTAAACTGACAAAACATTTTTATTTTTACACAAAGTTGTCATTTAAATGATTTATTTCTCGCACAAGCCATGGGTATATCTGGAATTACACCCCAAAATACATTCTGCTACATCTACCGAGTATGGGGATACCATGTGTGTGAGACTTTTTGGGAGCCTAGCCACATACAGGAGCCTGAGATCCAATGACCACTTTGAAAGCCTGAAGGTGCGTAACTTCCTCATTACACTTCCTCACTACCTATCACAGTTTCAAAGACCCAAACATGCCAGGATAGCACCAAACCCCCCCAAATGACCCCTTTCTGGAAAGTAGACACCCCAAGGAATTTAAAAAGAGGCATAGTGAGTATTTTTCAGATCTCATTTTTTCTCACAAGGTTTTGAAATATAAAAAAAGAATAGAAAAAATATGTTTTTGTTTTTTTTCTTAATTTTCCAAAAACTTGTGGCAACAAATGAGATCTGCAAAATACTTACCGTGCTTTTTTTCAAATTCCTTGGGGTGTCTACTTTACATTGGGGGGGGGGGTTAGGTACTATCCTGGCATTTCAGGGCCTCCAAAACTGTGATAGGTAGTCAGGAAGTGTAATGAGGAAATAAAGCCCTTTAAAAGCCTGAAGTTGCTTATTGGATTTGGGGGTCCTGTGCTTGGCTAGACTGCCAAAATGTCTCTCACATGTGGTACCCCCATACTCAGCCTCAGCGGTCTCTATGTGCCTCTCTCCCTTGCTACCTATGAGCTTTGGCTATCTGTGGCCTCTTTGTCCTTATGTTGTTTTTGTACATTACAGCTTTACGTCTGTGCAATAATTGTCATCTCTGTAAGTAATTTATTATACACGATGGAATATACTATATATTAAATGGAATATATTGATCTTTATTTATATCTCTGTATAATATTTATGTAATTACATTATAGAGATGTGGAATCCTTCATTTCCCTGAGGAAGGAGTTGTATTTCTTTGAAACGTGTTGGATGAATGGAGACACATCAAACATACTATTTATGACAAATTGCTTTGTATACTTTTTTTTGTATGACATAATGTACTGCAAGCCGTATATATGTTTGCTTTTTATCTTCAATTTTTATGAATAAAATGATCTATGTATTTTTATTATAAAGTTGTGATACGAATGCCTCTAAAGCCCATAGGGGCTTTAGCAATACATTCTATTTTCTATGTAATAAAGTCACCAATACTAGATGTATTACCAATAATTAGCTGTAAATGTAAATATCAGATATTCATATGCAATATTTCATATTATCTTGTCAAAAAGAAAAAAGAATAAACATATTATTTAGTTGTGAACATGATATATAAAGTAGAAAATATATACAAAAAGACACTACACATTTTCTTAAATAGCAGTTTTACATCAGCTGGTGTATATCATTGCTTTAAAAAGTGTGAGTTGTGCACAAAACTGCTGTCAGCCACTGAGATTTCTTTGTACCTGTATGTCTTAGAAGACTGACGAGGCGACATTTTTATTGCAGCTAGTGCCGGATTATATTTATCTTTCTGCATCAATGAAAGTGACTTATAAGAGTGAGGCTCAACAGCTTTACTTTGAACTGTGCACACCTGCAAAGTTATTTAATATGAATGAAACTCTGATCTCGAATTCCATTTATGCCACAGTTTTAGGTTAAATACAGATTAAAGCCAAGCTCTAGCCAATAACTTTTTATTAGTTTTGGAATATGGAAGGTTCAGGATCTTGTCTATGGACACAAACAAATACACACATAAAAAGTGCAGCGCACCCCCTTGTGACAAAATCATATCAAATAATAAGAATGAAAGTCCATAAATCAAGATTGTCTATGAAATAATTCTATAATCCAGTCAAATCACCACTATGCACTCAATACTAAGATGCTCTTCTTGACCACCACCCATTGTACCTCTGGCCTCCACCACACTTATTAGAAAGCCGCTCACCTTCAGACTGTGACCCCTGAGCGGAAAGCTCCAATGCACTTTACCCTTTCAAGGGTTAATTCCAGATGGTATGCTGATCTTCTCTGTACAAAGACTTGAGCATGTAGGGACAATCGTGGAAGACAAAAACAGCCAATATTTTTTGAAAGTTTAATGATGGGTTGGGGTCTTTGAACTTTATTGTTTCCTTAACTCCTTAAATAAAATGATCTATGTATTTTTATTATATACATAGGCCCAACCACCATGCAAATTGGTGGTTGGGCCTTAGTTCCAAGGGGCTGCATATTTGCAAACCCAATATAGACAAAAAATTTTCTGGCACATTTACCGGCGCCTCACGGAAAAGTCACGATTGCAACTTGTAGAGCTTTCTGATGATGTGACCACCGTGACTGCCAATCATGGTAAACCCCGCCCCACCTCTCGGCATCTCAAACCCCCGAAAGTCAACTGCGCCAAGGGGTTAAATCTAGATCTAGATTTAAAAAGACATTGAAGTGACAGTTCAAAGACCCCCACCTAGCACTAAACTTTTGAAAAATAGAGAACACTGTTGGTTATTGTTTGTATATTTGAGGATCAAGGTGTTGTGAAATAGCCTTGCAAGTGTCACAGCTGGCAACCTTATTTCTTATAATTTCTCACAATTTTTGCTTGTTATGCAACTTTGACACATTTATTTGTTCTTAATAATTTTGACAGTGCTGATTGGGTTACACTTTTCTAAGATTATGGACACATGGACACACACAGCCTGGCTCGAGAGCGTGCCCACATCTGTCTTGGTAAGGAGGCACCCGGAGGAAGGAGGAGTAGACAGCACTGGCAGAAGAGGAAATAAGGAGCCTTTCTGTGCAATATTGTTGCACAGAGCAGGTAAGTATACCCTCTTTTTTAATTCAACAAAAAAAAAGCAGCCTATACTGCTGAACACCGCCTCATTGAAGAGAAATAAACAGCTAAAGTTTCTTTCACAAACCATCACTTGTCAATCTCCTGGTTCTTGGCTAAGCTCAGTGGTTCCTCCCACCAACCCTAAGATCATTATAGGACACATTGTGCTCGGTAATATGGGAGGTATGTTAGGAGAATATTTTTCTATCTTTACAGTTCTACAGTCTTCTTTAAGTTTGGTGACAGGGTTCCTTTAAGGTAAGAACTTTATTAATACAAAAATATGTTCTCAATGAAAATCCATTATAATTTCTTTTTAATGTCCAAAATACTCAAGCTTGACAAATTCTTTAATAGTTCCAGCTATTATTCTAAGACGCTAATTAGCTAATTAGAATGTTCTTTCTGTATTAACCTTTTTTCACCTTTGAAATTCCATCTTTTCTACTTCTTTGTAATATGTATTTTCTAACCTGCAGCGCATGGTGACACAGATATGTGCGAAAATTTATTCAGCAACTATATTAAAAAATACAACAGGCAGACTGTATTTTAAATGATCTCCTGCATAGCGCTGTATAGAAGGTAACAGAAAAATATTTGACAGGATCCTTGAGACTTACTTTAATGAGCAGTAGTGTGCAGCCCATAATAAATGTCATTTTGTATCAGACAAGCTTTTAGGCCTTTTTCACACAGCGGGTTAGATCAATTCTGGCTGTCAGTTGTTCAGGTGGACCTGAAAGGATGATTCATGCATCCCTATGGACAGGCGGTGTAGACAGACTTGGGTCTGTGTACACCCTCCTACCTCCTGGTCTGATTCGGATCCGGTCCACTAAAAAAACAAAAGGGGATTCATCTTCTTCCATTTAGGCAGATCGGATTGGAGGGTTGTTGGGTGTAAATGGACTTAATACTGACTGCCCATAGAGCAGAGTGGGTTGCATCCATGTCTGCTCTACTGAAACTGAGTGTCATCTGAGTATATTCTGCCCGCTCTGCTCCCTAATGGAATCCACCCCATGCGAAAGGGGCCTAAGAAGATAGTATGGTAAATAAGATAATGTCAGTTTGTAGTAAAATGTTGATTACATGTATTTATGGTGCAACCTATGACACCTACTTATATTTAAGCATGGTTATTTCCTATGAAGTGAATAAAAGATGCATTTTGCTTTAAAGTGCGTCTCTGTCGAAAATGCAAACCCATATATGAATTTCTGCATTGTATTTCTGTTTCAATTGTTTTTATTAGAATTTTTCTTTTCAAAGAAAAAGAACAAGGCATAACAAGTGCACAGGTGTTAAAATAATGCAGTTCACACGTGTACAATATTATATACAAAAAGCATAAACGTTGGGCACTCACCCTAGTCTTTTTTCAGGGAAGATGACTAACTTAAAAGGAGCAAAAGTCAGAACTCTAGTTACAAAATAAGGATTATTCCAAATATCGTAACGAGAATCACAATAGAAATATGATCACCATAAAATAATATTAGGAAAAACGAATCCAGTGTCCAGGCCAATCCCTCTGGCCTTGATGAAGCCATCAGCCAACCCTTTGCTCTGTATTTCAAATATTTCAAGCCTACTTCTATTAATCTGAATCTTCTTAAAGTTGTGAACTTACTTTGTGAAGATCCCCACACATTTACTTCCTTGAATTCTGTGACGTGTATTTACTATGCCCTGTGTCACAGAATTCCATGAGCCTGCCTTCTGAATTACATAGGTGCTGAGAGGAGGAGTTTCAGAAGGCAGATTCAGTACAGGAATCACTGATTGAATATACAAGTTACCATTGGATGTGTAGTCTTGAGAGATTGAAAGTAAATAGCAAAGGAGTAGCTGCAGCGCATGCAGGGAATCCAGGAAGTTGTGGAAAGAAATGGTAAGCAGACAAGTGTCTGCTGTCCAGGTCTTCCCCAAATACTTTGCCCTGCAGCCAGGCATAGGCTCATTCACACATTTCTTCAATGACCATTCTAGGGGTGTTGTTTTTGTTGTTTTTAAGAGAATTTAGATAGGGATGGGAAGTTAGGTGGGATACTCCAAAAATGGAAAGTACTTGCAGCTGAGGACTTTAAGTATTTTCTTATCCCATGATAAGAAACAAAGATAATTGTGTTTTTAAAAACGAAACTTAGACCAGCAAACAGGTTTAATTGCAAAAACAGACTCCAGCTTTAAGGCAGCAGTAGTAGTGGTAGTAGTAGCAACGTGAGCAGAGCCATTTTAAGTAGGGGATTAAGTGGACAAAGATCTTCATAACACCAGTCAGTGTCCCCTTTAGCCTAGACCTGCAATGGACTCCCTAGCACCAGTGGGGGTTAAGTAGCACACAGTCTCTAAGATCCTTTAGAGTTGTCTGTACTCACAAGGCCCAAGAGCAGTTGGACGCCTTCCTCCATGATACCAGATCTCCAGTAGAAGACTCTTCAGTCAGCTTTAGTAGAACCCAGGTCTCAGCATGCAGGCCCTCAGGTCACCCACCTGAGGCCCCGCAACATGAAATGCCTGGGAGGGCAACGTCCCCTCTCCCAGGCTGGAACAATCCTATGCAGGAAAGACTCAGAGTTTAGTGTGCTCACTGAACATACACAGTTACCCAGCATGCCATCAGAGCATATTCATGCTGCCATCTGCATAGCTCCACACCTATTATCCAGAACATTCTCAAAGCTTTCTGGATACAGAGGAGGAACAGCTGAGCAAACTGTGCAGACCTAGTTGGCAGAACACAAGTTATGCTTTTACCTAGCAACAATTATATCCACACTGTCTACAGTGTGGCAACTAGAGATGAGCGAATCGAAGTAGGTGAAGTGGAATTCGTTTCAAATATTGGAAAATTTTCGATTCGCGCCGAATCCGAAAAATAGCCTACTTCGGACGCGCGAATCGAAATTTTTCCTAAAATGGCGGCGGACATGTGCGGCGACGGAGCGGGGATGTCTGGGAAGGCGCGCAGACAAGGCGCGCTGACCCATAATGCATTCCTTAATGACATGTGATCGCATTAGCCAATCAGCAGCCAGCCAGCCAGCACTGTGTAATGGTCGAGCTATAAATGGCGGCCATTTTAGAATTCTTCATTTGCCTCCAGTCATTCAAGAGAGGCAGACCGCTCTGTATTAGGGACAGAGTTAGGGCCACAGAAACGTTACTTGGGGACAGAGAAACGTTACTTAGGGACAGAGAAACGTTACTTAGGGACAGAGAAACGTTACTTAGGGACAGAGAAACATTACTCAGGGACACAGAATTATTAGTGAGGGCCACAGAATCGTTACTTAGGGCCACAGAAACGCTAGTTAGGGCCACAGAATTGTTACTCAGGGACAGACAGAATTGTTACTGAGGGCCACAGAATTGTTACTTAGGGCCACAGAAACGTTACTCAGGGCCACAGAATTGTTACTGAGGGCCACAGAACTGTTACTTAGGGCCACAGAAACGTTAGTTAGGGCCACAGAATTGTTACTCAGGGACAGACACAGAATTGTTACTGAGGGCCACAGAATTGTTACTTAGGGCCACAGAAACGTTACTCAGGGACACAGAATTGTTACTGAGGGCCACAGAACTGTTACTTAGGGCCACAGAAACGTTAGTTAGGGCCACAGAATTGTTATTCAGGGACAGACACAGAATTTTTACTGAGGGACACAGAATTGTTACTGAGGGCCACAGAACTGTTACTTAGGGCCACAGAATTGTTACTCAGGGACAGACACAGAATTGTTACTCAGGGACACAGAATTGTTACTGAGGGCCACAGAACCGTTACTTAGGGCCACAGAATTGTTACTCAGGGACACAGAATTGTTACTGAGGGCCACAGAACCGTTACTTAGGGCCACAGAATTGTTACTCAGGGACAGACACAGAATTGTTACTCAGGGACACAGAATTGTTACTGAGGGCCACAGAACCGTTATTTAGGGCCACAGAATTGTTACTCAGGGACAGACACAGAATTGTTACTGAGGGCCACAGAATTGTTACTTAGGGCCACAGAAACGTTACTCAGGGACACAGAATTGTTACTGAGGGCCACAGAACTGTTACTTAGGGCCACAGAAACGTTAGTTAGGGCCACAGAATTGTTACTCAGGGACAGACACAGAATTGTTACTGAGGGACACAGAATTGTTACTGAGGGCCACAGAACCGTTACTTAGGGCCACAGAATTGTTACTCAGGGACAGACACAGAATTGTTACTCAGGGACACAGAATTGTTACTGAGGGCCACAGAACCGTTACTTAGGGCCACAGAATTGTTACTCAGGGACAGACACAGAATTGTTACTGAGGGCCACAGAATTGTTACTTAGGGCCACAGAAACGTTACTCAGGGACACAGAATTGTTACTGAGGGCCACAGAACTGTTACTTAGGGCCACAGAAACGTTAGTTAGGGCCACAGAATTGTTACTCAGGGACAGACACAGAATTGTTACTGAGGGACACAGAATTGTTACTGAGGGCCACAGAACTGTTACTTAGGGCCACAGAATTGTTACTCAGGGACACAGAATTGTTACTGAGGGCCACAGAACCGTTACTTAGGGCCACAGAATTGTTACTGAGGGACACAGAATTGTTACTGAGGGCCACAGAACCGTTACTTAGGGCCACAGAATTGTTACTGAGGGACACAGAATTGTTACTGAGGGCCACAGAACCGTTACTTAGGGCCACAGAATTGTTACTCAGGGACAGACACAGAATTGTTACTCAGGGACACAGAATTGTTACTTAGGGCCACAGAAACGTTACTCAGGGACACAGAATTGTTACTGAGGGCCACAGAACTGTTACTTAGGGCCACAGAATTGTTACTCAGGGACAGACACAGAATTGTTACTGAGGGCCACAGAATTGTTACTTAGGGCCACAGAAACGTTACTCAGGGACACAGAATTGTTACTGAGGGCCACAGAACCGTTACTTAGGGCCACAGAATTGTTACTCGGGGACAGACACAGAATTGTTACTGAGGGCCACAGAATTGTTACTTAGGGCCACAAAAACGTTACTCAGGGACACAGAATTGTTACTGAGGGCCACAGAACCGTTACTTAGGGCCACAGAATTGTTACTCAGGGACAGACACAGAATTGTTACTGAGGGACACAGAATTTTTACTGAGGGCCACAGAACTGTTACTTAGGGCCACAGAATTGTTACTCAGGGACACAGAATTGTTACTGAGGGCCACAGAACCGTTACTTAGGGCCACAGAATTGTTACTCAGGGACAGACACAGAATTGTTACTCAGGGACACAGAATTGTTACTGAGGGCCACAGAACCGTTACTTAGGGCCACAGAATTGTTACTGAGGGACACAGAATTGTTACTGAGGGCCACAGAACCGTTACTTAGGGCCACAGAATTGTTACTCAGGGACAGACAGAGAATTGTTACTCAGGGCCACAGAATTGTTACTTAGGGCCACAGAAACGTTACTCAGGGACACAGAATTGTTACTGAGGGCCACAGAACCGTTACTTAGGGCCACAGAATTGTTACTCAGGGACAGACACAGAATTGTTACTGAGGGCCACAGAATTGTTACTTAGGGCCACAGAAACGTTACTCAGGGACACAGAATTGTTACTGAGGGCCACAGAACCGTTACTTAGGGCCACAGAATTGTTACTCAGGAACAGACACAGAATTGTTACTCAGGGCCACAGAATTGTTACTGAGGGCCACAGAACCGTTACTTAGGGCCACAGAAACGTTACTCAGGGACACAGATTTTGTCAGGGATCCCGGGTCCTCGGCGGTGCGCGCATGCGCAGACGGCCGATCTGTCCCGGCCGACGATCGCGGCGGCGGCCGCGCATGCGCAGTAGCGATCGCGGCCGCACCAATGGGAGAGCAGGGCGCTCTATTTAAAGCTGCCCTGTGCATCTCCAGGTTGCCGCAAGGTCTTGTTCCTGATTCTGTAAGTACGCTTCCTAGTTGCCAAACTCTGCCTGTTCTGACTTATGCTGACCCTCTCCTGCTCTGACCCCGGCTCGTCCCTGACCATCCTCCTGCCTGACCCCCTGTACCGCGCTGCCCGCTACCTGTTGATCCTGGCTTGTGACCCCGACCATTCTCCGCTTACTCCCCCTGTACCACGCTGCCCGCACGATACCGACCCGGCTAGTCTGACCTTGCTCACTCCTAGCTGTCACCCATCCATCCGCTCGGATCGGACCTGTCGTCCCCTTCGCAGCAGGCTCATCCCGGGCACATACCCCCAGCGGGACCCCTCTACCACCGCCGGGGGTGCCCAGGGGCGCGACCTGGTCTCAGTCTTGCACCAAGTCCATCCCCACCATCAGGGGCCCTGGTGAAGAGGCAGACTGGGACTTAGACTCCGCGTCCTGGGAAACCCCGTGCTGTGGACCACTAGAGATCCCGTTGGACGGAGCCTGACAGAATTGTTACTGAGGGCCACAGAACCGTTACTTAGGGCCACAGAATTGTTACTCAGGGACAGACAGAATTGTTACTCAGGGACACAGAATTGTTACTCAGGGACACAGAATCTTTGAATTAAAGAGTATGTCAGACAACATGCAGAGGAGTGGCAGAGGAGGAAATGTTTTAGGAGCGAGCAGACGTGGCAGCAGAGGAAGGGGTCGAGGCAGCACTATTCGCAGCCAGAGGCCAGTGCTCCCGGTGTCATCCAGCGGTCGTGTCTCCACCGACAACCCTGCCGTCATCGATTGGTTGGCTCAGTCGTCTTCCTCTTCCCAGGTCACCTCTGACACCTACAGCCAACGGTCGGTGGGTACGTCAGACACAACCGTTAGTTGGCATGGCCTGGGACCAAGCCCACTGAAATCACGTGTCCTCTACCTGCCCCTGTCCTTTGGTGTTCCCTCACCAAGCGAAGTATCGCATGCTGTGGGCTCAGCCCCACTGTACAGTGAGGAAGAGCTAACAGAGGGCGGTCAGGAACGGGGGGAGACATCCGCCTTTTCAGCAGCCAGGCGAAGAAGTACTGGCGAGGAGAGTGGCTCGGTAGCCGGTCTAGAGACAGGTCTGTCTCCTGACCCAGACGCAGCCGAGGGGGCTAGTAGTGAGGCGGAGACCCTACTTGATGATGAGGAGGTTGATCGCACTTGGCAGCCTCGTCGTCATCAGGCAATTTCTTCCGCATCATCAGGAGAAGAGGGTGGCAGCTTGGCAGGGAGCGAAACAGTCGGTGGGTTGCCCAGGAGGCAGCAGGGTCGCAGCAGTGTCAGTGGAGCCAAATGGCCACGGAGTAGAGCACCAGCTCCACTGCAGCCTACCACCACGGCCAGTAGTGGTGCCGGTGTGCACGGAGGAAGCAGCAGTCAGCCAGTGAGGAGTATCGGGGGCAAAGTTTCCTACTCGGCGGTGTGGCAATTTTTCGTCAAGCCGCCCGAGGAAGTAAACGTAGCCGTATGTCGACTATGTGGCCAGAAAGTCAAGCGTGGCCAGGGGGCCCATGTTGGGACTACAGCGTTGCGGCAGCATATGCAGCGTCGCCATTTGGTGGCCTGGGAAAACCGTGATAAAGATACGGCGGTTCTGCCTGCCCCAGCCCCCGCTCCATCACCCGCTCCGTTACTTGCTCCGTCACCCGACGTCAATCACCCTCCATCAGCCAGTCAAGGCTCCAACACCTCTGCTGAGGGGAGTTGTCGCTCGTTGGCATCTTCCGCTCGTTCAGATGCTCCTTCTCCTGCTACTCCTCTTCACGGATTCCGTCAGCAGTCTTTCTTGGAATCCGTTTCCAAGAGACAACAGTTTGCGAGCACGCACCCGACGGTGCAAAAGCTGAACGTCCTCCTGTCCAAGTTGCTGGTGCTGCAGTCCCTCCCTTTCCAAGTGGTGGACTCAGCACCTTTCCGAGAAATGATGGCTTGTGCCGCGCCGCGGTGGAGAGTGCCAAGCCGTCATTTCTTCGCCAAAAAGGCAGTGCCAGCCCTGCATTCACATGTAGAAGACATGGTGGGTCAGTCTTTGAGCATGTCGGTCTCTGCCAAAGTGCACGGCAGCGCCGACGTGTGGAGCTGTAACTACGGTCAGGGACAGTACATGTCATTTACGGCCCACTGGGTGAACGTGGTGCCGTCACAGCCGCACCAGCAACTTGGACAGGTCACGCCGCTTTTGCCTCCACGTTTGCACATCCTTGGTCCACAAAAGATGTCCGCCTCTACCACCTCTTCTTCCGCCGTGTCCTCAGCCGCCACCCCCGTGCCAAGTCCCATTACCCGACCGGCATATCACATGTGCAGGGCGCAACGGTGTCACGCTGTTCTGCACCTGGTATGCCTTGGCGAACGTAGTCACACAGGGGAGGAACTTCTCAGTGTAATGAACAGAGAAATCGACAGATGGCTGTCTCCGCGCAAACTGAAAATCGGAACCATGTTGACCGACAACGGAAAGAACATGGTGTCTGCTCTGCGTCAAGGAAGGTTGTGCCATGCGCCATGCATGGCTCACGTGTTCAATCTGGTTGTCAAGCGGTTCCTAAAATCCACCATCCCACTGCAAGACATCCTTAAAATGTCACGTAAACTTTGCATGCATTTCAGCCATTCCTACACCACAAAGCACACCCTCCTTGAGCTGCAGCGGCAGAACGGAATTCCACAGCATCGCCTGATCTGCGACGTTGCAACAAGGTGGAATTCAACCCTACACATGTTAGACCGCCTTTACGAACAGCGAAAGGCCATCACCGATTTCCTGATGTTACAAGCGGATAAAGGTACTCCCCTGTGTAACTTCGATGTCAGCCATTGGCAGCTCATGCGTGACACCTGCCGCTTGCTCAGGCCCTTTGAGGAGGCCACGCTATTCGTGAGTCGGCAAGACTATGGGATGAACGACGTCATTCCTCTGTTGCACGTCCTGGAACAAATGCTGTTAACAATGGCTGGTCAGGGTGCGGTAGACGTGGCGCACAGATCTCAACGCCACATGACCCCTGTGGGGGCAGGACAGGAAGAAGAGGAGGAGGTAGAGGAGGACATTTGTGCTCAGGAATTATTGAGTGAAATGGGTGGTTTTTCCACTCAGCGGACAGGAGTGGAGGAGCAGGAGCATCTGGTAGAGGAGGAGGAGGAGGAGACAGAGGACCCAGACGCACCGTGGCAGTATGCTGTGGAGATGGAGGCAGGGAGTCCCTCGCATTCCTTGGCACAAATGGCCCATAGCATGCTCGCTTGCTTGCGTACCGACAGCCGAATAATAACCATCAGACAGAGGGATGACTTTTGGCTGTCCACCTTGTTGGACCCTCGCTACCGTTCAAAAATGGTGGCCTTTTTCACACCTGCTGAGAGGGAGGCAAAAATAACGTACTATAAAAACCACCTATGTAGTCAGTTGGTCTCTGCCTTTGTGCGCCAACGTCCATCCTCAGACACTGTGGGCCCTGTGCGCTCGCGTTCTGCTGCCATGGCAGCAGGGGAGGGGTGGGGTGGTAGGAGCAGTGGCAGCTCCACCAGCAGCGGCTGCCTCAGTCTGCAGTCGATGATGAGTAGCTTTCTTCACCAGCGCAGTGAGGAAACTACTAACCAGCCGCAGCAGCAGCAGCATCAGGTGGACCTGGAGCAGGAGCTCAAACAACAGGCTTGGGCCTACTTGGACAGCACCCTGCCAACCGAGGTAGACAATCCCCTTGACTACTGGGCAACGAAACTTGACCTTTGGCCCCAACTAGCTGAATTTGCCCTTGAAAGGCTGTCATGCCCGGCCAGTAGCGTGGCATCGGAGCGCGTGTTTAGTGCGGCAGGAGGTATTGTAACTCTGCGGAGGACACGACTGTCCACCCAAAGTGTGGAGAGACTCACGTTTGTGAAAATGAATCAGGCGTGGATTAGTCTGGATTTCAAACCACCAGTTCCTGACACAACTGACTAAATCCGCCATGAATCATGCCCCAAACATGTGCCACTTTCAGGTCTCCTCACACTGCTGGTGTGTTGAATTTTTTGACATAGGGTGCTGGCAGATTACGGGCCTCCCATAGCTGCTGCCAGGCCCCTAATCTGCCATGGGCCCCTATATACCGCCTCCTCATGCTGCTGCCAGGTCCAGAGTCTCTCATGGGTCCCTGTACGGCCTCCCATTGCTGCTGTCTCCATCGCCACACTCTGCCATGTGCCACTTTCAGGTCTCCTCACACACTGCTGTTGTGTTCAATTTTTTGACATAGGGTGCTGGCAGATTACGGGCCTCCCATAGCTGCTGCCAGGCCCTTAATCTGCCATGGGCCCCTATATACCGCCTCCTCATGCTGCTGCCAAGTCCAGAGTCTCTCATGGGTCCCTGTACGGCCTCCCATTGCTGCTGTCTCCATCGCCACACTCTGGCATGTGCCACTTTCAGGTCTCCTCACACACTGCTGGTGTGTTGAATTTTTTGACATAGGGTGCTGGCAGATTACGGGCCTCCCATAGCTGCTGCCAGGCCCCTAATCTGCCATGGGCCCCTATACCGCCTCCTCATGCTGCTGCCAAGTCCAGAGTCTCTCATGGGTCCCTGTACAGCCTCCCATTGCTGCTGTCTCCATCGCCACACTCTGCCATGTGCCACTTTCAGGTCTCCTCACACACTGCTGGTGTGTTGAATTTTTTGACATAGGGTGCTGGCAGATTACGGGCCTCCCATAGCTGCTGCCAGGCCCCTAATCTGCCATGGGCCCCTATACCGCCTCCTCATGCTGCTGCCAGGTCCACAGTCTCTCATGCCATGTGCCACTTTCAGGTCTGCTCACACTGCTGGTGTGTTCAATTTTTTGACATAGGGTGCTGGCAGATTACGGGCCTCCCATAGCTGCTGCCAGGCCCTTAATCTGCCATGGGCACCTATATACCGCCTCCTCATGCTGCTGCCAAGTCCAGAGTCTCTCATGGGTCCCTGTACGGCCTCCCATTGCTGCTGTCTCCATCGCCACACTCTGCCATGTGCCACTTTCAGGTCTCCTCACACACTGCTGGTGTGTTGAATTTTTTGACATAGGGTGCTGGCAGATTACGGGCCTCCCATAGCTGCTGCCAGGCCCCTAATCTGCCATGGGCCCCTATACCGCCTCCTCATGCTGCTGCCAGGTCCACAGTCTCTCATGCCATGTGCCACTTTCAGGTCTCCTCACACTGCTGGTGTGTTGAATTTTTTGACATAGGGTGCTGGCAGATTACGGGCCTCCCATAGCTGCTGCCAGGCCCCTAATCTGCCATGGGCCCCTATATACCGCCTCCTCATGCTGCTGCCAGGTCCAGAGTCTCTCATGGGTCCCTGTACGGCCTCCCATTGCTGCTGTCTCCATCACCACACTCTGCCATGTGCCACTTTCAGGTCTCCTCACACACTGCTGTTGTGTTCAATTTTTTGACATAGGGTGCTGGCAGATTACGGGCCTCCCATAGCTGCTGCCAGGCCCCTAATCTGCCATGGGCAGCTATATACCACCTCCTCATGCTGCTGCCAGGTCCAGAGTCTCTCATGGGTCCCTGTACGGCCTCCCATTGCTGCTGTCTCCATCGCCACACTCTGCCATGTGCCACTTTCAGGTCTCCTCACACACTGCTGGTGTGTTGAATTTTTTGACATAGGGTGCTGGCAGATTACGGGCCTCCCATAGCTGCTGCCAGGCCCCTAATCTGCCATGGGCCCCTATACCGCCTCCTCATGCTGCTGCCAGGTCCACAGTCTCTCATGCCATGTGCCACTTTCAGGTCTCCTCACACTGCTGGTGTGTTCAATTTTTTGACATAGGGTGCTGGCAGATTACGGGCCTCCCATAGCTGCTGCCAGGCCCTTAATCTGCCATGGGCCCCTATATACCGCCTCCTCATGCTGCTGCCAAGTCCAGAGTCTCTCATGGGTCCCTGTACGGCCTCCCATTGCTGCTGTCTCCATCGCCACACTCTGCCATGTGCCACTTTCAGGTCTCCTCACACACTGCTGGTGTGTTGAATTTTTTGACATAGGGTGCTGGCAGATTACGGGCCTCCCATAGCTGCTGCCAGGCCCCTAATCTGCCATGGGCCCCTATACCGCCTCCTCATGCTGCTGCCAGGTCCACAGTCTCTCATGCCATGTGCCACTTTCAGGTCTCCTCACACTGCTGGTGTGTTGAATTTTTTGACATAGGGTGCTGGCAGATTACGGGCCTCCCATAGCTGCTGCCAGGCCCCTAATCTGCCATGGGCCCCTATATACCGCCTCCTCATGCTGCTGCCAGGTCCAGAGTCTCTCATGGGTCCCTGTACGGCCTCCCATTGCTGCTGTCTCCATCGCCACACTCTGCCATGTGCCACTTTCAGGTCTCCTCACACACTGCTGTTGTGTTCAATTTTTTGACATAGGGTGCTGGCAGATTACGGGCCTCCCATAGCTGCTGCCAGGCCCCTAATCTGCCATGGGCCCCTATACCGCCTCCTCATGCTGCTGCCAGATCCAGAGTCTCTCATGGGTCCCTGTACGGCCTCCCATTGCTGCTGTCTCCATCGCCACACTCTGCCATGTGCCACTTTCAGGTCTCCTCACACTGCTGGTGTGTTGAATTTTTTGACATAGGGTGCTGGCAGATTACGGGCCTCCCATAGCTGCTGCCAGGCCCCTAATCTGCCATGGGCCCCTATACCGCCTCCTCATGCTGCTGCCAGGTCCACAGTCTCTCATGCCATGTGCCACTTTCAGGTCTCCTCACACTGCTGGTGTGTTCAATTTTTTGACATAGGGTGCTGGCAGATTACGGGCCTCCCATAGCTGCTGCCAGGCCCCTAATCTGCCATGGGCCCCTATACCGCCTCCTCATGCTGCTGCCAAGTCCAGAGTCTGTCATGGGTCCCTGTACGGCCTCCCATTGCTGCTGTCTCCATCGCCACACTCTGCCATGTGCCACTTTCAGGTCTCCTCACACACTGCTGGTGTGTTGAATTTTTTGACATAGGGTGCTGGCAGATTACGGGCATCCCATAGCTGCTGCCAGGCCCCTAATCTGCCATGGGCCCCTATACCGCCTCCTCATGCTGCTGCCAAGTCCATAGTCTGTCATGGGTCCCTGTACGGCCTCCCATTGCTGCTGTCTCCATCGCCACACTCTGCCATGTGCCACTTTCAGGTCTCCTCACACACTGCTGGTGTGTTGAATTTTTTGACATAGGGTGCTGGCAGATTATGGGCCTCCCATAGCTGCTGCCAGGCCCCTAATCTGCCATGGGCCCCTATACCGCCTCCTCATGCTGCTGCCAGGTCCACAGTCTCTCATGCCATGTGCCACTTTCAGGTCTCCTCACACTGCTGGTGTGTTCAATTTTTTGACATAGGGTGCTGGCAGATTACGGGCCTCCCATAGCTGCTGCCAGGCCCTTAATCTGCCATGGGCCCCTATATACCGCCTCCTCATGCTGCTGCCAAGTCCAGAGTCTCTCATGGGTCCCTGTATGGCCTCCCATTGCTGCTGTCTCCATCGCCACACTCTGCCATGTGCCACTTTCAGGTCTCCTCACACACTGCTGGTGTGTTGAATTTTTTGACATTGGGTGCTGGCAGATTACGGGCCTCCCATAGCTGCTGCCAGGCCCCTAATCTGCCATGGGCCCCTATACCGCCTCCTCATGCTGCTGCCAGGTCCACAGTCTCTCATGCCATGTGCCACTTTCAGGTCTCCTCACACTGCTGGTGTGTTGAATTTTTTGACATAGGGTGCTGGCAGATTACGGGCCTCCCATAGCTGCTGCCAGGCCCCTAATCTGCCATGGGCCCCTATATACGGCCTCCTCATGCTGCTGCCAGGTCCAGAGTCTCTCATGCGTCCCTGTACGGCCTCCCATTGCTGCTGTCTCCATCGCCACACTCTGCCATGTGCCACTTTCAGGTCTCCTCACACACTGCTGTTGTGTTCAATTTTTTGACATAGGGTGCTGGCAGATTACGGGCCTCCCATAGCTGCTGCCAGGCCCCTAATCTGCCATGGGCCCCTATATACCGCCTCCTCATGCTGCTGCCAGGTCCAGAGTCTCTCATGGGTCCCTGTACGGCCTCCCATTGCTGCTGTCTCCATCGCCACACTCTGCCATGTGCCACTTTCAGGTCTCCTCACACTGCTGGTGTGTTGAATTTTTTGACATAGGGTGCTGGCAGATTACGGGCCTCCCATAGCTGCTGCCAGGCCCCTAATCTGCCATGGGCCCCTATACCGCCTCCTCATGCTGCTGCCAGGTCCACAGTCTCTCATGCCATGTGCCACTTTCAGGTCTCCTCACACTGCTGGTGTGTTGAATTTTTTGACATAGGGTGCTGGCAGATTACGGGCCTCCCATAGCTGCTGCCAGGCCCCTAATCTGCCATGGGCCTCTATACCGCCTCCTCATGCTGCTGCCAAGTCCAGAGTTTGTCATGGGTCCCTGTACGGCCTCCCATTGCTGCTGTCTCCATCGCCACACTCTGCCATGTGCCACTTTCAGGTCTCCTCACACACTGCTGGTGTGTTGAATTTTTTGACATAGGGTGCTGGCAGATTACTGGCCTCCCATAGCTGCTGCCAGGCCCCTAATCTGCCATGGGCCCCTATACCGCCTACTCATGCTGTTGCCAAGTCCAGAGTCTGTCATGGGTCCCTGTACGGCCTCCCATTGCTGCTGTCTCCATCGCCACACTCTGCCATGTGCCACTTTCAGGTCTCCTCACACACTGCTGGTGTGTTGAATTTTTTGACATAGGGTGCTGGCAGATTACGGGCCTCCCATAGCTGCTGCCAGGCCACTAATCTGCCATAGGCCCCTATATACCGCCTGGTCATGCTGCTGCCAGGTCCACAGTCTCTCATGCCATGTGCCACTTTCAGGTCTCCTCACACTGCTGGTGTGTTCAATTTTTTGACATAGGGTGCTGGCAGATTACGGGCCTCCCATAGCTGCTGCCAGGCCCCTAATCTGCCATGGGCCCCTATACCGCCTCCTCATGCTGCTGCCAAGTCCAGAGTCTGTCATGGGTCCCTGTACGGCCTCCCATTGCTGCTGTCTCCATCGCCACACTCTGCCATGTGCCACTTTCAGGTCTCCTCGCACACTGCTGGTGTGTTGAATTTTTTGACATAGGGTGCTGGCAGATTACGGGCCTCCCATAGCTGCTGCCAGGCCCCTAATCTGCCATGGGCCCCTATACCGCCTCCTCATGCTGCTGCCAGGTCCACAGTCTCTCATGCCATGTGCCACTTTCAGGTCTCCTCACACTGCTGGTGTGTTCAATTTTTTGACATAGGGTGCTGGCAGATTACGGGCCTCCCATAGCTGCTGCCAGGCCCTTAATCTGCCATGGGCCCCTATATACCGCCTCCTCATGCTGCTGCCAAGTCCAGAGTCTCTCATGGGTCCCTGTACGGCCTCCCATTGCTGCTGTCTCCATCGCCACACTCTGCCATGTGCCACTTTCAGGTCTCCTCACACACTGCTGGTGTGTTCAATTTTTTGACATAGGGTGCTGGCAGATTACGGGCCTCCCATAGCTGCTGCCAGGCCCCTAATCTGCCATGGGCCCCTATATACCGCCTCCTCATGCTGCTGCCAGGTCCAGAGTCTCTCATGGGTCCCTGTACGGCCTCCCATTGCTGCTGTCTCCATCGCCACACTCTGCCATGTGCCACTTTCAGGTCTCCTCACACTGCTGGTGTGTTCAATTTTTTGACATAGGGTGCTGGCAGATTACAGGCCTCCCATAGCTGCTGCCAGGCCCCTAATCTGCCATGGGCCCCTATACCGCCTCCTCATGCTGCTGCCAGGTCCACAGTCTCTCATGCCATGTGCCACTTTCAGGTCTCCTCACACTGCTGGTGTGTTCAATTTTTTGACATAGGGTGCTGGCAGATTATGGGCCTCCCATAGCTGCTGCCAGGCCCCTAATCTGCCATGGGCCCCTATACCGCCTCCTCATGCTGCTGCCAAGTCCAGAGTCTCTCATGGGTCCCTGTACGGCCTCCCATTGCTTCTGTCTCCATCGCCACACTCTGCCATGTGCCACTTTCAGCTCTCCTCACACACTGCTGGTGTGTTGAATTTTTTGACATAGGGTGCTGGCAGATTACGGGCCTCCCATAGCTGCTGCCAGGCCACTAATCTGCCATGGGCCCCTATACCGCCTCCTCATGCTGCTGCCAGGTCCACAGTCTCTCATGCCATGTGCCACTTTCAGGTCTCCTCACACTGCTGGTGTGTTGAATTTTTTGACATAGGGTGCTGGCAGATTACGGGCCTCCCATAGCTGCTGCCAGGCCCCTAATCTGCCATGGGCCCCTATACCGCCTCCTCATGCTGCTGCCAAGTCCATAGTCTGTCATGGGTCCCTGTACGGCCTCCCATTGCTGCTGTCTCCATCACCACACTCTGCCATGTGCCACTTTCAGGTCTCCTCACACACTGCTGGTGTGTTGAATTTTTTGACATAGGGTGCTGGCAGATTACGGGCCTCCCATAGCTGCTGCCAGGCCCCTAATCTGCCATGGGCCCCTATACCGCCTCCTCATGCTGCTGCCAGGTCCACAGTCTCTCATGCCATGTGCCACTTTCAGGTCTCCTCACACTGCTGGTGTGTTCAATTTTTTGACATAGGGTGCTGGCAGATTACGGGCCTCCCATAGCTGCTGCCAGGCCCTTAATCTGCCATGGGCCCCTATATACCGCCTCCTCATGCTGCTGCCAAGTCCAGAGTCTCTCATGGGTCCCTCTACGGCCTCCCATTGCTGCTGTCTCCATCGCCACACTCTGCCATGTGCCACTTTCAGGTCTCCTCACACACTGCTGGTGTGTTGAATTTTTTGACATAGGGTGCTGGCAGATTACGGGCCTCCCATAGCTGCTGCCAGGCCCCTAATCTGCCATGGGCCCCTATACCGCCTCCTCATGCTGCTGCCAGGTCCACAGTCTCTCATGCCATGTGCCACTTTCAGGTCTCCTCACACTGCTGGTGTGTTGAATTTTTTGACATAGGGTGCTGGCAGATTACGGGCCTCCCATAGCTGCTGCCAGGCCCCTAATCTGCCATGGGCCCCTATATACCACCTCCTCATGCTGCTGCCAAGTCCAGAGTCTCTCATGGGTCCCTGTACGGCCTCCCATTGCTGCTGTCTCCATCGCCACACTCTGCCATGTGCCACTTTCAGGTCTCCTCACACACTGCTGGTGTGTTGAATTTTTTGACATAGGGTGCTGGCAGATTACGGGCCTCCCATAGCTGCTGCCAGGCCCCTAATCTGCCATGGGCCCCTATATACCGCCTCCTCATGCTGCTGCCAAGTCCAGAGTCTCTCATGGGTCCCTGTACGGCCTCCCATTGCTGCTGTCTCCATCGCCACACTCTGCCATGTGCCACTTTCAGGTCTCCTCACACACTGCTGGTGTGTTGAATTTTTTGACATAGGGTGCTGGCAGATTACGGGCCTCCCATAGCTGCTGCCAGGCCCCTAATCTGCCATGGGCCCCTATACCGGCTCCTCATGCTGCTGCCAGGTCCACGGTCTCTCATGCCATGTGCCACTTTCAGGTCTCCTCACACTGCTGGTGTGTTGAATTTTTTGACATAGGGTGTTGGCAGATTACGGGCCTCCCATAGCTGCTGCCAGGCCCCTAATCTGCCATGGGCCCCTGTACCGCCTCCTCATGCTGCTGCCAGGTCCACAGTGTCTCATGCCATGTGCCACTTTCAGGTCTCCTCACACTGCTGGTGTGTTGAATTTTTTGACATAGGGTGCTGGCAGATTACGGGCCTCCCATAGCTGCTGCCAGGCCCCTAATCTGCCATGGGCCCCTATATACCGCCTCCTCATGCTGCTGCCAAGTCCAGAGTCTCTCATGGGTCCCTGTACGGCCTCCCATTGCTGCTGTCTCCATCGCCACACTCTGCCATGTGCCACTTTCAGGTCTCCTCACACACTGCTGGTGTGTTGAATTTTTTGACATAGGGTGCTGTCAGATTACGGGCCTCCCATAGCTGCTGCCAGGCCCCTAATCTGCCATGGGCCCCTATACCGCCTCCTCATGCTGCTGCCAGGTCCACAGTCTCTCATGCCATGTGCCACTTTCAGGTCTCCTCACACACTGCTGGTGTGTTGAATTTTTTGACATAGGGTGCTGGCAGATTACGGGCCTCCCATTACTGCTGCCAGGCCCGTAATCTGCCATGGGCCCCCGTACCGACTCCTCATGCTGTGACGTTGCAACAAGGTGGAATTCAACCCTACATATGTTAGACCGCCTTTACGAACAGCAAAAGGCCATCACAGATTTCCTGATGTTAAAAGCGGATAAAGGTACTCCCTGTGTAACTTAGATGTCAGCCATTGGCAGCTCATGCGTGACACCTGCGCTTGCTCAGGCCCTTTGAGGAGGCCACGCTATTCGTGAGTCGGCAGGACTTTGGGATGAACGACGTCATTCCTCTGTTGCACGTCCTGGAACAAATGCTGTTAATAATGGCTGGTCAGGGTGCGGTAGACGTGGCGCACAGATCTCAACGCCACATGACCCCTGTGGGGGCAGGACAGGAAGAAGAGGAGGAGGTAGAGGAGGACATTGGTGCTCAGTAATTATTGAGTGAAATGGGTGGTTTTTCCACTCAGCGGACAGGAGTGGAGGAGCAGGAGCATCTGGTAGAGGAGGAGGAAGAGGAGACAGAGGACCCAGACGCACCGTGGCAGTATGCTGTGGAGATGGAGGCAGGGAGTCCCTCGCATTCCTTGGCACAAATGGCCCATAGCATGCTCGCTTGCTTGCGTACCGACAGCCGAATAATAACCATCAGACAGAGGGATGACTTTTGGCTGTCCACCTTGTTGGACCCTCGCTACCGTTCCAAAATGGTGGCCTTTTTCACACCTGCTGAGAGGGAGGCCAAAATAACGTACTATAAAAACCACCTATGTAGTCAGCTGGTCTCTGCCTGTCTGCGCCAACGTCCATCCTCAGACACTGTGGGCCCTGTGCGCTTGCGTTACGCTGCCATGGCAGCAGGGGAGGGGTGGGGTGGTAGGAGCAGTGGCAGCTCCACCAGCAGCAGCTGCCTCAGTCTGCAGTCGATGATGAGTAGCTTTCTTCACCAGCGCAGTGAGGAAACTAATAACCAGCCGCAGCAGCAGCAGCAGCAGCATCAGGTGGACCTGGAGCAGGACCTCAAACAACAGGCTTAGGCCTACTTGGACAGCACCCTGCCAACCGAGGTAGACAATCCCCTTGACTACTGGGCAACGAAACTTGACCTTTGGCCCCAACTAGCTGAATTTGCCCTTGAAAGGCTGTCATGCCCGGCCAGTAGCGTGGCATCGGAGCGCGTGTTTAGTGCGGCAGGAGGTATTGTAACTCCGCGGAGGACACGACTGTCCACCCAAAGTGTGGAGAGACTCACGTTTGTGAAAATGAATCAGGCGTGGATTAGTCTGGATTTCAAACCACCAGTTCCTGACACAACTGACTAAATCCGCCATGAATCATGCCCCAAACATGTGCCACTTTCAGGTCTCCTCACACTGCTGGTGTGTTCCATTTTTTGTCATAGGGTGCTGGCAGATTACGGGCCTCCCATAGCTGCTGCCAGGCCCCTAATCTGCCATGGGCCCCTATACCGCCTCCTCATGCTGCTGCCAGGTCCAGAGTCTGTCATGGGTCCCTGTACGGCCTCCCATTGCTGCTGTCTCCATCGCCACACTCTGCCATGTGCCACTTTCAGGTCTCCTCACACACTGCTGGTGTGTTGAATTTTTTGTCATAGGGTGCTGGCAGATTACGGGCCTCCTATAGCTGCTGCCAGGCCCCTAATCTGCCATGGGCCCCTATACCGCCTCCTCATGCTGCTGCCAGGTCCAGAGTCTGTCATGGGTCCCTGTACGGCCTCCCATTGCTGCTGTCTCCATCGCCACACTCTGCCATGTGCCACTTTCAGGTCTCCTCACACACTGCTGGTGTGTTCCATTTTTTGTCATAGGGTGCTGGCAGATTACGGGCCTCCCATTGCTGCTGCCAGGCCTGTAATCTGCCATGGGCCCCCGTACCGCCTGGTCACGCTGCTGCTGGGTCCACAGTGTGACATGGGTCCCTGTACCGCCTCCCATTGCTCCCACTCTGCCATGTGCCACTTTCAGGTCTCCTCACACTCCTGCTGGTTTCCATTTTGTCATAGGTTGCTGGCAGATTACAGGCCTCCCATAGGTGCTGCCAGGCCCCAAATCTACCATGGGCCCCCGTACCGCCTCGTCACGCTGCTGCTGGGTCCACAGTGTGACATGGGTCCCTGTACCGCCTCCCATTGCTCCCACTCTGCCATGTGCCACTTTGAGGTCTCCTCACACTCCTGCTGGTTTCCATTTTGTCATAGGTTGCTGTATGGCCTCACATTGCTGCTGCCTCCACCGCCACACTGTGGCTCCAAACACTGGTTTTGGCCCCGTGACTGGCCAAATGAGTGAAGTGTGCGGTGACGGCACTCATCTGCATGTCATACTGACTGACAGTATTATTTCTCTTCCCCAGCAGACTCCAAGGGCATTTAAATTAAAGGTACAGTGTTCTGCACTAATATTAAGTCTCTCTGAAGCCTAGAAACACCCTTTTTTAAGTTAAATTCACAGCGAATATTCGACTCGAATCGAATATTGTCCACGAATTCGCCGAATCAGTCGAATCGAATTTTTGAATACTTCGCTCATCTCTAGTGGCAACTAAATTTACCAAAATACAATTTATCAAAATACAAACTAAATCTAACTTTCTAAACCTAGCACCTATCTAGGACGGTGCTACACTTATATTGGATGGTCAAAAATAACTATTGTTTGTATTGCAATTACAATGCTGATGTTATAAAATTAAAGTGTATGAGGTGAACATAGAACTACTTTAACCTAGCAGAAAAAAATAGATTGCTCTCTGATGTTGCATTAAAGTGGTTATAAACCTCAGACATGAATTATGAACAAAGCACATCCCTCTATAGTGTGTACTTGTCTCAGTCCAGAGCACTAAGTGTCTTTTCTCTCTGCTGCCTCCTTACTCTGCTAGTTACATGAATCACTTCTGACAAGTTTTTCTGACACCAAAAGAAAGAAGGTGATGGGCAGGGACCTCCAGCACACAGCTTGTGATTGACAGCCTCATCTTTGTTCCTGTGTGTAGGTGGTGTGTCAGTTTCCTCCAATTAGCTCTCACTGAGCTCTGTGGAGTGAAACCTCAGCTCCTCATCCTGCTTTCCTGTAACTGTATACATTCTGCACTTTGAACATCTGTAAAGAAGAGAAGACTGCAAATAATCAGGTACAACTTATGTAGGGGATTTGTTTCATCTCTCTGTTTCACCAGTCATTTCACCGAGTATATGTGATGGTTTGCAACCACTTTAACATTTATTTATTTTTACAAGGGTTTATGCAAAAAAAAATTTATTGACACAAAAATGATATCCATAGTTCATATACTATACCATGATACAGTTTTTTTTGTCCAGTAAATTTGGAAATGTGGGTATCAGCCCCTTCTGCAGCCTTTCACCTGGTGACTTAATAACTAATGAAGCAAGAATGAGCAAAGATAATGACAGCACTGAAGCTTGTTTCTTTAAAAACAAGAAAACAATGGCAGCCATAAGTCTATCCTAACAATTTCCCATAAAATTGTTTTTTTTTTCTATTCTGTCATTACTAGAGCTGAAATCTGGTAGACAAATCTTGATAAGAACAAAACAAATGATGTGTAGTTCAATGTAAATCAATTTGCAATGTGCTGTCTTGATCAGCATCCCTTCCAATGCACATAATTGTTGGAAAATAGCTTTCTGTATTCTGCGCTATTACACACATTATCAAATCATATGTAATTATATGGTAGAGTCCCCTGCAAAGCACTGTGTTTTGATACTGCTCTGAAATGTTTCAGAAGTAGCATCAATTGATCTCCCTTTACGTTGTTTTTCAGTGAAATAAAAGAAATAGCGAAATGCTATTGTATATCACATTAATTAAGACCAAATTGGCACAATTAACTGGCTTTTTTTCTTATTATTATCATCATCCATATTTTTTTTCCCATGATAAGAAACAAAGATAATTGTGTTTTTAAAAACTAAACTTAGACCAGCAAACAGGTTTAACTGCAAAAAATAATATTTTTTGGTTAATTCTATTGATAATTTTCTGTTAACTTCATAAACTTTATATTGTTTATGTCGATCCTGGGTTTAATTTATACTGAAGTCACAGCAAACTGTAACAGGGATGTTGCATTTGTATCGCCCGATGCCCAGGAGATGTAGTTGCGGGTGTCAAGCAGGTAGCTTTTTTCAACCTGTAACACTGCTGTGGGCAAGCAGCAGGGCTCTCCTGTCAGGAGAATGAATTCGGACAGCAGCGCTGCCACCCGATTGCTTTCACAAAGTGCACCACGGTGTCAGCCCCCCCCCCTTGCCTGTGAACCTCCCCTGCTCGCCAAGTCTCCTGGGCTCCGATTGCCCCTCTGTGGGCCCGGGACTGGCTTAGTATGCACCAGCAGCTAGAGGGGAGCTCCCCTCCCCTTCTTGTCCTGACCCAGAAGTGATGTTTGACGTCATTTCCAGGTCCCTGTTCACAGATTGAGGTGAGGAAATAATGTAATGCAGTGTGATATGCACTGCATTACATTCAGGGGAGACATGCAGGGTGATGAAACAACGCCTCTTAGAAAAGCACAAAGGATTTTTAAATTATGAGCTACCTAAAGGTCTTAAAAACCATATCTCTTTCCTTTTTAGAATTTAAGTGCTGTTGATTTGCATTATATTTTTTTATTATATCTTTTGTTAATTTTACTTTATGAAACAAACAATTAATTAAAATATTACAATCACACATTTTTCATATAACATTTTACAAAATCCCCTACCCCCCCTCGGCCAGTCACCTTCTACTATTCTCATTTGTCATCTTGTTCCTCTATCTACCTTTTCCTTCTGTCCTCCACCTTCCTCTCTCCTTCCCCACCTAGCAGTAATGATAAAGAAAGGAAAAATAAACCTTCCATCTTTCTCCTTCCCCTCTTCTACACTCCTATCTGTTCTGAGTACCTCTTAGTTGTTTTAAAGCCTATCCATTTTTACCAGGTTTTTTTTAATGTTTTAATTTTATCCTCTCCAATATGATTTAGTTCCTCCATCCTGTATATTAACTCCACTCAATTTATTCAGTCTTTTATTTTTGGGGTTTCCCATATCTGCCAAAATCTGGGGATCAATCCTTTAGATGCATTTATTAAATTAAATATCACCATGTTCCTATATTGTTTCACTGTAAGATCCGAGTTGTGAAATAAACAGACCCAAGGGTCTTTCGATATTCTAGTTTCCATTATCTCATGTATTTGTTGTTTTACTCCTTGCCAGAACTCTTGTATTTTAGGACACTCCCACCATATATGTGCCATAGTTCCTTCCATCCCACACCCTCTCCAACATAAAGATGAACTCTGTGGTCGTTGCTTATATGCCACACCAGGTGTACAATACCATCTTGATAAACATTTGTTCATTTCTACTATGTTCATATCTATATCACCATGTGTTTTAAATATTTTCTTTTTTTCTTGCTCGTCCAATTTTGTTCCAAGCTCTGTTTCCCACTTTCCCAAGAACGGTGGATAAACAGATCCAGATATATTAGTAAAGATCTTATAAATGCAAGAAATTACATGTTTATGTATTGTTTCCTGACTGAAAAAATGTTCCAATGGATACATGTCCTCCACCGCCCTTAGTGGCTGCGGGAGCGCTGCAACAAAATGTCTCAGTTGATAGTAACGTCACTCATCTAACATAAAAAATAAACCTTTCTCTTTTTTTAAATCTAAAAAAAGAACATAATTCTCCTTTTTCAGTGATATCTTTCATGCATTATGATATATTTATCCACCAATCAGCCATGTCTTTTACTAAACCAACTGGCTCAGTTCTTTCTTTGCCATCATTACTGCTGATCATCAGTTATCCTTTGCCGGCTTTATACATTGGCTGCTGCCAGTTAATGCAGTGATACATTGGTGTGATAACACGCCACGCTTTTCTTCTAGCTGTGCTCTTCAACTCTAATTGATCCCCTTCCTGGGTTCCCTTGTTAGTTTTGGTTTACCAGAAGTGTTTGACCATGCTAAGGTAGATCAAATTTCATGCAGCCTCTCTGGACACCTGCCTTGTTATTCAGATTCTTCTCCAACTCCACATATACTCAGGCTCTGAGGAAGAGGTTGTGTCCTCGAAACGCGTTAACCAGTTGGTCATCCAGGGTTCCATCGTATGGACTCAGATGTTGTTTGGATCATACATCTTGTTCAGTTTGACATGCCTGTGTTATTATGTCCATTGTGAGTATGATACCTATTTTTGTCTCTTTAATAAATTATTTTAAACGATAATGCACTAGTCGGTGCGCCCTTTTTCTGTTTCTCCATTTGTATCCAGTGTATTCGGACCACCCCGGTCTGTTGAGGGCAGCAAGCAGTGCATATTCCAGAAAATTCCAGAACATTCCTATTGGGTCTACTGAGTCCTTTCCTAGCGCAGGAGTAAAGTGTTTGTTATATTAAAGGGCATAACAACAATGATAGAAAAACAAATACAGTCACTTTGTTGAACGTAATAAAAACACAAGCTAAAAAGTTATATATTGTACTAATAACAAATAGCCAAACAAAGCTCACTGGTTATGCATGCATTTCCAAAGCCCCCATATATAGTAACAGTGGGGTGAACTATATCTCAATCCACAGAGTGTGGCCCCAATGTCCAGCGCATTTCAAGGCTGAAGTTCTTCCTCAGGGAAAACCATGAAGCCTTAACATTACAGGTAGAACTCACAAATACAAAGAAACAAATGCAAATATGAATACAGGACACAAAACACACAATGTTGATTACATACAACACTCAGAGATATAGCAGAAATCACATATAGAGACATTGCTATATATGAGGTCTTTGGAAATGCATGTATAGTCAGAGAGCCTTGTTTAGCTATTAGTCAATAGTACAGTATATTATATTAAACAGTTAAACCATTCAAATACCCAACCCTAATCGTGTACAAAGCAGCAAACACACCAAGAGGATATCCCCTCTAAATCACAAATCAAATAAATAGCTTGTGTTGCGCTAATTGTGAAATTTGCATACATCAAAAAATTCATAAATAATTTACAAATAATATATGTCCAATAAAGGATAAACAAAAAGTGCTCAAAGGTGAACCATTGCCCTTAATTAAGGGGTCAAAGGATCTGTTAAGCCTCCAATTTGATATCACGGTGGTGCAATCTCACGTTGGTGGTTATATTGGAATGAAGATTTTCCATTATTCATCACAGAATACGGGGACTGTTCTATATACCATATAAGGACTGTTTCACATATGTTTATTTAAAATATGTAATTTTGGCATTGGTTCACTTTTCAGCACTTTTTGTTTATCCTTGGACATATATTATTTGTATATTATTTATGAATGTTTTGATGTATGCAAATTTCACTTGTTTTCATGTATGCAACACAAGCTACTTATTTGAATAGTACAGTATATAATTTTTTAGCCTGCATTTTTAATATGTTCAGTATGACTAATGACTATGTATTTTTTATATCATTGTGTGTTGTGCCCTTCAAAATCCCTGCCGCCCACTACTTATTAATTTAGTCTCCAAGGTTCTCCTGCTTTTTTCTCCACTGTTCCCATCCAAGTTCCTGGAATTTCATTGAAAAGATACTCAACATGACTTCATTCATTTAGTGATTAATTGAACTAAATCTATATAAAACCATATAAAATTAAAAATAAAAAGCCTTTGTAGCTCACCGTTTTGTCTTTTTGACATTTTCAAGGGTCCTTTAGACTAAGAACAATTTTACGTATGATATGTAATGATCACTTTAGTTTTCAGTCTCTAATCTCAAGTTTTTTATGTGACACTGTTTAACAGCCTGCCTCTCATTTTACCTGTATAGTCAATTGAGAATCAAAAAATAGTGGAACAGAGTGCAGGTCATTTTAAACTTTGGCAGCAAAACTAAAATTTCAGTTGGAACCGGAAACAGAATTGTTCAATGTAGTGATTCCCAACAACAACATGCTGGACAGTCACTATTGGCAGCAATAAAACTTCAAACATTAGGCATTAAAGCGGAACTGAACTCTGAAAACACTCAACTGAGCTCCAACAATTCGATGTCCACTGACATCCTCTCCCCCTGGCTTTTTTGCAGAGCCTGGTCTTTAGCAATCTTGATTGCCAGGTTTGGGATGATCCCATACACTTGCAGGGGTTAATTTTTCCTGTAACCACAGCATCATGCCGAGAATGTACCCAGAGCTGTGCATTTAATTGTACAGCAATTATTTGAGTCCTTGGCTGAAATGTTTTAAATGAAGCTGTTTGGCAATCTCATCGGTAGTAAAAAATCAGCATACAAAAAAGAAAATTCAGTTCCTTTTCCAATGAAAATATTTGTTAGGTACTTGTGAGAACTTTCTACTTTGAACTTGAGAATATTGGTTGAGATAGAAAGCCATCAAATCCTGATCAGCAGCAGGCATAATCACTCCAGAGATCCCAGGTGGATTAAGATCGAGCATAATCATCCCATTTTCCATCAGGAATATCCTAAGCAGGAGGATCATCCCAGCAGTCCTATAAGGACAAAAAGCTAGTTTTGCCTTTTTATAAGGAAAAACCTGAGGTGAGCGCATAATAAAATCACACTGCACGTGGATTATGGGATTGCACCATCATAATTTAAATTGAAAGAGGACTGTCTATGAGCACTTTCTCATATATATTGTTTTTATCACTATTTACTATTGTCACCAGCACAGTATGCGGTATTTATTTATGATGTTATAAGCAGAAGATAATTGTATTTTATACACTAGATATAAGTATATATATTATTTTTTCATATTTTTTTTTTTTCTTTGGATTGTCATTTGAAATAGTGAATATTGTAATTATTTATACACAGGAGCGCGGCACAATTTATATATTTAATGATCCCATACACTTGCAGGGGTTAATTTTTCCTGTAACCACAGCATCATGCCGAGAATGTACCCAGAGCTGTGCATTTAATTGTACAGCAATTATTTGAGTCCTTGGCTGAAATGTTTTAAATGAAGCTGTTTGGCAATCTCATCGGTAGTAAAAATCAGCATACAGAAAAGAAAATTCAGTTCCTTTTCCAATGAAAATATTTGTTAGGTACTTGTGAGAACTTTCTACTTTGAACTTGAGAATATTGGTTGAGATAGAAAGGTAATGATATATTTTGAAAAGAAGCATTATCTCTAAGGGTATGTAGTATGTCATTGGATACACATATTTTTCTCAGCTTCGGTATCTAATTTTGTTGAAATTGAAAAATCTGTCATCTAGACAAACAATACAGTTTTTAGCAACAAAAAGGAGAACAACCATCAAACAAAAATCTTTACAAACAGAAATTTGCAGCACCGAAAATAAATGCTATGAAGCAATAGTATATCAATCCAGCTATAAAAGTATAAGTATCAAGCACATTAAAGCATATCCCTTGTTTTTCACCCAGAGAAATTTATGATTGTATTGGGATGGTTAGAGATTTTTTTGTTTGTGGTCATTTTGATATATACAACCATTTGTAGTTTCTAAAAGAACAATATACTGTATATACAGCATATTTCTAACAATCCTGGGACAAGATCATCTAGAGCCCAGGGTGAACATGCCCTCCACATTGTGCCCCGAAGATGTATGAGTATGTGTCAGTAACCCCCCCCCAAAAAAAATTGAGCCCTAATATGCATGCTTACCCCCAAGCATAAATTCTCCCTCCTCACAGTACAAATCCACCCTCCTTTGGAAATCCCCCCTCCCAGCACAAATCTACCCCCCTTTGGAAATCTCCCTCCCAGAAAAAATCTTTGCCCTTCCCACCCCCCTGCTCAAATCCTTTCTCCCCATATGTCCCCATCTCAAATCCCCCCACTAAAAAAATATAACATTTCCCCCTCCTAGCACGAATCCTTTCCACCTCAAATTTCCCCTCTGATCACAATCTCCCTTCCTAGCATAAACCCCCCCTCCCCCCCCAAAAAAAAAAAAATTCCCCTTCTAGCACAAATCGCCTCTTCAACTCTACCATATAATTTTTTTTATAAAACAAGCCCCCCAAATCCCCCCTCCTAGCACAAATCCTCTTTCCCTATCCCCCTCCCAACAAAAATCCCCCCAAATCACCACTCTCCAAATTTCCCCTCCTAGAACAATTCTCCCCCCCACCTCTCAAATTCCCCCTTCCAACACAAATCCCCTTCCCCCAATCCACTCATTGTGCCCCCCCCCCCACCCCACAGTGCGCAGGGCAGCCGACCCTCCTGCCAACCCCTTGTCCCGGCCCTGCTTTCTAATGCAGGCCATACATGGTTCGAATTCCGAACGATTTTTCGTTGTTCGTTTTGTAATCCGATGGTGCCACCAATGATTTAGAAAATCAGTCGTTTTTCATGAATTTCCAGCGAACGAAATTAGGAGGAACCAGGAAAATCGGCCCATGCCATTGCCCCACTAACAGAGCGAAAATTGGCTGATTATTCTTAGGTCCAATTTTCATACGAAAATCTTTTGGAATTTGAACCATGTATGGCCTGCATAAGTATCTATATACAATATCTAATATCTGTAACACCCTTGCAGTAATGTCAGCTGCAGGATGTTAAAACCAACACAAGATGGCAGTGTCCTGAAAGTTCAGTGGCACTCACATTCTGCAGTGCAGCCCCATGGAGTTTGTATGCTGAAACGCAGGACCTTGCTGGGGAGCAGTGTATCAGAGGACTACTTTTCCCAGAAGTGCTGGCGTGTGGGCGGGGGCAGATATATAAAGAAGCCCAGGAGACTGGACAGGAAGTGAGAGGGGGGAGAGCTGGAGAGAGGAAGCAGAGAGAGAGTGATGCTGGTTGCTGGAGAACCAGACCAGGCCGCAGAGTCAGAGAGAGGAGAAGCAAGGAGGAGTGGCTGTCCGCTGACCTGCTGGAAGCCACATATCGGGTGAGAGAGTCCCATATACCAGTTAAGCAAGAAACCATTGCCATTCTCATCTTACCTGCTACTTTACCTGCACACAGTTGGACATTGCACTCAGTTAGCATGTGTTGCGATCGAGTTCCCATAGCCACTACTATTGAACACATTTGCAGTACAGATAAATCATCAGAGCTGACCACAGCGCACGCCTCTTGCAGCCCAGATCACATCAATGCTCCTTGAAACATTGGCCTATCCTCCTAAAGAAACTTCTATTACTGTTGCCATTGGTCATCGTATTCCAGAGTGGAGTTGCCCTTTTGTCAACAAGCCCATTTGCCAGTTTAACACTTTATTTGCATATAAGCTGCTCTTTTCTTAGTGCATTAACCAATTCAATACCGGGCAATTTTACACCTTCCTGCCCAGGCCATTTTTCAGGTTTCAGCGCTCTCACACTTTGAATGACAATTGCGCAGTCATACAACATTGTACCCAAACTAAAATTTTATCATTTTCTTCACACAACTAGAGCTTTCTTTTGGTGGTATTTAATCATCGCTGGGGTTTTTATTTTTTGCTAACTTAACAAAAAAGTCCAAACATTTTGAAAAAAAAACACTTTTTTCTTTGTTTCTGTTATAAAAGTTTGCAAATAAATAATTGTTCTTCATAAATTTAGACCGAGATGTATTCTACTACATGTCTTTGGTGAAAATAACCCAAATTATAATGTATTTTTTAGTTTGTAGGAAAGTTAAATGAAAAAATAAAAAAAAATATTTTCACTATTTTTTTTTTACATACTGTCACCAGTGCAGTACAGCGTCATCATATAACTGGCATGGCAGTGATCAGGGACACTGACTGGTGACAGTGTGAAAAAAAAAAAAAAAAAAATATATATATATATATATATATATATATATATATATATAATTTTTTTTTTTTTTTTTTTTTTAATTTTTTTTTTAATTGTTTATTACATTTTTTTCTTTTTTTAAGATTTTTTTTTTCATATTTCACTATGTCCAAAGTAGTACAATGTTACCACAGTAACATTGTACTACTTTGGGGAAGTGATCAGTATTTTTTTTTTTTTTTTTTTACACAATTTGCTTATAGCAAAGAATTACTTTGCTATAAGCAAGCATTTACCTGAATGACATCGATTCATTCAGGGTTTTTTTTTTTTTGTGCTTAGCTGTGATTTGGCCACAGCTAATCACATGACATGTGCATGTGATTAGCTGTGACCATTCACAGCTAGACACTAGTATACAATGGATGGCATGAATGAAGCCATCCATTGTATACAACTATCATGTGACCTGCTGTGATTGGTCATAGCAGGTCGCATGGTACCGGCAACGGGGGCCGGTACTCAGATCTGTCATCGGCCGTGTCCGAGGTACACGGCCGGTGACAGATCGCGCCGTTGCGCGGCTCTGCAAGTGCGCGAATTGCGCATGTGTGGGAGGACGCCATATGGCGGCCTCCCGGAAAGGTAATACATTTTTGCGGATGCCATTTGGCCATAGGCCGGGCGTCAAATGGTTAAAGGAAACAACATGCAAGTCAAGTGTCATTTAAAGTGAAAGTCCTTATCCTTTTTTCTACCTCCCCTTTGTGTAAATCCTATCACCTACATCAACTGCAGTCCTGCTTATTTGTGCACCAACTGGGCCCCAGTGATCGCGCAACAGATTCCTCACAGCACTTAAGGACACATTAACCACTCTGGTCAACGAGCTCGTCTACTGTACTTCAGATTTAAACCTTCCCATTAGACCAGTGCCCTGATGATCAGTGTAGATGTCCCCTCTGAGGAATGCCGCTTACCGACTCTCCTCACGCTGTCAGCGTGAGGAGAGGATTGCCGATAACCGGCATTTCCTATTTACATGGGATGAGCTGTGATTGAACACAGCTGATCACATGATAGAGCCGAAGTCATTGGCTCTTTACTGCGATTGGTGACCGCTGTGTCCGAGGAACACAGCACACCAGAGAGCGCCACACCCCCCCAGGGGCACGCATGTGCAGCTAGAGTGGGAGGACGTCCTGTCCGTTACTTCCTTATATAGCAGGCGGGAGGTGGTTAAACTTCTGCTATATGTGTTACTTCTTTTCTTTGAGTTCCGAAGAGTATTTATTGCCATTTCAAGTATCAATACCATTTTGTACTATTCAACCAAGTTGACATTAAAGTTTAATATAAACCTCATATCAGTTTTCTCTAATCTGTGTGTGAGTTTAATTTCTGGTGTTATTTTCCCCTGATCAAAGGAACCTGCAGAGGTTGGGCTTTCAGAGAGGGGTCCAGAATGACAGGGATCCCGAAAATAACTCAGCAACTCCTAAAGAGGTAGTGCTACATATCTATATGCAAAGAGAAAGAGAGATGATACTTTTGCTGTAGACATGTCTGCTATTTCTCCATAAACAGCTGTAATTATTCTTGTCCTGGTGCTACTTAACCAAACAAGCAAACAAAAAATGCCTTAGCTTAGTGTTTGAAAGAGTCTGATATGTTTGTACAGAAAAGGTTCTTTACTGTAAGAGCTGTAAAAATGTGGAATAGTCTTCTGAAGGAACTATTTAACAGTTCATACGAATCAAGAAGATTTGTGCATGTATATATGTGTATATATATATATATATATATATATATATATATATATATATATATATATATATATCCCTAATTCCTCTGGATTAGTTAAGGGTTGTGAGGATGTAAAATTTGTTTTTTGTTATGTATTTATACAGTATATTCTTTCATGGTTAAAGTACAGCTAAAGACAATTTTTTTTTTAGTTTTAGATAGGGTGTCATAAGTTAGCCTGCAGTTTCTTGTTTATGTATTCTTACCTCCTTGCTGCAGTGCTGTTCCTTATCCCTTTCACATGTGTGTTTGTCTGTGCTCGCCTATGGACATCATCTGCTGTTCTCTGGGTTTTATTTCCTTCCCTTCCATCACTTCCTGGCCCGCCTCCTTGTTTGCCTGCGTATATATAAGACATGCTCACTCTAGGCCACTTTGCCTGAGCAACTTCCTAGTTGTCTGAGCGCCTGTATGTTGCTATCGCCTATATCCTGCATTGACTACTCATGAACCGACCCCAGCTTCGTTCTCTGACTGTGCTTGTTTTCTACCTGTCCTGACCTCGGCTAGTCTATTGGATTTCTGTTTGTCTCCTCCCATTATACTCCACTCCCGTGAGCGATCTCCTCATCCTCAGCTGGGTGTACCCGAGGGCCGCGACCTGGTCCTAGCTTGCTGCAAGTCCATCCCCACCATCAGGGGCTCTGGTGAAGAAGCAGGCTGGGGCTTAGACTCCGTGCCCTACGGAACCCCAAGTTGATGATCTACAAGGGCTCACTACCACAGGTTCATGACATAGGGTTTAAAGGATGCCTCCATTAGGGAGATTCACCATCTCTATTTGTCTTGTTTAACGTTATCACATAGAATGAAAGTGAAAGAAAAATTTGGGTTGTCATCACAACAGCAATAGAAGAGAAATCTTTCAATTGGGACACTAGTTTTGGTAACCCTGGTGAGAACTGGGGATTCCCCCTTTTTTGAGGGATTTCCTCTCAATTCCTGTTATGGGACAGAAAGTGAAGGGAAATCTCCTTAATGGGACATAGACGGCAAAAAACAGGTGTTATAAACCTCCCTTACTCAGTCCAAAAGGGAAAAAAGGTTTTGCCTTTTGTTCTACTTTAAATAATATGCATATTTGTTTTTGAAACTTCGCTTTAAAGCTATAATGGAACCTCTTTGGGTTTTACATGGCAGGGCTTAGAATAAATCTGTTGTCATGATAAGGAAAAAAACAATATGATCCATGGCCAACAATGGATAGCCCTCCCAAAGGAAAGAACAGGGAGTCTACTGGGTATATATGGCATAGCTGGGAAAGATTCTGTGAGGGGACGATGCTTTAACTTGTGGCCCCACAGTAAAGATTCCTGGTGACCATGGACAGGTAAATGTTGGCCTAAGGTCTTGCTGGGTATAAGGAGGAACTATATTTTTAGAATAAGGATAGAGTTTGGCATGCATCTAGATTCCCCTTTCCTCTGAAGCCTGATCCATATTTAGATCACACTTCAGAGGCTTTTCCTACCTTACAAGAGGTGTGAGTGCTCACTCTCATACAATCTGATCACACACTTTCTCAAAGAGAAGGATCCCAGTCACTGAGGCAAGGTCCTGCGTGGTGAGCAGTCTCTGCTTCTCTAGGGTCCCACCCAATTGTGGTCAGCTATGGTAGATTTCCATTTAGTCTGCAGCTCATACTTTTTCCAACACCCTGCTAGCCTTTTTGACTGTCCCCTCCTTTTCTCTCAGCAGACTCCAGAAGCCCTCTCCTTGCTTTGTTGCATCAGCCAATCATTGTCCTCCAGCATCGATCCAGACCCAGCCAAGATTGCTGCCCCCTGCACTGAAGACACTTCATTTATTAATGAGCATTGAAAAGTGGTCTTCTTAACTGTGGTTGCTGCACTTCTGCATTAATAATTATTCAGTTTAACCCTGCCAAAACTGCAAAAGGATAATACAGCAGTAACAAAAGAAAAAGTTCCACAGCAGTTGTCAGCTACAGTCCAGGTTACACATATGCAATGTATTATTATATGTCATATATAGAGATGGTGAGAGAGAGTAATGCACATTGCCGGTAAAAAGAACATTCTATGTAGTTGCTACTATCAGTTTTGTTCCAAACACATTCCTTTGCTACATGCAGTATACTATAATATGTCAAAGGAAACACATATATGAAATGACATAGCATGTATAAAAGGAGAGAAGCACATAAAATCTGAAAGTTCCTGGATGGGTTGTCAGGGGAAATGAAATAAACAGAAATTGGTAGGGGCAATGAATCTGCATTAATATTTTTCTCATTAACATTGCCTGGATCTAGTTGTATTCCCTTGCCAGCTTATCAAGTAAAAAAGAATCATATGTGTTAAAGGGAGTTAAAAATAAGATACTGTTAGCACCAAATCCTAAAGGAAACCCAGTGCTCTTAATTAAAATGATTATATATTGCCTTGTGATAAAGTATATTAAAATTTTACACAATTTCAACTTTCTTTCTAACAGTAATATAAAGGGTGTAATCATCAGAGGTATAAAGGGGGCATCTATTCGTGATCCTGGGAGGTTTAGGGAGCAAACTTTAAATCTTTTCTATTGAAAAGTATCTTGAAAGAAGTGTACATATTTATTGATGGTATTATAAATATGTATGGAAAACATTTTGGAAGGCTGGATATTTGCCCTCTTACATCAGAAAGTTTGTATTATTTTAAAGGAGGAAGACAACAGAAAGGTGCTTCTAAGAGCAATATTCCACTGTTGGTGTATGGAAAAACGGTCACTTACAGGATCCAAGATCTGAAAGGGCTCATCATGGTAATCGTTCTTAGTGCAAGGTGAAAAAAAGCATGTTTTTAGAGCAGAAACAGGTTTTGCATCTCATTTATGGGATTTTTCTAGAAACAACAGGGGGTGGTTGGTTCTTCCTTATCCCTTCTGGAACTAACATGACAGGAACCTACCACTAAGAAAGATAACCATGAAGAGCCCTTTCAGATCTTGGATCCAGTAAGTGGTTTTAACTATTTTTCCATATACCAACAGTGGAATATTGCCTTTCTGCTTTCTTCTAATCTTCAAAGTGCTGCATTGGTGCCTGTTCCACACTCCATCCACACAGTGTTGATCATCTCTAGCAGGTTTATGGTCTGTCTGAGTGGAGGCGCCCTCTGACTGTTTTTCTATTATGTTAAAGGAGCTCTAACAGTGAATTGCGGAGACAGAAAAACACTATTAAAATTGTAACAGATACTTTAAAGTGGTATTAGAATAAGAGGGGAGATGAGAGAGAGGGGAGTGAAAAAGGTGGGAGGTGAGGGAGAAGGAGGGTGAGAGAAAGGGGTGTGAGAGAGATAGGGGGTGAGGGGGGGCAGGGGAATGAGAGAGGGGAAGTAAGAGAAAAGGGGTGAGAGAGGGGGATGAGAAAGAGTGAGGGGGGTGAGAGACGAGGGGTGAGAGGGGAAGTGAGATAGAGAGGGGGGTGAGAGAGAGAAAGGGGGTGGGGGTGAGAGAGAGGGAGGGGCGAGGGTGGGGGAAAGAAAGACGGGGGTGAGAGAGAGGGGGGTTAGCAAGAGAGGGAGGGTGAGAGAGAAAAGGTGGGGTGAGAGAAGGGGTGAGAGAGAGAGAGGGAGTGAGGGGGAGATAAAAGAGGGACCCATAGCCCCAACTGCAGTCCCTCTTCTGCCCCCTTGTCCCAGTCTCTGTCTGCCAGTAGGTGTGAATGATGCCTGGTACCTTCCATGCCAACAGTAGGCGCCTGCACCTCCCACCTGTCCTCATTCTCTGGGCCTCCAGTCAGCCTGTCCTCCGGGCCACTGTCACTGTCAATGTTGGAGTGGAGAGAAGGGTCTAGCTGGAGAAGAATCCAGGCTCTAGGAGGCGCCGTTGCTCCGGGGATGCTGTCCAGTCTGCGTCCATTGCTGCTCGCCTCTCGAGGCGGTGGAGGACTTCTCCCTCCCAGGCTCTCAAGCCTAGCTTACCTTACAGTTGGCCTTCCTTGTGGCCTCCATCTCCAGGGCCACCAACTCGCTGTGTAACGATAGATACCCGCACCCCGAGGACACCACTGTTTGCTGCCCCACTCTCGCTGCCACCGAACTGAGACTCTCCATAATTTATTAACCCCCCCTAAATATTGCACATGGGGAGACTTCCCCCGGATGCCCCCATTCCCACACTGCGCCAGTGACTGTAGTAGTTTTTTTCCCCCTTTATTTCACCTTGTGATCTGGCCTGTACAAGCAAAGAAAGGAGGAACTAAGTAGGCCATGTGATATCAGCATGTGACTTCATCAATAGCACCAGACACAGCTGAGATCAGAGTCACTTCTCCCCTCTCACCTCCTGCTCCAGGTCACTCTCAGAAATGATGCTAAGACAGATTATCCTGCAGCCACCCTGGCTGGGAACGCTGTTATTAAAGTTTGAAAGAAATTAGTGACACATTTTTTTAACCAGAGGCAAAATTAGGCACACTTTTCTCGTAGGCTGGCCCCCTAAAATCAGGTACTTTCTCCAAAAACCAGAGATATCTGGCCACCCTACTTAAAGAGGAACTGAACTTTGGAAGTTGTGTCACAAAATAAGCAGGCAGAAATCAAAGGACTAGTCACCTGAGTTGTATGTGGCCTCCATGCGTAGTTTCCCTTTTACTACGCCTTGTTCTACACTATATCTTTGAGCGGTAGAAAAAAGCATGGCTTTGCTTACTCACGTCAGCCATCAGCAAAAGGAATAATAAGCAGCACAGTGGTAACAACTCCAAATCTCATTTCAAAGGATTGGCTTGGGCAATCTTACATACAAGGAAAAGCACTGCTATTTTTTAGAAAACAATTGAGGTATATAGAGTGATTACCTGCTGTTAGGGACCATTGGATGTTCCTGCATGCAAGCAGCTTGCTTCCAATGGCGAGCATCTGTCCCTAACACCAGGTAATCTCTCTATGTCCAATTATATCCAAACATTGGCGGAAAGCTGAGGCCATTGTTAGCCTATCACTGTTTTTGTACAGGCTCCATGATGTACCTATGAATCCAGCCAAAGGAATACACTGGATTTGTCCCACAACTATGAGTAAAATCTCATGTAAATGAGGCCTTGTGAACTGTTGCATGCTCCAGTGTGGTTATCTTAGTAACCAATGCCCAGTAAATGTTTCCTTTCAATAAATAATAATTTTGAAGGCCTATGCCCTATGTTATACAAAAAAAATCAAAAAAGTTATAGTAAAAGGTATTTCCTGCTAAATTTCTCACACACAATTTGGGCATTTTCCACATCAACCATGAAAACCAACCATTTTCTTCCCACTGATACCAGGGCCATTTTTTCTCCCACTGACCACCAGCACCACAGCATATCTTACTCCCACTGACCACTAACGTTGGGGACATTTTTTTCAACTGACCACTAACATCGGACCATATTTGCTTTTATAGAAACCAATTTCAGGGCATTTTTTCCTGGCACTGACCTGATCTCAAGGATTTTCCACTGATCTCCCAATGATCAACAACAACAGGACATTTTGTCCTCCCAAGTGGCCATTAACACTGGGGCATTCTTTCCTGACACTAATCAGCAAAGTAGAGGGGCACTATGTTACACAATTGTTAGACGCTTTCCATAACCTAATATCTACTTATTAACAGTACTAACATATGTATGAATGTGTTGGATCTCAATAGAATGGTTGAGTTGTTATATTTCTATTTGTTCTAGATTGGGAAACGTAAGATAAACAGACTTTTACAGTTTACGTGAATACATATGTATATGGATATATATATATATATATATAATGTTTTTTTCTCTACATTCTAGCAACATGTGGTAGTAATTAGTCATGAATTGGCTAGCTAGTTTTCCTCCCCCCATCTCTGTGGGTAGGAGCTAAAGTCATATGTTACACAGTCCTATTTCTGTGATCTGTAGTCTATACTATACATTGCTCCCATATGTTACATGCTCCCGACCAAAGTGTTTATTCTCTCAGCAGTTCCAAATGTTTTAAAGTTTATTTAGGCAAGCTCATACTTTATTTAAAGTTGAACTATACTCACCTCCGCTCCAGCGATGCAACCAACATCTTCTCACCAGCTCTTGAACTTCAGCCATCTTAATTGCTTAGACTGGGATGAGAAAACTGACATGCATGCACATGATAGTTAATTAATTGAACTGGAATTGTAAACTGCATGTGCAGACTGTTGTTTACTTTAAGATGTTTGTGAGGAGGACAGTAAGAATCCTGTATTGCAGAAGACATAGCATGCCTCTTCTGTAATTAAAAATAAAAGCTTCCTGATTGCAAATTTTATATTTTTATCTAAAGTTGTGCATTAACTCTGCCCCTTTACACCACATAGAAACAGAAAACTGACAGCAGAAAAAGACTGAGTAGTCCATCGAGTCTGCCGGCTTTTAAATGTTATTTTTTTTGGGGGGTTGTTTTTGTTTTTTGTTAACTTTTTTGCCTGAGTATAGATCTATGCTGGGCTCAATATCTCTGCTGGAAGTTTATTCCAAGCATCAACTACTCTCAGTAAAATAGTACTTTCTGAGAGAGATTATTTTTGAACTGTCCTTCAGTTAGTGTAAGGTCATGTCCCCGTGTTCTTGATTTTGGTTTCATGTTGAAAATACTGCCCTCCTGAACCTTACTCACCCTTTTGATGTTTTAAAGGTTTCAATTATGTCTTCTCCTTTCCCTTCTTTCCTCCAAACTGTACATGTTAAGTTCCTGAAGTCGCTCTTGATATGTTTTATCCCCCAGACCTTTCACCATTTTTGTTACCGGACTCGTTCTATCTTATCAATATCTTTTTGTAAGTGAGGTCTCCAGAACTGGACACAGTATTCTAAATGATGTCTAACTAAAGATCTATATAGGGGAATCAGGACCTCCTTCCTCTTGCTGATGACCCCTCTAGTGATGCATCCTAGAATTCTATTTGCTTTCCCCACTTCCTGGAAACACTGCTCATTTTGCAATCATCTGAAATACTGTAAGTACCCCCACATCCTTTTTCTCTGAAGTGCTGGCCAACACTGTACCCTCAATGTTGTACTCTCTCAAGGGATTCGTTTTCCCTAGGTGCATTATTTTACATTTAGAAACACTGAACTGCAATTTCCACTTTTTTGACCAATCTTCCAGCAATGCCAAATCATGTTCCATGTTACAGACACCTCCAGCGATATTAACCCTATTGCACACCTTTGTGTCATCAGCGATACATCATACCTTACCCAACAAACCTTTAGTTATATCACTTAAATATAGATTAAATATAACAGGATCTAGTACAGACTCTTGTGGTATACCACTAGTGACTGGTCTCTTTTCTGAGTGAACCCCATTTACAACCACACTCTCGTATCTATCCTTTAGCCAGCTTCATATCCACTGAACCACCCAAGTCCTAGCTTATACAACTTTTGTAATAGATCATTATGTGGAACTGTATCAACTACCTTGCTAAAATCAATATATGCTACATCCACAGCACCACCCTGGTCCAAAACATTGGTAATATAGTCAAAAAATCCACTCGGGTTAGTCTGACATGATCTGCCCTCAGTAAAGCTGTGTGTTTTAAGTGATCAATGATCCTTCCTTTCAGGAGTGTTTCCATTAACCTGACTACAACCAATGTTAAACTCACTGGCCTGTAATTGCCAGCTTCTACCTTGCTGCCCTTCTTGTGGATAGGTACAATATTAGCTGTCCACCAGTCATGGGGAACGTCTTCTATTAGAAGAGATTGATTAAAAGATCAGTTAATGGTCCAACAACTATACCTCAAAGTTATCTTAGAACTCTGGGATGAATACCATCAGGGCCCATTGCTTTATTAATCTTTAACAGAGCCAGTTCCTCTGCTACCTCTGTCTCTGGAAATCCTAAAAATTAACCATTACTAGAACCAATATGATTTCCCAACTTATAATTGTTAGTATAATTTATTTCTGAGAAGACTGAACAAAAGTAATTGTTTAAATGGTTTGTTACATTTATTTATTTATTTCAGGTACTTATATAGCACTGTCAATTCACGCAGCACTTTACATATATATTGTACATTCACATCAGTCCCTAACCCTCAAGGGGCGTACAATCTAAGGTCTAAAGCAGAACTGTAGAATGTTAAATACAAATGAAAACGGTTTAGCAGCCAAAAGGGTCTGTAGTAGTGTTCAGTTAGTCTTGTGGTCAAGGCACAGCTGTCAGACAGCATAGAGAGGCTGGTGACTTCACTTCTGTACTGCAATTAAGCAATACAGTTTGGTCACCAGCCAGTCCCTAACCTCCGATTGAAAAAAGCTAATCACGCAAGTCCACCATTTCACACTCCTTTTATAACATGTTCAAACTCCTAACAAAACAGTATACCTACTCAACATGTTCACATTAAAATAAGGTTACGTTCACACCGATCCGCAGCAAAAAAAATATGTACTTTTGCTACGTTTGCAATGTGTTTTTTTAAAAAGGACAAGCGCCAAAAAATTTGCATCAAAAACAGTGCATTTTTGCTGCCTATTCCGTTGATTTCAATGGGGTAGGAAGTTTTTGGTGGGTTTTTTTTTAGCTCACCAACCCTGCAGGAAGCAGGACTTCGAAAAATGCACCAGACCTGCAACATATCAGTGTTTTTAAATGCTACAAAGAAAAAAAAAAGAAAAAAAATGGATGAGTGTGAAACAGGGGTGGACTGATAACTCATGGGGCCCCCAGGCAATAAGGGATCATGGGGCCCCTGTGTCCTTGCCCAAACTCAAAAAAGCCTATGAAAAAGGTACCAGGGGCATTTCATGGGGCCCCCTACTGACCCCGGGCCCTCGGGCAGTGCCCGAGTTTCCAAATGGTCAGTCCGCCCCTGATCAGGGGTCAGTGGGAGGAAAAAATGCCCTGAAATTGGTTTCTATAAAAGAAAATATGGTCCGATGTTAGTGGTCAGTTGAAAAAATGTCCCCAACGTTAGTGGTCAGTCCGCCCATGGTGTGAAAGCACCCAAGTCTCCCTCAACATAAGTGTTGTTCCCAGTTTTAATTTTAGTGGTCCCATCGTATTTTTTCTTTCTATCACTAATGTACCTAAAAAAGACTTTATCTCCTTAATATATTTAGCGATTTCCTCCTCTTTCTGTGCTTTGATCTTTGATTGTGCACTGATAATGTGTTTGGTCTCCTTTTGTCTATTCTTATACTCTTCTCTGTCAGCTACACCATCTCTTTCCTTGAATCTCCTATAAGCTGATTTTTTTCCCTTTACTGTCCAACTTATCTGTTTAGTGAACATATTGATTTTCACTTCCATTTATTCTTACTAACCAGCACAGGTGTAAGTGGGAGGAATAGTGTCTCAGTACTGGTATAAGTGGGAGGAATAGTATCCCAGCATTGGTGTCAGTGGGAGGAATAGTGTCTCAGCACTGGTATAAGTGGGAGGAATAGTATCCCAGCATTGGTGTCAGTGGGAGGAATAGTGTCTCAGCACTGGTATAAGTGGGAGGAATAGTGTCTCAGTACTGGTATAAGTGGGAGGAATAGTATCCCAGCATTGGTGTCAGTGGGAGGAATAGTGTCTCAGTACTGGTATAAGTGGGAGGAATAGTATCCCAGCATTGGTGTCAGTGGGAGGAATAGTGTCTCAGCACTGGTATAAGTGGGAGGAATAGTATCCCAGCATTGGTGTCAGTGGGAGAAATAGTGTCCCATCCCATGCTTGATTGGCACATGCCCTGAGGTCACATCATCATGGCACAGAGCTGGGCCATAAATGTACACTGAGCTCAGCTGGCCTCAATATACATAAGCACTGACAGAGACCTTGTCAGCATGCCTGTCAGCATTTTTTTTTTAGATTCAGTTCCACTTTACTCCTATATTTAGAGCTGCCAGCAATGGATGACACAGAGCTTAAAGTAGCTGTAAATCTGTAACATGAAAAATGAACAAACAACATCCTTCTAATATGTGATTTCTGACTGCTGTCCAGTTCCCCTGCTATCTGCCGGAGTTATAACTATTCATTATTCTATCCAAACTAATACAAGTTTTGTATTTAGTTTTAAAGTGTTACTAAACCCACAACAGTAAAATCAGTCTGTATATGTAGTAAAACATGTTTGGTATACTCACTGAGGAACCTAAGGGGTTAATCCTCTGCATTGTGTAAAAAGGATGTTTGATTCTGACTTCTCTGATCCTCCCCTTCTGCCAGTGTCTCCTAATCATCTCCTGCTAGAACAGAGGCTGGGGGGGAGGGGGGAGACAAGCTGCACATGCTCAGTTTGGTGTATATTGCTAGACAGGTTTTTTTTTTTTTCTTGGGAGGGTGCATGTGATCAGCACAGGTCTAATCAGCAGTGTCCAGACAGAGGTCAGGGGTTCTGCTTCCTCCTAGAGCAGAAAGAAAACTTCTATCCTGCAAGCTTTAGCCAGTGCTCTGCTGGACACTGATAGAAGTCACACAACCGCCGTACCTGCTGATGAGAAAAGGTGTGTAGCAGTTTATATTTAATAAAATAATTGCACTTTCATGGTCTGTGTACTGTGGGAGACCAGATAGAGTGAATGCAGGCTCCTGGGTTTAGTAATACTTTAACACACATTTATGGCAATGACTTCAGTAGTAGCAAGGCAAATGATGGCAAATACAGTAATACAGCTGTACATAAAGAAAGGATCAATGACTTTATCATGGTCGTCCTAAGCTGACGAGGAAGATGTTAGTTACAATTTATCTGATTTCAAAGATCAACTCCATTCTATCCACAGCAACGCTGACTGCATAGAAATAGACAGGGAGCCGCTACTTGGAAAAGAACTACATTTCCCGTCATTCCTCTCACCACGCCGTGCTGTCCGAGGGTTGTGATTGGGCACTAGAGAAAAGGGCGGGACCGAGAGGCGGAAGTGCTGCCGCTCAGGTGTGTGTGCACGCTTTACTAGGGCACCGCAGGAATGCTGCAAACAGGAGCTGTACAGCAGAAGATCCCATGTGTGTTCCTGACTGAGGTGAAGGATGAGCCCTCCTCCAAGCGGGAACAACAGGTGATGGACTGACGGCAGTGAATGGCTATTAGCCCGCTGGGGTCTGACTGCTTGTGATCACAATCCCTGCAATGCCACCAATGATCTTCATGCACCCATCAGACAAGCAGAGAGGACACGTCCTCTACATAGACCTTTGTAGCGGATTGCAAGTAGACTTGCAGGTTGAACAGGAAGGTGTGTGACAATGTCTGTGATCAGTGCAGAGAGGTCCTTCACAATGTAATAGTAAGCAGGGAAGAGGGGCAGAAGGGCGAGGAGCCCCAGTGCCCACGGGGCAGGGCGAGGAGCCCCAGTGCCCACGGGGCAGGGCGAGGAGCCCCAGTGCCCACGGGGGAGGGCGAGGAGCCCCAGTGCCCACGGGGCAGGGCGAGGAGCCCCAGTGCCCACGGGGGAGGGCGAGGAGCCCCAGTGCCCACGGGGGAGGGCGAGGGTTTCCTCCACACCCCCCCTCCCCAGCCCACAGGAGGGTGAGGCCCCTCCCCGATCCCCCAGAATGGCGAGGCCCACCCCCCTTCCCGAGTGCATAGGAAGGTGAGGCCCACCCCCTTCCCCAAGCCCCCAGGAGGGTCCCCCCCCCCCCCCCCGAGCCTATAGGAGGGCAAGGGTTTTTAAATGTCCAGGGCATTATGCGATTTAGGAAGGGTGACACATGTTTGAGTCAAGGTGAGAAGAACATCAGAGAAGTGACATTTTAAAGAAGTACAGTAAAAGCTCTTTTGGCTGTACTTCCATGGATCACAGGAGGGCAGTTTGTTCTGCTGTGACCCGTTTTCAGCTGGCTGAAGTTTGCTGTCAGCTGACGTCACTCAGCTGGTGCAGGCTGGGGAAAGATCCCTCTTCCTCCTGTGATTGAAGATAAATTTGATATAACCTTCCTAAGTTGTTAGGATGTCATGTGCATGTCATATGTCCACTTGCCACCTTATCCTGTTTTTCTTCCGTGACAACCCAATAATTCTTTTAAAAAAAAAAATTTGGATCCACCACAGAGTCTGGAGCGGCACCTGGCTCAGTCATTCAATGGCAATGCTTGGAGCCTGAGCCAGCCGGTCCCTCCCCCTCCCAGCACTCCAGTGACAGTCACCCCTCTCTGCTGAGAGTGGAGAGGAGAACCCAGCAAGCGGTGGTCATGTGATCACCAAGCTCTCACCCTTAGAGCCGATGGGGGACAGATGCAGCATTGGACCGTTGCTGCATCCACCTAGGTAAGTATAAATAAGGAAAAGAAAAAAGGCCTGCTTCTCTTCTCACTGATTCTCTGCTCCTAACTGGGACCCTGTGTAAATTGTGGTCTTTTCAGATGTGTGCTGCCAAAAGCTCTATACATAGAGCGAATAGTAATGGCGATAATGGGCAACCTTGTCTCCTGCGAGGTTTGAGAGGTAGCATATTGAGGTTTCAGCTGGATAGAGAGGCAGGCATAGAGGTGTTTAATAACTTGAAGGAAATGGCTCTTAAATTCAATATATTCAAGGGTGGAGATTTATTTATATGTGTGTATATATATATATATATAGTATTTATTCTTCATGGGTTTAATACAACTTGAAGCCAGAGAGTCAGTATAACAGGCAGGCAACTATCATTTTCAGAAACAGGTCAGTAATGGTGGCTTCTGTGATTTCATGCTTAACCACCAGGGGACCGCCCACAGTACAAATACTGCGGCAAGGTACACCAGTAATCACATTTAACCCCTTGATTGCCAAGAAGATGCTCATACACAATAAACCTCCATTGCTAGTATAATGTCTGAACGGATCAATATCTTTGATCAGATCAGCATTATACCAGCGTTCACATTATTATAGTGTCCCCAAAAATGCAGCGTTAGCGGGATCAGCACCTGCGTTTAGCCCCTATGCATACCCCCCCCGCAAGTGCAGTATCATTAGGTCACTGTCACTTGATACACAAAACCACAGTGTTCGCAGAATCAGGCCTGATCTCTGTTAGCACTTGCCGGTAAATTTTGATGACACTCATATGCAGCAGAGTGCCAGTACTAGTGCCCTGCTACCTTTTGGTGAACTGGCGAGCACCAGCGGCCTAGTACATCCTGGCCTTTCACATACCTGCACTGCAGTATCACTTGGTGACATGGCGAATCCCGTAAGTGCAGTACAAGCTGGTGCAGTGGCGAGCACAAGTATTGTCCCGCAACCACCAAGAATTTGCACACAGAAGAGCCCCTAGTATCCTTCTCAATGTGCTTGCAAATCCCAATTGGCAGACCACAAATTCTGCAGCATCTGTACTCGCCCCCCTCCCCCCCACCCCTATTCACTACCCAACCTGGAATTCAGGTGGAAACAGCAAATTTAACTACTCCCCTTGATTTTTTTGGAGCTGTTTTTCATGGAAGATTTGTATGCATCGATTGGGTTGGCGGTGATAAATTCTTGTGCATATAAATTGCTTTGATCCACAAATTCAAACCTTGCCAATCATTTGCTTGGAAACCCATTACCTAATTTAAATTTGTTTTGGGCCTAACCCTCAACATGGGCATTACTAAAAAATATGAATTGCGGTTGTATTGGTCCACAGATCCAATTCATCATATTCCGTGTTCTCTGCTGCCATGGCCAGGCATATATATGAGAGTATAATGTGTTTTATGCATTTCAACGACAATACTCTGTCAGCCCCGGGGGGACCCTGAATTTTCCGGCTGCACAAAATTCAGCCCCTCGTAAATCACCTTAACCAAAAATTTGCAGATGTCTATACTCCCCAGCAAAAAATCTGCGTTGAGTTCCTCCATTTTTCCGGCTGCCTTGCATTTAAACAATTTCTCCCCAGCAAGCATGCCAGATGTGGGGTCAAGCTGTAGAAATCCTGTGAGAGGACAACAGGCTGTACATATAGGTTTTGGATTTACGAGGGAAAAGATAGTCACGTGGAGCCCCCCGGATGCCCAGACTACATGGGGAGTAGTGGCAAGATAGTTTGGGACTTGGTGTCATCCTTTTTCAATATGGGGTACCGCTTATACGTGGACAATTTTTATTCAAGCGTGCCACTATTTAGACATTTGTACAATCTTGGAATTGGCGCATGTGGCACTGTGTGACCTAATGTGTGCCCACCATTAGAAGTGGTTGGATGCAGGGCCGTATATTCTAATAGTGGGCATACCACACACTTTAGCATAACATACATACCCAACAAGGACCAGCGATGTACTGGTATTTCACTGGTCTTTGAATGGTTATACTAGGATAACGCCTACAGCTGCAGGTATCATCCTGGTATAATTTTTTTCAGCCGGCGATTGGCTTTCATGTAAAAGCAATCCTAGTGGCTAATTTATTGAAAAAAAGGGGGTGCTGTTTCGCTTAGGAAAAAATTAGATGTATAAAAAATACACTATATATATATATATATATAATAAAACCTATACGGCAGCAGTCCTGATTGTGAACTCCTATGATATTGGTATTCAGTCCCAACATTTTTAGTGCAATGGTGCTGTATCTTTAACGGTGAACCTCCATACTGAAGTGACAAGTGCTTCACTGTGTTCACACTGGTGCCCCACATAGATGTTAACTCACTGTCATCTCATGACCACCTATCTCCTGGGTAAGTCAAACGCCCTTTTGGGACTATCCCAGTATGCAATATGGTATTGATGGCCGATAATCCTTCACACTCTTAACTGTAGTTGCTGGTGGTAGCCGATAACCCACCACTAGGGCTGCATCAATATTAGAAAGCTCTCCTCCACAGTCAGTAATTCATATTTTCAGCATAAATTAAAACAAAACCTGACATCCCATAGTGTAAAACTGTATAGAACTTTAATAATGGGGTCAAACAATACAAATTCCACTCACAAAAAAAAGTGCCTTTCCTGGCACTGGGTGTATTCAGCCTTGTTAATTATGAATGGCAGATAAGATGGCCGCCGCGTTCCAAATACCGGAAGTGGCGTGAGCAGAATTTGCGCCATAAGCCCTTGACACGTTTCGACCAATAGATCGTCTTCAAGAAGTACCTTCCTCCAGAGGGCAAGTGGTTAGAGGATAAGTTCACCTTTCATAACAGAAGCGTTTTCCAATGCCATTTCTGGCCCAGCCATCTCAATGTGCTTTTCTCTCCCTTACCTCATCCACAGGGCATTTAAAATCTTTTTGTCAGTTTATTGGATTTTTAAAAATGATTTTCAGATTCCATCACTTCCTGTAGATCATCTATCAGCATTCAGGTCCTTTAGACCATTTCCCAGAAGCCTTCACTTCCTTGTTGCATCACAGAAGAGGGTGTGGCAGGGTGTGTTTACCACTCTGGACCAGACCCCCCTCATTACAATGCTACTTTCCACCCACTTTCTATACAATCTGAGGATTGTATTGAAAATGCAGACATATCAACGGAGTCTCATTGCTCTTGTGTAAGCAAACCAATTTCAATTTCAGGCCCCACTCACACTGAGACTAGAGGGAGCGCTTGTTTTTTGGCTCGTTTTTCCAGTGACACAAAAATGGCAGCCCGTTTATTTCAATGGGTTGCGCTACACATGGTAAAGTAGCTCATGGGACATAATGGTGTGATGTAGGTTGCATGTTTTTTCCACTTCGTTTTTCTGCATTTTCATGTGTCAAAATTAGCTTTTTTCTGTATTTGGTGTGGTGTTAATGGCCCCAAAAGTGCAACTAGATAATTTTAGCTGTATAAAGGTGGCCATACACTGTACAATCTCTGTATGATCTCCTTTATGCAAGGTGAAATTAAGATATATAGGCATCAATTTTTTTGTTTATCTAGTGAGAACGGTGATCACTGATTGCATTGGAAAACTGTGCACCTGTGGCAGTGACCTGCTGGAAGGGAGGAAGGCAGTGTGCTAGTGAGGTCAGCTGATGAAATCCTTCCTGTGTCTTACTTTTTTTTCTGTCCTAAATCTACATACCGGCAAGGGATAAAGCTTTCTACGAAATACAGCAAGGGCTAAGGTAAGGCCTTTCTCTCAAAATCAAAGAGAGCTTTTATTTTTCAATATTCTATGCATGAAGGTAAAATACCTTCTATGTACAGCAGTGCCCCTAGCCCCCTCAATACTTACTTGAGCCTCATCGAGATTAGCGATGTGCAGGACAGCCTCGGCTGTCCTGGGTCTCTGTCTCTGCATTGGCTAAGACAGCCAGCGGGAGCCATTGGTTCCCGTTGCTGTCAATCACAGCCAGTCAGCCAGTGAGAAGAGAGAAGGCTCCGTGTGTGAATGGACACATGGGGCAGCGGGTGTCCCTATAGCAAGCTGAAAGGAGGAGCCAGGACAGCCTGCGGGGAACCCGAGAAGAGGAGGATGCAGGCTGCTCTGTGCAAAACCACGGCACACAGCAGGTAGGTATGGACATGTGTGCTATTTTACAAAGAAAAATAATTAACCTTTAGTATCACTGTAATGGCATATTGGTACATAGGGAGCTGGAATTTAAGGGGGACAAATGGTGAACTTGGTCTTTAAATCAGCTTCTTTACGTGTGCTTATAAACCATTGGTATTAAATTCCCACAATCCCTGACACACCGGCTATAATTTGAAATGTTCCTCTTTTTAGATGTTTAAGGTGATGGCTACAGAGACTCTCAATCCATTGGCACTGAATGCAGATATTCACAATGCGCTGCCTACTGAGAAAGTAGACGGTACATGCTGCTATGTTGCAAATCACAAAGGTAATACTATATGGATTCAGCTTTGTCCCTTATTCAACTATGTGCTATCCTGCAATGTTTTCTTGACTGAATGTGACATTGTCATTAAAAATGAAACATTCACCAGCCTCAAGAATGCTGGCTGATGTCTGGATGCAAGGGAATTATATGGGAGCTCTTTAACTCTTTGTACGTAGGATAGACTTTTAGGACTAGATTTTTAGTGTTGGTAATAGCAATCTGTATGAGACAATATAGTATGTTATGTGCATTTTACAATGACTTTTTTATGGTCGGTAGTTGTTTAAATAGCACATTTTGCAGGTTTTATGTAGTTTAATAGCATATGCATTTGCGACCTTTGTTTTCAGTGGTCTTACTATATAAAAGTCCTGAAGTGCAGATTTTTATTACTTAGGGCAGCTCTGACACTAGGGACTTTGAATACGACTTGGGATGCCATCATTTACTTGAAGCGATTGTAAACCTCTTTAAAGAAAAAAAAAAAAATCCCCTTGTAATGCAATAGCATAATGTGGTATTATGCTTCACATCCTAGCACATTATGAAATGCTTACCTTGGAAGGAAGCCCTCCAGCAATGGAAGCCTGGTCCACGATGACAGTGCTCTGAAGGGACGGCACAGGTATGCTCCCTTCAATGATGTCACCGGCTGCAACCAGTGTGAATATCTTCTAAACGATGCAAGTTTAGGAAATATTTACTGTACCTACAGGTAAGCCTTACTATAGGCTTACCTGTTGGTACAACGTCAAAAGCCGAGTTTACTACCGCTTTAAAGCAGAACTTTACTGTATTTGAGCAGCACAAACAGAAAACACTATTTAATTAGTTTTTAATTTTTAAAGTAAACTCCTCCATCCATCTATGTCTCCATGCTTTATTTGGTTGAGGAATCATTTTAAAAAATGCCCCCCTAGCATTTCTAACCTTGGCTATCTTGCGTAAGGGCGGATCATTCATGTAGCATTTACTTCCTGGAATCTGTATGCCCTTATTGTGATGACACCCTAGAAAATCTTTAACATGCGCAGTATAATATACAGTGCATAGGAGATGCCAGTACACTTTGGCAAGGTATGTCATGCGGGCAGGAGGGTGTGCTTAGTGGAGAACACCCCCCCCCCCCCCCATCACTTCCCCCCACCCCACCGTCACCAAGATGAAATTTAAAAAAAAAAAAAATACCCGTGAAGACGTCTGGTATGTATGACAATTTTGGCCTAGTCCAGAAACAGAAGAAATGTTAAAAAAAAAAAAAAAAAAAAAAAAAAAAATTTTTAAATAAGTGAATATAATATACAGTGAAGGAAATAAATATTTGATCCCCTGCTGATTTTGAATGTTTGCCCGCTCACAAAAGAAATGATCAGTCTAAACATCGAATGGTAGGTGTATTGTAACACTGAGAGACAGAATAGCAACAAAAAATTCAAATGAAATGTATGTCTAACAAATTATGCACTATTTGCATGTTCATGAGGGAAATAAGTATTTGATCCCCTATCATTCAGCAGGATTTCTGGCTATCAGGTGTCTTATCATACAGGTAACAAGCTGAGATTAGAGGCAGTCTCTTAAAGGGAGTGTTGCTAATCTCATTTTGTTACCTGTATAAAAGACACCTGTCCACAGGAGCAATCAAGCAATCAGATTCCATACTCTCCACCATGGCAAAGACCAAAGAGCTGTCCAAGGAAGTCAGGGACAAGATTGCAGACCTACACGAAGCTGGACTGGGCTACCAAACTACCGCCAAGCAGCTTGGTGAGAAGGTGACAACAATTGGTGCAATCATTTGCAAATGGAAAAAAACAAACAACTGTCAGTCTCCCTAGGTCCGGTGCACCATGCAATATCTCACCTCGTGAAGTGTCGATGATCATGAGAACAGTGAGGAATCATCCCAGAAATACACTTGAGGATCTTGTCAGCTGGGACCACAGTCACCAAGATAACATTTGGTAACACACTACGCCGGCAAGGATTGAAATCCTGCAGTGCCCACAAGGTTCCTCTGCTCAAGAAAGCACATGTCCAGGCCTGTCTGAAGTTTGCCACTGAACATCTGAATGATGCAGAGGAGGACTGGTTGAAAGTGTTGTGGTCAGATGAGATCAAAATTGAGCTCTTTTGCATCAACTCAACTTGCCGTGTTTGGAGGAGGAGGAATGCTGCCTATGACCCCAAGAACTCCATCCCAACTGTCAAACATGGTGGCGGAAGCATTCTGATTTGGGGGTTTTTCTGCTAAGGGGACAGGACAACTGCACTGCATCAGATGGACAGGGCAATGTACCATCAAATCTTGGGTGAGAACCTTCTTGCCTCAGCCAGGGCCTTGAAAATGGGTAGTGGATGGGTGTTCCAGCATGACAATGACCCAAAACACACGGCCAAGGCAACAAAGGAATGGCTCAAGAAGAAGCGCATTAAGGTCCTGGAGTGGCCTAGCCAGTCTCCAGACCTTAATCCGATGGAAAATCTGTGGAGGGAGCTGAAAGTTCAAGTTGCCAAACGTCAGCCACCAAACCTTAATGACTTGGAGAGGATCTGCCAAGAGGAGTGGGCCAAAATCCCTCCTCAGATGTGTGCAAACCTGGTGGCCAACCACAGGAAACATCTGACCTCTGTGATTGCCAACAAGGGATTTGCCACCAAGTACTAAGTCATGTTTTGTGAAGGGGATCAAATACTTATTTCCCTCATGAACATGCAAATCAGTGCATCATTTGTTAGACATGCATTTCTTTTGAATTTTTTTGGTGCTATTCTCTCTCTGTGTTACAATACACCTACCATTCGATTTTTAGACTGATCATTTCTTTGTGAGTGGGCAAACATTCAAAATCAGCAGGGGATCAAACACTTATTTCCTTCACTGTACCTCCCTATCTATTTTTCTAAGGCTAGCAGAATAAGGATTAAAAATAGGTAAAGTGATTGTAAACCATCACCTATTAAAACAACCCATTCCGTTTAAAATAGAAATGAAAGGCAAACAATTTGTGTATACATATGACAAATTATAATTTTTTTTTTCCCCCTTTCAATAAACTATCACATTCCCTCTGTTCTCAGCTGCATTATAGCTGGGGGAGGAGAATCCGCATGACAGTGATCTTCCTAGTGAAGTCTAATCATTGGAGGAGAGCAGGCTGAGTTTCCAGCACAGCTAGAGAACTGGCCACACTGTGCTGTCATGCCTAGTGTGGTCAGTTTGTAATAGGAAAGCAGGGGGACTGACAGAACACCAGAGATTCACACAAAGGAAGCAATACAAAGCGAATAGGATACTTTTTCATACAAGTACATGGTACAGTAGGCAGATATCAGGAATATGAAATGTTGGGTTTACATACTCTTTTTAATATTTATTATGAGAGTAAAGTTCTGCTTAAGCCCTGGTTCACACTGCTGTGACTTCAAGTGTGACATGTGATTTACAAATCACATCTGAAGTAGCATATAATGTATTTCTATGGCACTACCTTAATAGATGCGATTTGAAATACTGTAGCGCGATTTCAAAAATAGTACCTGCACTATATTTTCTGATTTCACTGACTTGCATTGACTTCTGTTTATAGTCGCTAGCCGCAGTTAAATTGGAGGTACAAATTGCACTGATCTGCGGCTTTGAAATTGTGCTACTTCACTTGAAATAGGTTGATTTCAAAGTTTGTGCTCAGTATCAACCAGGGCTTAATTAGAAAGTATATTTATTTTAACCACTTCCCAACCACACTATAGCCGAAAAAAGATGGCTACAACGCAGTTGTCTAGTTTTAGGAGGGTGTCCATAGATGTCGCCAGTGATCACTGTGTCCTACGGATACATGATCACGTGATACAGTAAAAGGCCAATCACAGCTGCCTTTTACCACATGATCAGCTGTGTCCAATGAAAGAGCAGATCACCGGGTAAATCCAGTTGCCAGTTCTTGGCTGCACTTTCCTCACGCTGTCACAGCATGAGGAAAGTACTGCCGAGAACCGGCAATTGTCAGAAAAGGGATGATCAGTGTCCAGAAGTGCCACCCAGTTGTTCCCGTCAGTGCCACCTATCAGTGCAGCATCGTCATTGTCAGCTCATCAGTGCTGCCTATCAGTGCAGCCTCATCAACGCACATCAGTGAAGGAGAAAAATTACCTGTTTGCAAAATTTTATAATAGAAAGAAATAATTTTTTTTTTTTTTTTTTTAGTGTTTATAGTGCAAAAAATAAAACACCCAGCGGCGATTAAATACCACCAAAAGAAAGCTCTATTTATGTGAACATATAACATTTTATATGGGTACAGTGTTGCATGACTGCACAATTATTCAAAGTGCGACAGCGCTGATATCTGAAAATTGGCCTGGACAGGATAGGGGGGTGGGGAGTGCCCGGTAGGCAAGTGGTTAATACTTGTCTTTTTTTCTCTTGCAGGTTGCCCATATTTGTGGGCACGTTTTGATAGGAAACCAACAAAGCAAACTGATAAGAAATTTAAAAAGCACATTCGTTCAAAAGGAAGCCCCAAAGGTATTTATTACTGTTATTAAATTCTACACACCATCACCCAATGTGTTTACTATTTCATTAAAGTGATTGTAAAGGTTCAGATTTTTTTTTTTTTTTTTAAATAAACAAACATGTCACACTTGCCTGCTCTGTGCAATGGTTTTTCACAGAGCATCCCCGACCCTCCTCTTCTTGGTTCCCTGCCGGTACTACAGGCCCCCAACCCCCCCCCCCAGTTCCCTCCTCACTAGCTGTGATTGACATTATGAAAATTCTAGTTGCCTGGCTAATTGTTTTACTTTTAAAATCAAAACACTGACCCAAGTAAGCATAACAGAATCTCAGATCTGAAGTTCTGATGCCAGTGGGTCAACATGACAGCCAGGCAACAAGCTTTGACATCAGTACTGTAAAGCTATATGTGACCAATAGGCAAAATCCCTTTTAATTACTGCAAGACAATAATCTCCAAGTAAGAAAATGAAACATTTGTTAGAAAATCATGCAGTTTATTATATGGATGTTTCAAATTACATACAAATAAAGTACAGTCAGTTTAAATGAGAAATTATTGCATGAGAATGCCTTTTGAAAGTTTTAAGTTTTGTGATGGACATTTTTAGACTTCATTTGGAATGTTGATGAGGACTTCAGACCTGCTCCTGATTTCTGGATTCCAGCAAAAGGTGTGAGAACGGTGGATGGAAAGGCATACCCTGATGAAAATGGTCATATACCAGGTACCTCTGGGAGTACAAGTCCCCTAAATCTAACTTTTTTATTTAAACATGAATTCAAGGCTTTAACTATCGACTCTGAAATGTATGTTGTAAACTGTTGGCGCTATATAAATCCTGTATAATAAAGCATCTTTTTTTTACAGGGTGGTTAGTAGAGGGGGAGCAGATTTAAGATTAGATATAGCCTGAAATTCCACTTTAAAGTGCACTGGACATTAACCCCTTGCCCTCCAGATGAATCCCCCCCCCCCCCCCTTCCTGATCAGGCCATTTTTCTGTGTTACGGCATTACTTTAACTGTCAATTGCGCGGTCATGCAACACTGCACCCACATTAAATTTGCATCCTTTTTTTTTCCCCCCACAAATAGAGCTTTCTTTTGGTGGTATTTGATCGCCTGTGCATTTATTTTTTGCGCTATAAACAAAGACTGACAATTTTGAGAATAAAATAATATTTTTGACTTTTTGCTGTAAAACATATCCAGTAAAGAAATTTTAAAACCTCAAATGTTGTCATAAATTTAGGTCAAAATGTATTTGCTAAAAAATAAAAAAAATCCTAATATGTATAAATTAATTGGTTTACGTGAAAGTTTTTTTTTATAGCGGTATACATACTGGAATTCTTTTTTTTTTTTTTTTTTTTTTCACTAGTAATGATCAGCGACTTATAGCGGGACTGCGGCGGGCATTCTGACACTGGGGGGGAGACTGACTGTCACTGACATCCCCAGTGACACTAATACAGTGATCAGTGCTTGCTAATAAATAGCACTGACATGGTAGTAATGACACTGGGCAGGCAGGGGTTAACATCTGGGGCGATAAAAGGGTTACCTGTGTGATGTGTGGTGTTTTTTTTTGGTTTTTTTTTTTCTGTGTAAGCATGCTACTTTGTATTGCTCTGCTATGCAGAGCAATACAACGCAGCGTGCTGGAGCTGATGGGAGAGCTTTGTATTGTTTACGTACCAACCTCTCCCCCATCAGTGATACTCGGCGATCGCCGTGTGCTCGCAGGAAATCACCAGCTGGGACCCAGTGACTGACAGCTGAAGCTGCCAATGGTTGCAAGAGTAGGGCATGTGCGTGCCCCCTACCCGGAAATACAAAATCAAGTATAAAAATTTTTCGTTTTAACAAACAATAAAAGTATTTGACAAATTAGAAAACAAAATTCATGCACTCGGCCACCACAACCACTGAATGTCGGAAAAATAGTGAGTACCTGGGCTCAGCCCACCAAAAGAATGAGTAATACGGGACTGCTGCAACTAAAAAATCCTGAATACAGCAACTAAATAATCATAAAAGTGCACTGTCCCTTTAAAATTATGCGAAGCATATATAAATCACCAAACATAAATAGCAGTGATGATGTGAAAATTCATATTATCGCTCCTATTTGTGTTTGGTGATTTGTATATGCTTCACATAATTTTAACCGCTTCCCGACCGCCAGCCTGCAATGCACTGTTGAGCTGCAGGCAAAAGCGATGTACCCGTACATCATTTTCCTCTTCAGGGTTAAGAGCGCAGATGCGTGTGCCCCCGCTGTCATTTGTTCTAGAAGGTCTATGTCAGTGATTTTGGCAGAGACCTACAGTGAATGGAGATGCAGAGCTGTGCCTGTGTTTGTAAATACAGGCACAGGATCTAGCTGGTTCTTCCCTCCTTGGAACCATTTTGTTCCAGAGAGAGAGACATCACACGTGAGCAAAAGCACCACACTGCACCCACACATGTTAGTTAGACATTTTACCCCTTGATTGCCACATTTAACCCTTTGCCCCCTGCCTGTGTCATTAGTACAGTGTCATTGTACAGTATTTTTCACTGTATTAGTGCCACTAGCGGTGTCAGGGTCAGTTAGTGTCTCTCCCAGCTAGGGTTGGCTAGCGTTCAATTGCCCACACATTCTCGCACTATAGGTCGCTGATCACCGTCATTACTAGTATAGTGTTTGTACAGATCAATATATTGATCATGAACAAACTATACCAGTGCCCCCTTAGTATCCATGTCCCCAAAAATGCAGTGTTAGCAGGATCATCCTCGTTCGCTACCAGCACTAGCGTTTAGCCCCAACGCTCCCCCCCCACCCCTAACAAGAAGTGCAGTGTCAGTATAATTTCTGATCACTGTTACCTGTAATACATTGCACACACCCGCAGTGTTCACAAAATCAGGCCTGATCTCTCTTAGCGATTGCCGTGGTTTTTTTTTTTTTTTTTTTTTTTTTTGTAGCGGTTAAAGCAATCCCTGACAGCCAAGTGCTATTTTTCCCCGTGAGTGGCACTAGGTACCTGTAAATTTTAGAGTCGAAAGGTACACTAGTGAAGAGGCCTACAGGATTCTGAGCATGTCAGATGACAGCAAAGGGGAAGACTCCCTGACAGAATCAGCCTCATAATACAAAACTAGACAGCAGCAGCACCTTGACAGGTAGCTCGGATGATGGAATAGAGGTCCCTGTTAAGATCAGGCGTACCCGACCCCATGAAGTGCTAGGATCGCATGACTTGTCTCATATGCAGCAGTGCCGCACTACCTTTTGGTGAATTGGCGAGAACAGCGATCCAATGTATAATGGTCTTTTTTTATACATGCATTAAAGTATCAATTGGTGACGTGGCGAGTCCCATAAGTGCAGTACAAGCTGGTGCGGTGGTGAGCACAAGTATTGTCCCGCAGCCATAAGAATTTGCACACAGGCCCGTAGAGCCCCTTGTGTCCTTCTGGATGTGCTTGCAAAATACTGATTGGCAACCCACAGATTCTGCAGCACCCATACTTCCCCCATTCACTGCCCAACCCAGAATTCAGGTGGAAACAGCAAATTTAACTCCCCTTGATTTTGTGGAGATGGTTTTTCACAGAAGATTTGTACAATTTGATTGTGTGCCAAAGCAATATATATGCTCAGCAATATATCGTCTCAAACCTTGCCAGACCATTCACATGGAAACCCATTATGGTTTTCGAATTTAAAACTTTTTTTGGGTCTAACCCTCAACATGGGCATTACAAAAAAGAATGAGTTGTGGGCGTATTGGTCCACAGACCCGATTCATCTCTATGCCTCTAAGCATATTCTCTGCTGCCATGACCAGGCATAAATATGAGACGATAATGCGCTTCATGCATTTCAGTGATAACACACTCTGTTATCCTCGGGGTGACACTGAACATGACAGGCTCTACAAAAAGTCGGCCCCTCATAAACCACCTCACTGAGATATTTGCAGATGTGTACACGCCCCAGCAAAACATCTGTGTGGTTAAGTCCCTCATTCAGTTTACTGGCCAACTTTCATTCAAACAGTACATCCCCAGCAAGCGTACCAGATATGGGGTCAAATTGTATAAGCTCTGTGAGAGGGCCACAGGCTATACCTACAAATGTAGGGTTTGAGGGAAAAGACAGCGAAGTAGAGCCCCCTGACTGCCCAGACTATATGGAGAGCAGTGGCAAGATAGTTTGGGACTTGGTGTTGTGTTTGTTCCGTAAGGGGTATCACTTATACGTGGACAATTTGTATACAAGCGTGCCACTATTTAGAAGTGTACAATCTTGGAATTGGCTCATGTGACCTAATCACCGAGGCTTACCCCAACGGCTTGTAAATACCCAACTTAGGGGGGAGAGAGCCTGCTTGAGGAATGATGACTTGCTCTCAGTGAAGTGGAAGGACAAACTGGATGTTTTCATCCTGTCTTCCATTCATGCTATAGTCCAAATTAACACGATATCTGGTGTTGTTGAGAAACCCCACAACTATAACCTAAACATGGGAAGGGTGGACTTCAGCTACCAAATGATGAAGCCGTACCTAGTTTCCCAGAAAGCTTGACACTGGTACAAAAAGGTGTCTATTTATTTCAAATGGCTATATTGAATGCTTCTGTAATTTACAAAGCAACTGGACAAAGTGGATCCTTCCTAAAATTCCAGGAAGAGATCATCATGGCCCTTTTTGTATCCAGAAGGTGCTGTGGCCCAGTCCTCAAATCCAGGTGAAGTTAGCCGGCTGTATGAGAGGCATTTTTTAGATGTCCTCTCTGGTACCCCAACCAAAAGGTCACCCCAAAGAAGACGCAATGCCCGCTTTTTTTTTTTTGTCCCTCCTGTCCTGACCAACTTGGTCTCTGCCTAAAGGACTGCTTCCGTCGCTACCATACACTAGTAGAGTATTAATATAGGATACAGCATGGCACAGTTCAGGGCACATATTTACACAGGGTCTCGAAAGAGGTTTGGTAGTCAGGAAACTGCCTATCGCATTTTGAGACCCTACAAGTTGTTTTAAAAAGTTAGTTTATTAAAAAAAAAAAATTTTAAAAACCAAAAATAGTTTTTTTTTGTTGTTGTTCCTGTTCTACTGTTACAATTTTATTGTTAACCATTGCTGTTTTCGTTTCAGGAATGTCATTCAGCTGCAGCACCGACTTGTTTATTCTGACAGCAACATGGTCTTGTTCTTAGAATATAATTAAGTAGGTGTGTGCAGTGCTGTTGGATGATATTTTTCATCCGCAGTTAAAAAAAGAGCATATATGCCAAAGCATGGGGTCCTGGGGTGGACAGTGGGTGGATGGCCCCTATGCTTCGGCATATTAATTTTACAATATTTTTTGGCACATTTCATGTGTGCCTACCATTAGAAGTGGGTGGATGCAGGGTGTTGTATTCTAATGGTGGGCATACCACACATTTTTTCATCATCCTGGTATCATTTTTTTCAGCCAGCGATCTGCTCTCTTGTAAAAGCAATCCTAGTGGCTAATATTAGCTGCTGGATTTATTTTACAAGCAGCGTGAGAAGATACCCCCCTCCGCTGCCTTCCACGGCCTTCTCTGCTAGTCCCGTGCCATCGGGCGAACCTGAGAATGCAGCCGGTGTTTCTGCCAGCTGACCATAGAGCTGATTGGAGACCAGAATGGTGCCAATCATCTCTATAGTCTAAGAAATTGGAAGCTACAAGCATTTCATCACTTCAGTTTCACAGGATATAAATGGTGCTATTTGTAAATTGGGAAAGCATCTGATCACACCGATCTTGGTACCTTCAGGCTTTTAAAGGGCTTTATTTCCTCCTTACACTTCCTGACTACCTATCGCTGAAATGACCCTTTTTTGGAAAGTAGACACTCCAAGGAATTTAATAAGAAGCATGGTGAGTATTTTGCAGATCTCATTTGTTGCCACAAGTTTTTGGAAAATTAAGAAAGAAAACAAAAACATTTTTTCTTTTCTTTTTTTATATTTCAAAACCTTGTGAGAACAAATGAGAGCTGCAAAATACTCACCATGCCTCTTTTTTAATTCCTTGGGGTGTGTACTTTCCAAAAAGGGGTCATGGGGGGGGGGGGGGGGGGTATGGGTTGGTGCTATCCTGGCATTTCAGGGCCTCCGAAACTGTGATAGATAGGAAGTTACACACCTTCAGGCTTTCAAAGTGGTCATTGGATTTCAGGCTTCTGTATGTGGCTAGGCTCCCAAAAGGTCTCACATGTGGTATCCCCATACTCAGTAGAAGTAGCAGGATGTATTTTGGGGTGTAATTCCACATATACCCATGGCTTGGGTGAGCAATATATCATTTAAGTGACAAGTTTGTGTATAAAAAAAAAAAAACAATTGTCATTTGGACAGTCTTGGGGTGCAACCTGGCGGGGTCGGATGGACCAAAACATGATATCCCAGAGGTGTTCTATTGGATTTAGGTCAGGCAAGCGTGGGGGCCGTTCAATGGTATCAATTCATCCTCCAGGAACTGCCTGCATACTCTCGCCACATGAGGCCGGGCATTGTCATGCACCAGGAGGAACCCAGGACCCACTGCACCAGCGAAGGGTCTAACAATGGCTCCAAGGATTTAATCCCGTTACCTAATGGCAGTCAGGGTGCCATAGTCTAGCCTGTAGAGGTCTGTGCGTCCCTCCATGAATATGCCTCCCCAGACCATCACAAGGTGTGTGTGTATATATATTCTATAAACAGACTAGCCATAAACTACCTTTCTGATGACATGACTGGCGGTCCCTTCTGCCTTTTCAGTTCCTCATGTCCATGCTCCTGTGTGGGGGAGGCAATTCTGAGGAAAAGCAGCCGACGGGGCTTTCAGAAATGCCCTGTTCAATGCCGCTCTTCTCATTTCAACACAGAGCTGGGTCTGCCTAAAACAGCCTTCGCAGCAGAAAACATGGGCAGCAGTGGCCATGGTTGGGGTATCAGGTGAAACATATGGGACATGTGCTCGAGTATCCATCTCCAAGAACACCTATGAAAATAAGCTATAAAAGCCCAATCTATTTCAAATTGATTATAAATTGTACTGTTTGTTTTGTTTTTGTTTTTTTTTTGGTAGGTTGGGTGCCTGTGGAGAATGGCAATAAGCAATACTGTTGGCATTCAAGTGCTGTAAATTATACATTAAGTGTTGCTTTAGTACTAAAGCCACGATTGGAAGATCCAGAAGCTTTGGAGATCTGTCTTGTTCACTTGACGGATCTCCTTGAACAAACTCTTGAACTTCTAGGAACCAATATAAATGGAAACCCATATGGCAAGTATTTTCTTTAAAAAGGCTTATTTGTAGTTTTAAATCTTTTAGTGATGTTTACATAAAGCATAAAAAGTGAAAATAACTTTCAAGGCAAAGCTTTACCTGATCTTTGTTCCGATGCAGAGCCAAATTTGCTTGCAGAGCAAGTATAATTTGTTACTTATGAAACCCTGGCTCTCATGAATTACTCTCATAGTTTATATGGAGAGCAAGTGCAGCTATTTTTTCTGGTCCCTAGAGAGGACAGTCAACAACCAATATACTGCAATTTTTTGCACAGAATGAAATTACAATTAGGATCTGAATATAATTTATATAATGTCCCTCTTTAGGTAGGTGAGTGTCCCATCTGCCTTCTGGACCTTTTTAAAATAGGTGTGTTTGGTGTCTCTGACTGGCATCTTCCCATAAATCAATTTAACAACCTTTTTGTAAATTACCGTAATTAGCTATGGCGGTAAAAAAGAAACCGATTATGATAGGGCTGCATTTAGGAGCCTATTGAGGACTTCATTAATGATGGTTTATGACACTGCTGCATTCCTTCTTAGTGGGTCTGCCTACCACAGACATGAGAATTTGATCTTTGTTTCTGTTACCGACTTACCGACCGTGCAGTTTGGGGACAGTGAAGGTGGTACTCCATTCTCTCTACACAGTTTTGGGTTCATTAGACCTCACTGTCACAACCTGTTCTCGCCATCGTGTTAGGAAAATGTTTTCATAATGTAGTAGTCTCTTCCCCCCCCCCCCCCCCCCTTACACATTGTAAATTATAATCAATAGACTCATACTTTAGGCATAGTCCCCATGAGACGGGCTAATTTATTTTTTTGTATGGGTAGTACATCGATTATAAATGCTTTTAAATTGTTGTCCTGAGTTTTGCTATTGAAATCAGTAGAATTGAAACTTTTATAAACATAATTTGGTCCAGATGAAAGATCATGTCAATTTGTATTGCCATGTCTGTTGCTAAGACCTTATATCTGCTTAGTGGGCCTTAACGTGTCTGGAAGAAAACCTTATTAAACACACTACCAGTTTATCCTTAAATAAACAATCTATTGGGATAACCAGAACAATTTTGTTCAGACAGGTATGGCTTTGCTATCATTTTTAAAGTGAGCATGGCAATATAAAGCTAAATATACTCCTTTAGCATGACATGAAAGTTGCTGTGACTTTGCTGCATGACTTCCCATTGACCTAGGTGCGATTTTACTGATAAAAGCATTCCTATGCGAAATTGGTGGATCAGTGTTTTTTTTACTTTTACCTTCTCCCTGGTCATTGCTTGCTGCCTAACATTTTCTCCCAAGCACATTGCATTCACATGGATTCCATGATGCCTAGGACTTAAGGCTTATTGTCGAAATGGTAAGCCAATCTTATATGGACATTTTTACTCGCTCAAGAAAGTTTATTATTTGGGAAGACGAGTGCTGGCTATACCAATGCTCATCATTTAGTTGTATCTGTGCTGGGAAGACTCACACACAGCCAGAGCACCGACATTCCATCATCGTGGGGATTATCTCTGGACATAGCACCTACCTGTTCACATTCCATTCACGCTTGAGCATAGCAGAAACACGTGGTTTTTTTTTTGCCTCAGAAGTCGCAACAATTAGGATAAATGTATGACTTGATGATTTTACATTGAAGTTTAAGGGGGTCATGCCACACAAGAATGCAAATTGTGTTTTTTTTTTTTTCTTTTTTTTGCAGTGATTCAAGACATGGCAAATAAGACCGCACCCATTAAAATCTGTTTACACTCGACCTGTGATTTTCCATGTTGCAGATCCCTAGAAAGTTGTGCTAGTGTGAACCAGGGCTTAAAACGGTTACCAAATCTAACAATATAAACCTAATTCATCACTTATAGCAGTCAACAAAAGCTTAGGGGTTGATTTACTAAAAGTGGAGAGTAGCCAATCGGCTTCTAACTTCAGCCTGTTCAGTTAAGATGTTAAAAAAAAAAACTGGAAGCTGATTGGTTTCTATTATGAGCTGCACCAGATTTTGCACAGTTTTAGTAAATCAACCCCTTAATGTTTCCCCTTATAGCAAGCACCAAAAGGTACAGTACCTGTAAGTACAGTGACAGCAATGTGTATTTTGCATTCCCAAAGAGCCTGTACATAAGTGGACATTAGTTATTTTATTTTTATAACCTGCCCAAGTTGGCACTCTGTCCCTGTTTGCATCTCACATTGCAGTGCTGCCAGCCCAGCATCCAACCGGAATGTGCTTGCAATGTGAAGGTCAAGCCATGGATAATATACAGAGTAGACATAGATTTGTTTGTTACCCAGTTACAGTAAATGCAAAGGTATATGGTATCTGTACTCGGGGGTTAAAGTGTTACTAAACCCACAACAGTAACATCTGTTTGTATATGCAGTAAAGCATGCTTGGTATACTCTGGAACCTAAGGGGTCAACCCTCTGCATTGTGTAAAAAAAACTGTTTTGATCTTGCTTTCTCTGATCCTCCCCTTCTTTTGATGTCCCCAACTCATCTGCCATAGTTAGATCAGCAGTGGCAAGTCTTCACATGCTCTGTTTTGTGTGTATTGCTAGAGAGTCGTTTTTGTTTGTCTTTTTTTTTGGGGGGGGGTTGCATGTGATCAGCACAGGGCCATTCAGTGCTGTCCAGACAAGAGGGTCAGGGGTTATGAAGCCTCCTAGGACAGTCAGAGGAGAATGAAAACTCCTACAAGATTAACCAGTGCTCGGCTGGACACTAACAGAAGTCACAAGACTGCTGTATACTGCTGCTTAGAAGTTATTTAGTAGTTTATATTTATTAAAATTGCATTTCCATGTTGTGTGTACTGTGGAAGACTTGATACAGTGAATCCTGGGTTTAGTAACACTTTAAGTTAACTTTGTGTTGTTTTTATTATACAGAATTTATATAGCACCAACAGTTTACGCAGCACTTTATATGTGGTCAGATTTATGTCAAGCTCCCATATTAAAGTCTAGTTTTCCACCACTGTATTTTACAGCACACTGAAACTTGAGCAGCTAGATAGGTAAAAGGCATGTAGAATTGATATTTATTTTCCTGTTCATGAAATCTGGCTTAGAAAAATGACTTCATATTTGCTTCCTGTATAATCCAAACTATTTTTGCAGGACATTCATATGTACTACGGTAGTGCCATATGGTTGAAGTACAAAATGCTTTTCACATACAAATGGTAATTTATGATGACTTTTATATATCATTCTTTCAGGTATTGGCAATAAGAAGAATCCAATTCATTTCCTTGTCCCTCATGGCACATTTCTCATTAAGAATATTCCAGCCTTGAATCATAATAGTCTCATATCCTGGTTTAATCATTGTCAGGAGGGAAAAGTTGAAGGAATTGTATGGCACTGCAAAGATGGATCTTTAATAAAGGTACATATAGTGAATTATTGAGAAATGCACTTGATGATACTGCGAGTTTTAGTAAGTGTATTCCTTCTTGAACTAATATTACACTGTGGTCTAGGATTTCCAAACTTTGAGCCCTGCTGTGTTTGATCATTATTAGAGAGGAGTAGCTGGTGGCTAAAGTGTGATCCTAAGCGTTGACTGAATAGAACAGACTGGCAATTGATCAGTGACTGTTTTATGTAAATATGATGGCATCAGCTTAAATGGATACTAAACAGGTTGCTTTATGTAAAAGATCAGAGTTCAGCATATTTTAAAACGCAAGTGACATAAACAAGGAAACATGACTGTCATTGGATATAATAACTTTAATACTCAGAACATGTGTGCATTGGCATGTATGTTTACGAACTACATAAAATGTGTCGATTTTTTTATCTCCCTTCAGTTCAGCTTTAGGTTTATACAAGCTTATTTCTGTGCTATGCATGCTTTCATCTACTCTTCTGTCATTTTTGCCACAGCACCATCACGTAGATCCAGTGACTGAAACGGGTCCACTTGAATAAATTGTGCTTGTAGGCCATAACTGCAAACATTGTATGCAGTGCAGATTGACAGTTCTCCTTAGCAGTGAATATAATAACATTTTGGCTTCTGATTTGTCTGTGTTTGGAGGGAACCTGTACTAAGAGAAATACCCGAATATGTCATTACTGAACCCTCCCGCCCCCCCCCCCCCCTCCCCCATTCTGAAAAGGTTTTTTGTACTCGCTGTAAAATCCTTTTCTGGGAGGCCTTAGGGGGACAACACAGGAATCATGTACTGTCAGGTTATAATGCCAACTACAGGAGGATTAGACTCTACCAATCAAAGCAAAAAACAACCAAGAGAATGATCAAAAAAGAGGGGGGGGACTTGTGTTAATCAATTGATTCAAAGAAAAGGATTTTACAATGAATGCATCCTATTTTCATTCTCACCCATTGAGGGACACAGAAATTCAGAGACTGGTAGAAAGGTCAAAAAGTCAACTAAGATAGTCAACCGCAAAAATACACCTAAAGGGCTAGTGGTTTCCCTGTTTAAGGTGCATCACTGGCAGATTCACAGTGGGTATAGACCAAATATAAACAAATTCCCACTCAAAAGCAACAGTTCCAACACATTCTCTGGTGGAGTGCAAGGCCCTTCCAGTTCACATAGAGCAGTGGTCGGCAAGCCGCGGCTCGCGAGCCACATGCGGCTCTTTACCCACTCTAATGCGGCTCTTCTGTGTGCCGGGCGCCTGCTCCCCTCCCTCCTCTCGGTCGGCCGCTCCCCTCCCTCCTCTCGGTCGGCCGCTCCCCTCCCTCCTCTCGGTCGGCCGCTCCCCTGCCTCCTCTCGGTTGGCAGCCCCAAAAGTCCGCGCGGACCTTTTAATCCGGCCCGCGGATGTGGCTGTCAGGATGTGTGTAGGCGGGGCAGCGTGCCGAACGTGAGGGGAGGGGAGCTAGGCTCCTCTCACAGTCCGCCCTGAAGACCCGAACGGCGCGGGAAGACAGCGAGAGGAACGCAAAAGGTAAGTGAATTGACACGGGGGACTTGGCTTACTAGAAGGGGGGGGGGGAATAGTACTGTGGGGGATGAAATACTATATGAGGGATGAAATACTATATGGGGGGATGAAATACTATATGGGGGATGAAATACTATATGGGGGATGAAATACTATATGGGGGATGAAATACTATATGGGGGATGAAATACTATATGGGGGATGAAATACTATATGGGGGATGAAATACTATATGGGGGATGAAATACTATATGGGGGATGAATTACTATAGGGGGGATGAATTACTATATGAGGGATGAAATACTATATGGGGGGATGAATTACTATATGAGGGATGAAATACTATATGAGGGATGAATTACTATAGGGGGGATGAATTACTTTATGAGGGATGAAATACTATATGGGGGATGAAATACTATATGGGGGGATGAAATACTATATGAGGGATGAATTACTATATGGGGGGATGAATTACTATATGGGGGGATGAATTACTATATGGGGGGATGAAATACTATATGAGGGATGAATTACTATAGGGGGGATGAATTACTATAGGGGGGATGAATTACTATAGGGGGGATGAATTACTATATGAGGGATGAATTACTATAGGGGGGATGAATTACTATATGAGGGATGAATTACTATATGGGGGGATGAAATACTATGAGGGATGAATTACTATATGAGGGATGAATTACTATATGAGGGATGAAATACTATATGGGGGGATGAAATACTATATGGGGGGATGAAATACTATATGGGGGGATGAAATACTATATGAGGGGATGAAATACTATATGAGGGGATGAAATACTATATGAGGGATGAAATACTATATGGGGGGATGAAATACTATATGAGGGATGAAATACTATATGAGGGATGAAATACTATATGAGGGATGAAATACTATACGAGGGATGAAATACTATACGAGGGATGAAATACTATACGGGGGATGAAATACTATACGGGGGATGAAATACTATACGGGGGATGAAATACTATACGGGGGATGAATTGCTATGGGGGATGAATTACTATATGGGGGATGAATTACTATATGGGGGATGAATTACTATGGGGGATGAATTACTATATGGGGGATGAATTACTATGGGGGATGAATTACTATATGGGGGATGAATTACTATATGGAGGATGAATTACTATATGGGGGATGAATTACTATATGGGGGATGAATTACTATATGGGGGATGAATTACTATATGGGAGATGTATTTTCAGTTTTAAAAATGTGGCTCTCAAAATAAATTTCAATCATGGTTTTGGCGAGATTTGGCTCAGTTGAAAAAAAAGGTTGCCCACCACTGACATAGAGGAATACCTTGACTAGCAGATGTAGTGGAAAGTGCTAAGGCTATAGACTGTGGGGATGCAGAGTCAGAGATGGTTACTGCAACCCTTAGCAGAGCCTCTTTTAAGGCCCCTGATGATCAGAGATTCACTGCAGGGCAAAGAATAGAATCCTGATTGGAGCTTCTGTATTCAGTATAAGTGAAGAAATTGAGTACATTTACTGCACTCACACAAGATTTTGTGGCCAGAGGCCCCTGCTGACAGGGTAGGGGAGCTGAGGGAGATGCAGATGAAGTAGACCCCTACAACTATAGGGCCACTGGATTCCAGAGTAGATGTTGGTGTCCTCTAAGGGTACATAGTGAATGTCCCCAGAAAGTGAGTTGGAAGCCACCTGCAGCCATGCGACGTTCTCTGTGTCTAGATACAGACAAACACATGGTGGTGATGTGACTAGGCTCAAGGCAAGGCCTTGAGTACTCATAAACCCAGACAGCTTTTGACTGATCAGGGCCACATTAAGTGGGCAGTAGAAACAACCCAGAGGAAATTTTCTTGTTGCTTTTGTAAAACAGGAGCAGTAGTAGGATGATTATTCCTCAACACTATGGCAGGAAAGAGAGCATGGAGCACACGCCCAATGGTTGACATTAGTGTTCAATCACTCAACGGTAGCCTTTTCTAAAGTAAAGTCAGCTGTAGGAAATTCAGAACATGCCCAGCAATACAAATTACAAGGTAACTCCCAGTGTTTAGCCCAGTTGACCTATGCAAGTGAGTCTTCATAGACAGGACAAGCTCTGTGGCAATACCACAGCTCTGGATGTAGGAAAAGCTCTGTGGCAATACCACAGCTGTGGACCTAGGAAAAGCTCTGTGCAAACTTTTACCAGTACTTGATGTCTGGAAAGCACTGCAAATAGAACCCAGTGGCAGTGTAGTGAAAATTCTTGTTTGTCAATGGAAGAAGGAAGAACCCCAAAAATAAAACCCATCCTCTGAAGACACTACCAAAAAACTGAGGCATGCTGGGTAGAAAAGTGGTTATCCATGGCTGGCTTACATTTTGCCAGTGTCCAATACTCCTGTAGGTGATAATATGACTCCTTTTTGTCTCTCAATGGATGAAAAAGAAATGCTGTTGCTGTCTTCTGATTTGCAGATGTTTTCCAGGTCTGTTTTGTATTGTATTAATGATCTCATCATGTCAGCTAGGCAACTAGCATTTTCAGAAAGGGGAAGCATTAGCAGTTTCTCAGTACGTTTTCTATAAATCAGATTACGGTGTGCTGCTTTTGATATGGATGGAATTGGGAGCAAACCACAGTGGTTGTAGTGCATAGAGCCAGTATTCCCAGCTCAGATGTTTTGAATTGGATTGATGTGATGACCAGAAGATAAGACTGGCTAATGGGGTGGGGGTCGAGTATAAAAATTCCTCTTATGAAAAACAGAATTTTTCTTACGGGTAGTCTCCTTCATGATTGGGGGGGTTCCAATTTTGCGGTTATAACAGGAGTGCACCCTTTTTTATCTTTTCTTTTAGCTTCATCGCCATCATCTTGGATTACCCTGGCCACTTAAGGACACGTACCTGAGTTCAAAACCAGTTTTCATCCGAATTAATTTATGTAAATATGAAGAGGCTTCCCATTGTTTAACACGATTTGCCAAAATAGATGCTCTGCAGTATGACAGCTTAAAAGAGGTTTTATTGGACTGAAAAGTAAATATTGATGAGCGATCAGACTGGAGCAGACTCACTTTAGTATTATAAGCATGTAAGTTTTGAACACATATTGTGTGCTGAAAACCTGATGATCACTTATCAACAGTGTTATTGATTTAGAATAATGAAACAACTTTTTATATATATATATATTTGTTAGCTAAGGCCTGCATCACCCTGGAAATCTAGATAATTTGACAATTGACCAGCACCTGCATTTTTATTTATTTTTAAGCTATATGTTTATGGGGAAGGGCTTTCTCTGAGTAAGTAATCTATTAAAGCTTACCAGTCCTTAGTGGCTGCATTTATTTTTCTTGTGTTTTTCTCCTGGTGATCCTGCCAGAAACACTTCCTGTCTGCGGGTGACACCGCTTACTAAACTGTATCTATAAAGAAGCTGTGTTGTTATTCTAGGTTACTCTCATGATTTTAGACTACAAACACTGCCCCTAATCTCCATAACATGGGGCAAGGGGGTTGTTCAGAGAAGAAAACTGGAAAGGCTGGTAGCATTGAGATTTCAATTCGGCACACAGGAAGTTACAAGCACTGGATTTTCAATACAATTGAGTTTTCTGTACGTGTGGAAATGTACAAGACCTGAAAAATAAAACTAATGCAGCCACCACATCTAAGAACTGGTAAAATTCTTGGATTTAGATATACTTCAAGATGTTAGTGTATTTTGGAAAAAACACAAACAGGGTAGTGACTCTTCCCCAGTCTACCCAACACTAGAAAACCTGTTTTGGCTGGCCTTGTACCTTAAGGCCAACATCCTGTAAAATGAATCCTTGTCCTGTTATATTCATTTTTTTAGTAGGCTAAAATAGCATTTTTGTATAGACCACAACATCTTTTTCTTGGAGTCCATTGAGAGACACAGGAATTCAGATGCTTTTAATTTTTACTGCCGCCTACTGGACTGGATGTTAAAAACAAATTGTAGGCCAGCCCAGGATAAGCCCTCTTCTACCCAGCATGCCCTAGTTTTGTAGCAAAAAGTACCAAGAACATGAACACAGATGCGTATTTATTTTTTTCCCCCTCATCCATTTAGGTGACTCAGGAATTCAGATACAGTTGGGATATCCAAAAGTAGTCCAACTGAGGGGTTGTGACACAGCAGTGACTACCGCCCGATCCAAAGCTTACAGAACTGAGGACTTTCGTGCATTGTTCCTTTCAGCGGCAGTTGGACTGCAGAATCTGAAACCAGATGAGACCAAGTTCCTGACCAGATAGGGGGAACATGCCAACACAGCCAGGGAAGGACATGGAGAATTGACCTGATGCTCAAGACCAAGATAAAAAAGGTCACCACCAGTGAGGAATGACTCTACTTAGGGTATGCATAAACCTGGGCCAAGTGAGATGATCAACCAGATTGCACCAATAGGTGGAACAACATCAAATTCATCTATTGGAAAGAAAAAAAAAAACACACCTTAATGTGGTCAACAAAAATTGGGGTCAACCCTATTATAAGCAGTAGATTATGAAAATGACAAAAACAGGTCCTGGGGTGAAAAAAAAAAAAAACCCCAAAAAAATCTGGTTCAAGTGGGAAGGTCCTAAGCCTTTACACCCAGACCAATACCCTCACTGAGCAAGACCTAAACAGTAAAAACCCTGAATCTTAGAGCACAGCAGCCTACAAGGGGTGTGAAGGGACTCTTAAATCCACCAAAAAACTCAGGAATTTGATTTCATGAAGTCAACATGGCTGAAGGAGTAGGATGCAGGGGAAGCAGACCCACAAGGGTAGGCGTCAGATGAAAGTTAGACTGTAGCGACAGACTGTTTAAATAGGGTTGGAACAATAATACATCCTCTTTGGTATGCAAGAGGTGCATCTGGAGCAACTCCAGAGGATCCTGCTGAAATAGACTTGTCTATAATCTGTCCTCAAGCCATAGGTCTAGGTTTGCTCCTAATCCCCTCATCCAGTGAAGCTCCAGCAGGTAACAGAAATCTTTACCCAACGGCGATGGAGGTTTGTCTGGGGACAAAACAAAGGAGAGCATGTATCTCAAGAGGCTGCGTGTCAACCAAGGAAATGGGGACCTAATACCAGGTAGACTGATCCCCCGAAGACATTTAAAGTAGAACTATAGGCAAAACTTTTTTCCATTTTGGATAGCGCAGGTAAGTGTTATAACCCCTGTCTGATTTTTGTCACCATCTGTCCCATTGCAGAGACTTTCCTTCACTTCCTTTACCATAGCCAAACAGGAAGTGAGAGGAAGTCCCTGAAAATTAATGGAATTCTTTAGGGACCCCCAGGTCACCAGAACCCATTGGAAGATTTATCCTCTATTACTTTTCTGGGGCTATCCCAAAATTTGGGATTTTCTTTTCCTTTCACTTTAAATGACAATGGTAAATAGAAGAATTAGAGAGGTTGAATCTCCCCAATGGGGACACAGAGAGCAATAAAAACTGACAGGTGTTCTAAACCATCTCCACTCTATACAAAACTAAGAAAGTTTTGCCTTTAAGTTATATTTTAAGGCATTCCCTTCTCCTGGTAAAGGATACCCAAAGCGGGAGCCTAGTGTATTCTGCCTGCTAGCAAGCCAGAGAGACGTGGGACCTTCTTTTGGACCTTCACCTGCCTTGCAAAGTCTGAGAAATACCCAGATGTGTGAACCTATCCTGCATATTCAGTGGGTACCAGTTGAGAGGAAGCAATGTCCAGAGGATTGCCTTTAAAGTAGAGCTCCACCCAGAAGGCGAAGTTCCACTTGTTTGCACCCTCCACTGCCACATTGGGACCTTTTTTTTGGGGGGGGTGTGGGTGGGTACTTGGTTTTGATGGGTGCCTACTCCCACTTCTGACTCAGTTTGCTGCAGTGAACTGATGCTGGAAGTTCGACCTCCCCCTCCTGCTCCCTATAGTCTTCTGGAACACTTCACAGGTTCCAGAAGACTACAGGACCATTCAGAAGGTGCAGTGTGACCCGTGCATGTGCAGGAAGTAGCTGGCTTTGAAGCCGCAAGGCTTCATTTCTGGCTTCCCTTACTTACTATGCTGGTGACGGGATCTCGGAGGCTGGTGAAGAACTAGCCCAGGTGAAGACAGCACTGGACAGGTAAGTGTCCTTCTATTAAAAGTTAGTAGCTACAGTATTTGTATATACATCATTCTATCAATGTGCAGGAAAGGCTCCCACGCCTTCTGTTCGAAAGACACAGCAGTACCTAGGTGCTGTCCAACTGGGTCTAAACCTGGATGGCTTCCGAAGCCACCTGTTCCAGAAAAACAGAGCCTGGAGATAATGATTCTCCATTGAGAGAACCTTGGCTATAGGGGGAAGAATCCTTAACAGCCACCTGATGGAGAAGCTGATTGATCACACCAGGAAGACTTGCAACAGCAGAGAAGAGGGCGGAAGTAAACCAAGAAGAAAGGGAAGAAAGAAGACTTCTTTGAGAGGACTATCTCCAAATGCCTAACTCTCCTGCAAGGCAGGTAGGGGTAACTCCAAGTCTGATGAAAAGTGGTCTGGAAATATGGTGTGGACCTTTTGCATTGAGGAATTAAGTTGGTTACTCTAGCCTACAGGCGATCACGTCCAATGGTGAAACTTGACAAAGCCAGATACACCAGACCTTGCAAGGGTTAAGCCCTTCAAGATCCCAGGAAAAAGCACTAGTTCAAACAGTCAGTGCTCAGATAAGGATTAGGTGTGCAAGGGCAACAGGGCATTTAGAGTCCTATTAGGCTGCAGGACAGTCAAGGCTGGTCCCAGCTGACCTAGGATGGCAGAGGGCCCCCCTGGAGAAGTGTGGCACTGAGGGGTACCAGGTTCCATGGAGGGTTTTACCTGCCCTAAGGGAAGAGAATTTAACTGAGGAAGAGAATGATGGCCAATATAAGGTATAGCTTCAGAGGTTGAACAGACAGGAATTTGAGCAAGGGTCTTTGGGTGAGAGAAACCTAAATGGACTAGAAAAAGGAACCTAATGGGACTAGAAAAAGTACATTAATCTGTGCAGTAGCACAAGGAAGAACAGAGGGAGCAGATAAGAGTGTGCGAGAGGCAAGGCATTAGCCTGTGAGCCTAAAGGGGTGCTGTCTGCACCTGAATGGCAAAACTACTCAAAGAACCACAAGGTCTATCAGCAGCATATTTTTCAGAGGGCTTAACAGGTACTGGTTTTTTAGCCTTATGAACTGGCTGCAGGTTAGGCTCATGGGCTGGGAGTGTATACTGCAGAAATAGGTGGGACTTGGCCAACCTTTGGACAGTCTATGCTGAGGCAGGCGAATGCTCCTACAATTTTTTTTTTTTTTATTTTTTTTTTTAGCCAGTGTCCAGTCATAATAGGGGTGGCAGTATAACCTGACAATATCTGAATTCCTCTGTCCCTCAATGGACAAGAAAAAAATGTGGGACTGTAAGCTTATTTAAAGTGATTTTTCTGTTGAATGACAGGATGATCAAGCCTCCTTCCTACAGTCTAACTGCCTAGTGCTGTCATGGTAACGTACAACTGGAGGCATTTTATTTGCTAAAATTCTATTTTCAGAGCTTACATCTTACAGTAGAAATGGTTTGATGGCAGGATAGCCAACTTGCTCATTATTTATTGATATACTATGTAAGAATCAGTCTTTGGCTAATTAAACACTGGCAAAGCACTGAACAAATCAAATTACCCTGGATTCTGTTTGTCATTAAAGTGATAATCTCTTAGGTCATGCTTTCTCTATAACTGCTTCCATTTTATAGGAATTCCTACCAAAACTGAAATCCATTTACTGAATGACATGATATTGCAGCATAGGATGAGATCTGTGCCTAGGGTTCATGCTGCTCTTCATTGGTGATTCATGCAGAGCATTAGACCTGACCCACTCCATAACAGTACAGAATACTCTGCTCCTGGGCTCCTCTTTACCCTGCTCATTTAACCACTTGCCATCCTTAGGATTTACTCCTCTTAATGACCAGGCCTCTTTTTGCTATTCGGTGCTGCACTATTGCAACTGATAATTGCGCGGTCATGCAATGCTGTACCCAAAGTGAATTTTTTACATTCTTTTTTTCACACAAATAGAGCTTTCTTTCGGTGGTATTTGATCACCTGTGCACTTTTTTTTTTTTGTGCTATAAACAAAAAAAGACCAAAAATTTTGAAGAAAAATATTTTTTTTTACTTTTTGGCTATAAAAAAAAAATATATATAATATATGTCTAACTTTGAGTAAACTCAAAGTAGTCATAAATTTAGGCCAAAATGTATTCTGCTACATGTTTTTGGTTACAATAAAAAATCCCAATAAGTGTATATTGATTGTAGACGCTATAACTTTCACACAAAGCAATCAATACACACTTTATTTGGATTTTTTTTAACCAAAAATGTTGAATACATTTTGGCCTAAATTTATGACTAACTTTGAGTTTACGCTCAATTTTTTTTTTATAGCCAAAAATGGGTAAATTGCAGTATCTATATTATAGTTTGTAGATGCTATAACTTTCACACAAAGCAAACTATAGTATAGATACTGAAATTTACCCATTTGTTTACTTTACAGCGCTGCATTAGTTTAACTGACAATTGTGCGGTCATGCAATATGGTACATAAATGAAATTTACATCCTTTTTTTTTACACACACACACAGCTTTGTTTTGGTGGTATTTGATCACCTGTGCGCTTTTTATTTTTGGCACTACAAACAAAAAAAGACAATTTTGAAAAAGCGATATTTTCTCATTTCTGTCATATATCCAAAAAAAAACAAATACCCGGACAGCACAAACACCCCCAAATGATCCCTTTTCAGAAAGTATACACCCTAAGCTATCTGCTGAAAGGCATATTGAGTCCATAGAAGATTTTATTTTTTTACACAAGTTTTTGGAAAATGACAAATGTTTTTTTCTTTTTACACAAAGTTGTCAAATTATATATTGCTTACACAAGCCATGGGTAAATGTGGAATTACACACCAAAATACATTCTGCTGCTTCTGAGTATGGGGATACCACGTGTGAGACTTTTTGGGAGACTAGCCACATACAGGAGCCTGAAATCCAATGACTACTTTGAAAGCTTGAAGGTGCATAACTTCCTCATTTCACTTCCTCACTACCTATCATAGTTTTGGAGGCCCTGAAATGCTAGGATAGCACCAAACCCTCCCAAATGACCCCTTTTTGGAAAGTAGACACCCCAAGGAATTTAAAAAGAGGCATGGTGAGTATTTTGCAGATCTCATTTTTTCTCACAAGGTTTTAAAATAGAAAAAAACAAATATTTTTTCTTTTTTCCAAAAACTTGTGGCAAGAAGCATGGTGAGTATTTTACAGATCTTGTTTGTTGCCACAAGTTTTTGGAAAATGAAAGAAAACAAATATTTTTTCTTTTTTTATATTTCAAAACCTTGTGAGAAAAAAATGAGATCTGCAAAATACTCACCATGCTTCTTTTTAAATTCCTTGGGGTGTCTACTTTCCAAAAAGGGGTCATTTGGGATGGTTTGGTGCTATCCTAGCATTTCAGGGCCTTGGAAACTGTGATAAGTACTCAGGAAGTGTAATGACTAAATAAAGCCCTTTTAAAAGTCTGAAGCTGCTTATTGGATTTTGGGGTCCTGTACTTGGCTAGACTGCCAAAATGTCTCACATGTGGTACCCCCATACTCGGTAGCAGAATGCATTTTGGGGAGTAATTCCACATATACCCATGGCATTTGTGAGCAATAATTCATTGAAGTGACAATTTTTATTTTTTTTTGTTTTAAAAAAAAAAAATAATCCAATAGGCACCTTCAGGCTTTTAAAGGGCTTTATTTCCTCATTACACTTCCTCACTACCTATCACAGTTTCGGAGGCCCTGAAATGCTAGGATAGCAACCAAATGACCCCTTTTTGGAAAGTAGACACCCCAAGGAATTTGATAACGAGATCTGCAAAATACTCATCATACTTCTTATCAAACTGCTTGGGGTGCCTACTTTCCAAAACTGGTCATTTGGTGCTATCCTGGCATTTCAGGGCCTCTGAATAGGTAGGGAGGAAGTGAAATGAAGTTATGCACCATCAGGCTTTCAAAGTGGTCTTTGGATTTCAGGCTCCTGCACTCGGCTAGACTGCCAAAAAGTCTCTAAATAGCCACTAAGATTGCTTTTACATGAAAGCTGATCGCCGATTGCTGTAGGCATCATCCTGGTATAACCATTCAAATTCCAGTGATGTAGTATGTCGCTGGTCCTTGGTGGGTATATATGCTATGTTTTTTTTTTTTTGTTATGCAGCCAGAGGTGTGTGGTATGCCCACCATTAAAATATACCGTCCTGCATCCACTCACTTCTAATGGTGGGTACACATTAGGTTGCACGGTGCAAAATGTGCCAATTCCAAGATTGTACAAATGTCTAAATCAGTGGTTCTCAACCTTTCTAGCGCCGCGACCCCTTAATACAGTTCCTCATGTTGTGGTGACCCCCAACCATAAAATTATTTTCGTTGCTACTTCATAACTGTAATTTTGCAGTAGGAGGAATAGTGCCCCATCATTGGTATCAGTGGGAGGAATAGTGCCCCGTCATTGGTGTCAGTGGGAGGAATAGTGCCCCCGTCATTGCTGTCAGTGGGAGGAATAGTGCCCCGTCGTCTGTGTCAGTGGGAGGAATAGTGCCCCGTCGTCGGTGTCAGTGGGGGGAGGAATAGTGCCCCGTCGTCGGTGTCAGTGGGGGGAGGAATAGTGCCCCGTCGTCGGTGTCAGTGGGGGGAGGAATAGTGCCCCGTCGTCGGTGTCAGTGGGGGGAGGAATAGTGCCCCGTCGTCGGTGTCAGTGGGGGGAGGAATAGTGCCCCGTCGTCGGTGTCAGTGGGGGGAGGAATAGTGCCCCGTCGTCGGTGTCAGTGGGGGGAGGAATAGTGCCCCGTCGTCGGTGTCAGTGGGGGGAGGAATAGTGCCCCATCATTGGTATTAGTGACACCAATGATGGGGCACTATTCCCACTGACACCAATGATACTTACCTTGCAGACCCCTGCTCCAGCCTGGGCTCGCTCGCTCCCTCCCTCTCCCATGGTACCGACACTTACCTGTCAGATGTCTTCCTTCTCCGGCCGCTCTCCTCCTCTTCACTCGCTCGATCTTCGCGGTGCCGCTCGGCTCCTCCTCTCCAAGCTCCACCTCCTTGTCGGTGATTGGCCGCCTGTGTGCCTCTCCTGAGCTACAGTGCCGGCGGCCAATCACAGGCGAGGATTGATCTCGAGGTGTGTCCAGATGACAGGGGCGGCATGTCATCCCGCCCACACCTGGAGACGGCGGTGGCGGCGGCGAGGAGCGGTGTCTCGGTTCCTAAGACCATCGGAAATATGTGTTTTCCGATGGTCTTAGGCGACCCCTGTGGAAGCGTCGTTCGACCCCCAAAGGGGTCGCGACCCCCAGGTTGAGAACCGCTGGTCTAAATAGTGGCATGCTTAAATAAATTGTCCATTTATAAGTGGTACCCCATATGGTGTCACCAAGTCCCAAACTATCTTGCCACTGGTTCCCATGTAGTCTGGGCATTTGGGGGGTGGGGGGGGGGGCGCTCCACGTGACTATCTTTTCCCTCGTATAGTGGTACCTCGGTTTATGAATGCCTCGGTTAACGTAATTGTTGGTTTACGAATGAAAATCCAGCGAAAATAATGCCTCGGTTTTTGAATTTTTTTTGGCAATACAAACCGAGTTTCCCTAGGATGCATTACACCTGGGAGGTTTATAGCACCGCCTCTGTGCATGCTGGAGTCTGTAGGTAGCACATTCCATCAAGTGTGGAGGTGTTGGAATGGTTTTTGCATCCAGTTTTGGAGCCATTCTGGAAATTTTTTAATCATGGACCTGTACAGTATTTATGCCTTTCAAGTACACTTTATAAAGAGTTTTTAACAGATGAGACTTTTTTTTTTACTTTTTTCTGACTTCCGGAACGGATTAATTGGTATTCATTCCTATGGGAAACCGCGTTTCAATTTACAAATTTTTCGCAATACAAAACATCCCGGAGAATGCATTCAATTTGTAAACCAAGGTACCACTGTAAATCTGAAACTTATATGGATATAGCCTTATACATCTTGACCCCACATCTGGCACGCTTGCTCGGTAGAAATTGTTGAATACAAGGCGGCCAGAAAAATGAACGAGGGACTCATCAATGCAGTTGTTTTGCTGGGGAGTATAGACATCTGCAAATTTTTGGTTAAGGTGATTTACAAGGGGCTGCTGCACCAATTAAATTTACGTCCTTTTTTTCTTCTCATGAATTGAGCTTTCTTGCAGTGGTATGTGATTGCCTGTGTGTGTTTTTTTTTGATAATTTTGAAAAAAAATCCCAAAATATTTTGGACTTTTTGTTTACACATGACCAGTAAAAAAAAAAAAAAAAAATGTCAACTTTAGGCCAAAATGTATTCTGAGACGTCTGCTAAAATAAATAACCCCAATACGTGTAAATTAATTGGTTTATGTGAAAGTTATAGCGTTTACAAATGGCGGTATAGATACTGGAATTTTATTTTTTTTGTATAATGCGGTGAGCAGTGCCTTATAGCAGGACTGCTATGGGCATTCTGACAATGGGGGGAACTGACTTGGTGTCACTGACATCCCCAGTGACACCAATACAGTGATCAGTGCAAAAAAAAAAAAAAAAGCACTGACACTGTTACTAATGGCACTGGGCAGGAATGGGTTAACTGTGTGATGGGAGTGTTTAATAGGGGGCAGGGGATGTGTCCACTGTAAGCACACTGCTCTGGATGGATGTGCTCAGCCAACCTGAGCAGTGTGCCTAAACTGACAGGGAGGAGGACTGTTGGTAAACAAAGCAGCCCTGTCCCTGCCTGCTGCCCTGTAGCTGTATATCTACTATAGGGTGGTCATTAACCATTTCCAGACCGGACACTTTTACCCCCTTCCTGACCAGGGCAATTTTCAGCTTTTAGCGCTATCACACTTTGAATGACAATTGCGCGGTCATGCAACACTGTACCCAAATGAATTTTTTACCATTCTTTTGAGATAGATAAAGCTTTATTTTGGTGGTATTTATTCACCACTGGGATTTGTATTTTTTTTGCTATGTAAATGAAATGTCCAAAAATTTTGAAAAAAAGTGTTTTTTTTTTTATAAAATTTTGCAAATAAATAATATTTCATCATAAATCTTAGCCAAAATTTATTCCGTTATCTTTTTAGTAAAAAAAAAAAAAAATCCAAATTAGTTTATAAGCAAAAATTATAATTTTTAAACATTTTTTTTACATTTTTATTTTATTTTAAATTTTTTTTTACATACTGTTACCCTAGCAGTACAGTGTCACCATGGTGACACTGTACTACTTGTGAGGGGTGATGAAGATTTTTTTTTTTTACACTGATTGCTTTTACACCCATATAGGATGTAAAAGCAATCATTTCTCTTTCTCTCTGTGTGCATTCTTGCACTCATTGAGAAGAACTGAGTGAGCTGTGATTGGTCACAGCTTGTCACATGGTACAAGGCTTTTGTGAATAGCCTTGTACCATGTGACCTCTGTGATCATTCACAGATTTCACACATAGTAAGCAATGATGTCAGAAGTGACATCTTGCTTACTACTTTGCATGTGATCACTGATTGGCCAATCAGTGATCACATGATCGGGACCTCGTACAGAGGTCCCGTCCGACGATCGGTGTTTCACTGTGTCCGGAGGACACAGCGGGCACCGGATCGCGGTGCTGCGCGCTCCCAGGGAGCGCGCACAAGCAGGGTGCGGGGAGGCCGTTTATAGACGGCCACCCGACCCTGCAGTGCCACCGTCCGGCCGTTTATATACAACGGCCGGTCGGGAAGTGGTTAAGCAGTTAACTTGCGTGTCAGATAAATAAACTGTTTTTTTGTCAGAGAGCTGTTCAGAAGCAGAGTACTAGATTTCTAACGGAGTAGGTCATGGTGGAGGATCAGGTAAAGGTCACACAAGTGATATGGAACATTGAATCTTTTTACAGCTAAAGAACACAAAAACATTGAAAAAATTTATTAAATTGTTTCTGTAAAAAACCAAAACATTTTATTTGATTAAAGTACAAAATGCACATACAAATTGTTCTCTATATAAACGCATCTAAAAGAAACCTACAATATATTATATGTACAGACATGTATAAATAAAATCTATTCAATACAAAATTCAGACACAGTGACATTTTCTTCAGTAAAAAAATAAGTGCTCATTACAGTAGCAGCCTCAAATTGCAACCTAGGTTTCAAACTGGTAATGAATAAGCTATGTAACATCTTTTATTGAAATATATAGTCCTGTATCCATGGCTCAAAAGTGTTTTTCAAAACCATTACAATCCACTCAAGTAAATCGATCAATAAATGTATTATAGACTCCGTAAAGAAACCAGCAGCAACTAGATGCCAATTCACTAAAATCCATCACTGCACAGAAAATTCTGTTTATTGGCTATGGATTACTTACACATCGTCAATTTATCAATCCTACTGCACATTACGCGGACCATAGCTGAGTAGCAATTCCAAAGAAAATTCTTGGGAAAATAAATTGTTTTTCTAATCATTAGTGAGTCAAATGCTAGTTTTTTTTGACTGCAGTGACAAGAAAATTCAAAGGAGCAGGTTTAAAAATTCTCAAATGAACACATTTCTAATTGCATGTAAGTTTCATTTAATTTTATTCTAAAATCAAACAAAATCTTTAGAATGTCATTCTGCAATTTCCTTATGCCTAGTACACACGATGAGAAAATCAGACAAATGACTGTTTGTGGTTTTTTTTTTTGCATAGTACTCTCATACCAAATAGGAAAATGCTGCAAAGTGTAAAACAAATTCTTGTATGATCCAGTACAACTTGTGTGTGTTTAGTAACGTAACAGCATGTAATTGGAAGTGATGTCATGTACGTGTGACCCTCCCCCCCCCACTGATAATTACCAAATTGTAGCAATAAGATTATCACTCCATTATTACTAATATACATACATCTATCCTGAAAATAATATTTTTTTTCACATTTAGGAGAGTTTTCTTGCTCCCTCTTCAGGTTTATTTTCAGCAGTTTCTGATCATGCGCGGTCTTGGTCACTCAGTGTTTTTTTTTTTATAGATTAATACTATACTGATTAAACAAATCATTTGTTCTGTTATGAAAAAAAATGTTCTTGCTTGTCCCTTTGGCTAATTTTGTATGAACTATCGTGATTGGCTCTTCAAAGCTGTGTACTAACGAACAGATTATCCGACAAAGGTCTTTTTTTTTTTTTTTTTCTTATTGTGTGTACTAGACATAAGAATTTTCACTTGAAATTCTATCCATCCATGGCCAGCTTTAGGGAGTATAAAACAAGTGCAAAGAGAGAACTGTCCACCACCAACCAATAGTATTGTGGCTATAGAACACATTCCCTTAATTACCCTTTTCAATTTATTGTGCTTGTTGGTAAGGCATTATGCAATTTTCTTTCCTTCACAAGTTGAAGGAATGAAAACTGCTTGATCCTCCCCATCAACATGGTCAGTGGGATCCCTCCCGCAGCGCTATTGTGTTCTGCCAGCAGGGAGCCTTCCCCACCAGTAGAATACAATTACCACTGCTGGCGCCACCAGCAGTGATCAATAAAAGACCCACAGGCTGGCTTTACTGAAGGTGATCAATACACTGACTTCAATACAATCAGCCTGTCCATAGATGGTTTGAAATTTGGCCGGTTCCTGATAAACTGCAGATTCTGTCCTACATGTGAGGCAGTCTGATATGCACAAGACATATGCTTGGTAAGTTGCTTGATAAATTAGTTATTGAAAGTTGGTATATAATAAAGGTGTTTTGTAGACCATTACAATTGATGGTATTGCAGGTTACCTTCCTGCTAGTGTAAGTCATGGTGCTGAACTCTGATGCTTTTTTGGAAGAAGCTGTCTTCAGCAATCCACATTAGCTGGAATGTCTACATGAACTCCAAACTGCTCTGAAAGAGCCTTAAGCTTTTCCTCTAGCAGTATATTCTTTTTAACCTCTTCATTGTAATTATACTTCAGATCTTCAATCTCTTCAAAAAAAGAAGGGTCAAAATGTTCAAGTTCATTTTTCAACTTTTTGATCTCTTCCTGAAACAAAACAAAAAAATTCTTGATACACACTCTACAATTGCTGCTAGTATATTACTTGATGAAGAGCTTCACTCAAGTGTCACGTAATTTTGGTGGAGAGTGTATAAGCTTTGCATGCACATAAAACTACCCAAATGCCATTCTGCCACAATTTCCCTTCCTTTTCTAGTTTTTCTCCACCTCATTTAAAATAATGTCTTTGCAACAATGAATCTCATTCTCCCATCATGCAGCGTTGGAATGCAAGGCATGATCTACTTTGAAGTGTATATATTCTTTGTAAAAAGAGACCCAGTGTCCATTATTTACAGAGGTGCATAGTTTGGTTAAATTAAGACACAAATCAATCTAGTTTAACCAACAGAAAACTTACCCTGTGTTCAATTAGGATATGTCAGTCAAGGTTCTAAATAAAAAAAAAACCTGTCAATTCTGTAAGGGCCCATATACCATCTACACTATATTGCCAAAAGTAGTGGGACACACCTCCAAATGGTGTTCCAATCACCAGGCCTGCAGACTGCTTCTACAAACATTTGTGAAAGAATGGGTCACGCTCAGGAGCTCAGTGTGTTCAAGCGTGGTAATATGATACATTACCACTTGTGCAATAAGTCCATCTGGGAAATTTCCTTGCTACTAAATATTCCACGGTCAACTGTTAGAGGTATTGTAACAAAGTGGAAGCAAATGGGAACAGCAACGTGGTAGGCCATGTAAAATGACAGAGGGGGATCAGTGCATGCTGAAGTGTGCAGAAGTCGCCAACTATCTGCACAGTCAATAGCTAAAGACCTCCAAACTTTGTGTGGCCTTCAGATTAGCACAACAGTGCGTAGAGAGTTTCAAGGAATGGGTTTCCATGGCTGAGCATCTGCATCCAAGCCCCACATCACCATATGCAATGCAAAGCGTCAGATGCAATGGCCACATCGCCACTGCACTCTAGAGCAGTGGAGATGTGTTCCCTGGTGTCACAAATCATGCTTCTCTGACAATCCAATGGATGTTTTTGGGTTTAGCGGTTGCCAGGAGAACGGTACTTGCCAAAATGCATTGTGCCAAGTGTAAAGTTTGGTGGAGGGGGGATTATGGTTTGAATTTGGTTTTCAGGGGTGGGGCTTGGCCCCTTAGTTCCAGTGAAGGGAACTCTTAAAGCATCAGCATACTATGACATTTTGGACAATTTCATGCTCCCAACTTTGTGGGAACAGTTTGGGGATGGCCCCTTCCTGTTCCAACACAACTGCACACCAGTGCACAAATCAAGGTCCATAAAGACATGGATGAGCGAATTTGGGGTGGAGAAAATTGACTGTCCTGACCTCAACCCAATAGGGCACCTTTGGGATGAATTAGAGCAGAGACTGTGAGCCAGACCTTCTCCTCAGACATCAGTGCCTTACCTCACAAATGCGCTTCTGGAAGAATAGTCAAACATTCCCATAGACACACTCCTAAACCATGTAAACAGCCTTCACAGAAGAGTTGAAGCTGCTATAGCTGCAAAGGGTGGGCCAAGTCAATATTGAACCCTACAGACTAAGCCTGGGATGCCATTTAAAGTTCATGTGCATGTAAAGGCAGGAGTCCCAATACTTTTGGCAGTATAGTGTATTTGTGGTATCACATGCCACAGCATGTTAAAAAAATTAGTGAAACACAGTGGCATTCATTCTGAATGGCACTCCCAACACTCCTATCACCTAAAATGCATTGCCACCTTTTTAAGGGGCTACTAAAACCTCCTTTGTTGGCCTAAGCTAAACCACTTGCTGTAGCTGCCAAGCAGGCCTTTGCTGCATTTAAACAGAACTAAACCCACCAATTTACCTGTTCCAATGAGGGAACAGGGGCTGGGTTAGTTGTTCATAATGTCATGTAAACCTCTACCAATAAACTACAGCTGAAGATCAGTAGGGTAAGAATAATCTTCTCTGTATAGCTAGAGCCTGAAGTTTCTACATTTGTGTCTATTTTAACATTTAGATTCAAATTTCTTTTTAATGGCCTCCTTTTCCCTCATGTTTTTTTTTTTATTTACCTTCAAGTGCTGTTTCTCCAAATCTGAAGTCTTTCTGTGTGTTTGCAGATCCACTACTTCTGCCATCAGCTTGTGTACTCTCTCCCGTTCAAGTACCTCATCAGACCCTAGAGAACAGCATGGAAGAGCAGTTTCTGTTACATCCAATCACTCATTTCTAGTGTAATATACAACACAGAAAGCAGATGTCATTCTTGTAGCAGATGGGAAAAATAATGCCTGTGTTAATACTCATCGAGATGAAATCCAGTACTGCCTTTATGCGGATTTACCATTGAATGTTGAGTAGAGCATGTCTTCTTAGTGTACTAGAAAAATCCCCTGGCAGTAGCCCCAGAAATAAGGATTACATTGGAATATGACGTTTTTATACTATTTGTAGAGAATACACGCACAATGCATGGGTTTAAACAAGCTCCTGTAGGGTGGTATTGCTTATATTATGTAATTTCTAAATAAATACACATATACACTGTAACATCCTTAATTCTAATTCCTTAACATATGCAGAGCCCACCTAACACAATGTTTAAGTTTACTGTGATTCTTAGGTTATGATAAACATAAAGCAGGCATTAACATCAGGTAGATTGCACAAAGGCTTCTAAAGAGGAGAAGAAATGTATTTGCTAAATAATGTTGCTTTATATTAACCATGTAGTTTTTTTTTTCTACATTTTAAAGCATACCAAAGCCCTAAAACAAAGATGTACTTTCTTTCCCGTCTATCGAGGGACTCAGAAATACAGATACAGTCAAGCAATACTGATGCTTTCAGGAGAACTGGCAAACAGAAAAATTACAAGACGGTTCCCAGATAACCTCACCTCTACCAAGTATGCCTCAGTCTTTTGATGGTGTCCAAGGAGGATGCATGATTTTTTTTTTTTTTTTTTTTTTTTTTTTAGCTCTGCTGATAAAATAAATACGTCTTTTTTTCACTTTTTTACCCTTGGAATTCATCTTTCATCATCTTGAATCAAGATTTCTCACTGCATTGCTGCTTGAGCTGCTCTGTACATAGTAGCTATCCTGATCAACCATTCCTAAACATGACTTTGGTGTGCTGTATCCCGACCCTACTTGACTGGACATGCAGGGCTAGTCTGATATGTGACCTTCAGGCCCTGGGCTCTGCATTGTAGCACTTTTCAGATATTATAAGCATGGTTAAAGTTTGCAAAGGAGCACTTTCCAGGTCCAGATTAATCTCAGCACCTGACTATCTCTGAAGACTCGCTCTGTGAGTTAAGGCTGTTTGGCTAAATCACTGAGAGCTATCTCACCCCTGGGTGCCTTTCAAATTTGCTGCTATTGCGGGATTTACCACCGAAATAATTAACTTTGAGGGACTGAGCGTTTATGTCATTCCTGCCAATCAGCATAGAGAAAACACCATCCTGCTGCTGTTCCTGCTTTGGCAAAGCGCCACACTCTCTGCTTTATTTTTACTGTCCTTCTACAGATTGGCAGCAGGAATCCCTCTTTAAATCTCAGCTTGAGCTGGCAGACTTAGCCTGTGTTAGAAGTATTCTGTCAAACCACAGCAGAAAGAGAGAATCCCTCTCTTAAAGAGCATCTAACCACTGCTGGGGTAGACCCCTGTCCAAATGTGTGGAACAAATAGCAGGAATCACATCTTCAGTTGTATTGGCCTGTTACAAGTGTCCAGCATGGGTCTGACGTCCATACAGATGCATTAAACACTTTGGTTTTGATGCTAGGACGTTAATGTCACATTTATAGAACATGTGACTCCCTTAATCTTTGAGTGCTGTCGTCTCCTTGGCCCTTTAAAGGATATTGTGATAAGAGAATGCCAGACAGTACTACTGCCTTAACATAGAAGGTCTAGGGAGAAGTAGAAGAAATTCAACCCTTTTCATTCATCTGCTATGCAGTAGTTGCCTTAAGCCCCTTAGACAGCCCACAGGGCTAAGCCTTGTGCTTGAAAATACACCGCCATTTCTTCAAACGGGGCTGACTGTTAACTCTAGTAAGTCTTTGGGTAGTGTGCCTATTTACACCCTCTTTGTTAATGTTCTAGGTTCCAAGCAGACCAATGCGTCTGACTCCATGTAACAGGTAGTCCCTGGTATGATTCTTCAGCCAGCTGGGATAGTTTCTTCTCTCCCTTCATCCACTGAAGAACTTCCAACTCTGGGACTATCATGTGGCACTTCAGAAACGATAGTTCCTTCAACATCAGTGGATCCGGATTCACGGGAGGTATTCAGGTTCCTTCGCTGGATGATGCCAAGAGTTCTAGTCTTGTATCTTTCATTAAGTGCCTTGGGATTTGGCTCTTCTCAGCTGGTAGCCTCTGCACTAAAAGTAGAGGTCTGGACACCAGGGTCCACTTCATATCCTACACGACAGACTGAGATCATTCTAGAGCAGCAATTACAGAGCATATGAATAACTTTGTTTTGTTTCAGGAAGAGATCACAAAGTTGAAAACAAAAACCTGAACAATATGATCCTTCATCTTTTGAAAATCTGATATATAATTACAATAAAGAGCTGCTGAAGGAAATTGTTGAGGTGCCTTTGTTTTTTTAGCAGGTATCCTCTTGTCCTGGATATGTCTGCATAACTGAAGTAACTAAATAACTGTCCATCTGGTGATAGGTCCTTCTTTGACTTATCTGCAGCCAGGAAGATCCTGCACATACTTTTATTTATTCTGCCCTTAATATCAGGCGATTGCTCTTGGCGGTACTGCTAGGACTTTTTCACTCCATCGCTACTGATGCTTTGCTGGATCTGGGAGATCAGGGGATTTTTAGACTCATTGCTAGTGGTCAAGGATTGTCATTCAGCAGGTTCCTTCAGAAGTCCAACTCTTCACCTAAATGTCCCTTACTCTTGTTTGGGTATCTCCCATACACCCTACCCTTTCAATCAAAGTGACTTTGTGGGATATTGAGCCCCTGTGTTCCTAGACAGTCTCAGAGTCACTTAATAGCTCTTTTGGGCTGTTATGTTTCATTGATACCCATGTTTCTCTGGTATGTAAGTTTTACCTAGCAGGATTGGCTGTCTGGCCAGATAACCTCTAGTCATGGAGTTTTCATCCCCTTGACCAGCTGTTCTTTCTTATCTAGACCTGTTTTGTACTAGGTTCCTTCTGAGGATATGTTCATTCTAGGAGTTGTTTCCAATTTTCTGTTGACCGCATGTACTTTTAAGTCAGTTCTTCCCCTCAAGGGAATTTGATCTAGTGTTGCCTGTTTTTGGTTGATCACCTTCTAACTTAACAAATGTGTGAACCATGTAGCATCCTTGCAAAGATAAGAAACAGATGTCTGATGCTGAAAATCCCACTAAACACTAATGGATATGGTATAGTGTCTTAACAGGCAAGGGTGGAACATTATCCTTTAGCCCATAGGCTCGACCAATAACTTGTCTAATCCACCTATCAATGGTGGAGCTAGAAGCAGGCAACCCTGTAGAAGAACTTTGAGAAAGACAAAGAGGGAATCCAACTGCCAGAGAGAGACTGCTGCCAAGAGGAATACTCACAGCACGTACAATTTGAGACAGTGGAGAGTAATTTCCTTGGGATGTTTTAGTGTAGACATAAGGAGGGAAGAACAATGTCCTGGTTATGGTGCAAGGAGGAAACCTGAGAAAGAAAGCCTTAGGCTTCAGGACAACCATATCTTTTGTGCAGCACTGGGAAAGACTTTTTACAGGACAGTCAGAAAACAATAGTATGAGAAAAAACACCTTGTGAGTGAGGTCAGACAAGACCTTGGAACAGAACATCCAAATGATCTGGAAGGGCCCACAAAGGGTCTCTGCAGAGACTGAGTACCATGTTCTCCTGGGACTGTTTGGTGCAATGCCATTCATCTTGATCTTTAGGGAGAAGCTGTAGAGATTAGGTTTAACTGATCCCACAAAGTAATCAGAATCTCTCCAAGGGGTCCTTGAACCTGGCGAGAATTTGTTCAGTATATTATTGAATCTCAGTGCCAGAAAGACCATGCCTGGCATCCCCCACTTGTGGCAAAGGACTTGGAAACCCTATCGGTGGAGACACCATTACCTTTATCCAGCCACTGACGACTGTAAATCTGACAACTTGCCCTGCCTAGGATGAGGACATCAGACAGGACTAGAATATGCAGTTCCACCCAATTGACAATCTGGTCTGCTTCTCATTGAGCAGTGCAACTTCTGATGACTCCTTGATGGTTTGTGTGTGGCCACCACAAACTCCTGTCCAACAGAATTATCTTCTACAGAACAGCCAACAACTTGTTAAGGCAATAAATGGCTGAATCAAACACAGGAACTGTCAATTTATGAAGGAAACCCAGCTCAGTAGGTTGTAGCTGAGCAAAATTGAGGGGCAAAACATTTTTTTAGAGTTAGGCCAGTCATTTGATAAGGTAGACTATAAAATTGAATGAACTGGAAAGGTCTTGGCAAGTTTAGAAAGTTTTAAGAAACTCATGCTGGACACTGTAGGTTGAGCAGCTGCTCTAATACCAGGTGTGACTGCACCATCTCAAGAAGGGGGCCAATGGTACCCTTAAGTTTTGGTGAGATCTCAGCAAAAGAGGTCTCATCCTGACCTCATTCCTCAGCAGCAGAGGGGCGGGATCTTCCTTGTGTACCTCCTCTTCAGGCAGTGCAGCAGCCGCTAGAGTAAAGTCAGAGACAGACTCAGGAGGAGAGACTAAAGGGGCTTGCTTGTTTACCCTGTGATCTACAGCCTCCAATAAAACTAGGCTTCAGCCCGTTAGGTCAGATATGGTGTCTGAAAACTCCTCTCTACATAGTTAGTCTGGTTGAAAAACAACACAAGTCCATCTAGTGAAAAAATAAATTATAAAATCCTATACACATGGCCAAAAATATTGGTACTCCTGCATTTCTGTCAGATAATGTCCCATCACTGGTTTGAATGGAATGAATAGTGCCCCATCAATGGTGTCAGTTGGTGGCATAGTGCCCCATTGATGGTGTCAGTTGGTGGAATAATGCCCCAAGGGCCAGATAACAGGAAACCACTGGTCACGTCCAGCCCCCGGGCCGCAGTTTGGAGACCACTGCACTAGGGGACCAGGGAAGGGCACTAAGCCTAAGGTTACATTTGCACAGGCAGCTAGCACATGTATGAATGACAGGATGAATCTGCTGATTCTTGCAGCTTTCCTTGCCACCTGTGAGTGGCTAGCTGCAACTGTCAAGCCCTGTAAAATTTGATGACAGGTCGCCAGTGGCCACAGCTATCCATGTCTGCGCAGCCAGTGGTTACTTGGGGTGATTGCTGCAGGGTGTACACAAAGTGCAGATGTATTCATCAATTGGCACAGGATTACACTGAAAAGCCCCATTTGTAGCTTTGCCATCTTTAGTAGTCATACCCCTGAAGAGGTCTTCAGTGACAGAGCTCCACTGCTAATGGACCACTGCCGTAGACCTATCAGCCTACTCAACACAAAGTACAACGTGCAAAGGTGAGCACCCACATGGAATGCAGCACTCAAAGAAACGTTATAAGCTTGCCCTGCCTCTTCCTCCAGGCAGGGTTCAGTACAGTTTCCCAAGGCTCAGCCAAGGAGTCAACCAATCTGGAAAGCTGCAGAGAGGGAATCTTGTTAGAACATTGAGAAAAGAAAACAATTTAAAGAAGATGGTAAGCTGTCAGTAGTGAGAAGACATCCTCCCACTGACTCCAATGCTGGGGCACCATTTTTCCTCCCATACACTCCAATGGTTGGGAACTATTCCTCCTCCAACTGACCCAAATGCTGTAACAATATTTCTTCTCAGTGACCAACACTGGGGCACTATTTTTCCCAGTGACTACTGACACTAGGGCAATATCCCTCTTCTCAGTGACCACCAACATTAGGGGAAAATTCCTACTTCAATGATCAGAGATACTGGGGCACTACTCCATTCTGTGACCACCAACGATAGGGCACCATTCCTCCACTCAGAGACCACCAATACTAACGTATTTCTCCTACAAATGATCACCAACTGTATTGGTCAGTCTGGCCCTTTGTTTAATAAGTTAGAGAAAAACTAAATTCATAGAGATGGGTTTTGTTAGGTCTAGGGCTGGGACTATTCCTGACCCATTGGATAGGAAACTGCGTGTATGTTGGTTATGGGTTTTAAGCATATCTTATTTATAAAAGGAAAATAAAGTTAAAAACATTTGCTTGCTGTGATTACTTTATATAACATATGTGCAGATATTATGTACCTGATATACCGGTTTTCTGTTTATGTACTTCCAGTTGGTGAATCAGCTGAGCTTTTTCATCTTCTAAACGTTTATTGGCTAATCTGAAACAGAAATATTGACCGTTTGCAAACTGGTCTGAATCTTATCAAAATGAAAGCAATCAATATTTGATGCCATACACTACTGATTTATTGATATATGGAAAGTGAGAGATATTGGATCATTTAAAATATCCACTAATATTACTGTTCACTAAATACAAATACTTTTATCTAAATCTAAACCTCAGTTTACAAATTAAAAAAAGATTTAAAATAATTGACCTCAAACCATTATACTTTTAATTTAAATGCTGCTGAAAAAAACAGCAAATTTAGCTTTTGTTAATTATGCACATGCAAAAGTGGTAGATTAGATCCCGTCCTGGCCAGAATTTTACATTCCCATCTTGTCCATCCCAGGTATAGACAATTGGCAGAAAAATTTCCTCAGCTGAATTTTAGAAATGTCATACACTCCATCTGCAGCTCCCCAGGTATGGGAAAAGCTCCAGGACTTTTACACTAGAAGACATTTGCACCTGAAAATGTCCATGTGCATGAGCCCTTACACAGAAACGACAGGCTGAAGGATGACAAGACATGCCATAGAAGCCCCGTGTAACTTGATTAAGGTTTTCTGAGCTTGTGTAGCACACCCATTGTCCACTGTCAGTTGGTTACCTCAACTAAATACAAAACTTCAGTAAATTAAAAAACAAAATTAATGTCACAATTACCGGAGAATCTGAAACTCTCTTGTGAGGCCTTGGTCTGTCTTTGCATCTTCAGGAAAATGCTTCAGAAGCTCCACCTTGTTAAAAGAAAATTATTTGGTGTTACAAGCTAAACTATAAGGGCAACATGCCAAATTGTTCATTAAAAAGATCTGAAAAGAAAGAGGAAATTATGCAGTTTTGGGTGTTATTTATGGAACTCGGTGAAATGCTGTCTGTAAAATTCAAGCACAACACAGTTAAAGGCATTATAACCCTCTCTATGTGCACCTTGTGTTTTTCAACTGCATAAGATGTGCATTGGTCATGTGTTCAAACAGAGGTCATGCATTAACCTGTGCAAGTACATGCTGCATCACTCATGTCTGTAGTGTGAGATATGAACATCCCATGAAGAAACTACATATCCCACAATCCCTGGGTCTCTCAGTCTAGTGCTCTGTAGGTGAGAAGTACACAGTAATTAGATCTGACAAAGGCAGAGCAATTAACAGTGATCACTATGCCGGAAATGATGTGTTTTCATCACATTAGCACTCCCACATTTGTGATGCAACACAGAGGAAATGGCGAAGCATGCATTGGACGCCATGTGAGCCGGAACAAGAAGTTGCTTTTCCCTCTAGTGAATCGATCAGCCATGACACTACAAACTGCTGCCATGACACGTGAGCTTGTCATTACATGATAAGGCAAACAAACACCACAAGGAATTAAAACAACAAAACATTTGAAAGCGTGTGTGTCTTTAGAGTGGAAGTAAAGTCCACTTTTTAACTTGTACCTACAGGTAAGCCTATAATAACGTTTACCTGTAGGTACAGTGAATATCTCCTGAACTTGCACTGTGTGGAAGATATTCACCAGAGATGTCACCGATTCATGCGCTCTGAAGGGGAGGCCTACTGTGCATGCTGACGTTATTGTGACCCCAGCCATTTATACAGCTGGAGCCAGAAAACCCAGGAAAAAAAGACTGGGTGAAGATGGAAGCGCCAGAGAGCCGTGACAGCACTGCGCAGGCGGGCTCTGTGTGCAGGTAAGTCTGTCCTAATGTCTTAGTATGCGGGGAAGGGGGGCTGAATTTTTTTTTATTTTTGTAGCAGTTACTACTGTTTTAAGCTGACAGCTGACTATTATTGATTAAAAAACCTAAAACGTTTCTCCCTTGTTTACGTACCTGTTTAGAATAGGCAGAAAGCATTGGAGGAATAATAAAAAAAATACACAATGTAAGCAAATTAATCAATTTTAATACAAATAAGTACTTCTATAAAATATCAGTTTATAAACTGCTGTACTGTAGTTTGCAGTTAATAAATAGTTTTAAAAACATTTCCAGTAATATATCTGTCTTCCTTGTCTTGTGATAGGATTTTTTTTTTTTTTTTTTTTAATACCGGGTCTGTTTTTCATTAAATAATCTGCTGTTGCCTTCACTATGGGTATAATTGAATTCATCTTGAGATTCATTATAGTACCTGAAGTGTAAATTTCAAAGATATTCTCACACTTCTGTTCTCTTTAATTATGTTTATTAATTCTATAGAAAAACATGTCACCACATTTATTATATTCTTTAAAATCATAGAGTATCATCGCACATTAACATCTCACAATATTACCTGAAATATGCACTGTGCATTGTATGTGATACTGCTGTTAAATATATCTGACTCTATTTATGTGTGCCTATCCCCTGCTATGCATCATATGAACATATGCATTTTTTGTTATTGTTTTTATATTTTACAATAACATATAAAAATAACCAACATCCAACTATCACTCCTCTGTTCCACACTGTATATTAGATCAAATAAATAGTGTTTCACGTAGCATTAAAATTATTATGGGCTAAAAGGTACAGAAAAGGGTAATTAGTGATGAGCCATAAATACCTGGGTTCGGTTCTAGGCAGGCTTTGTGAACGTTACTAATGTTTTGGTGTTAAATCTGAACCCTACTAAAGTAAATGCTAACGGAAAAAAAAAAAAGTCAAACAAATGGCATGGGGGAGCTGAGCACTGCTGTGGGAATACGCATTAATGTATAATATTAAAAAAAAATAAAAAAAATTGGTTTGGCAGTGAGCAGAAATTTTTGTAATGCTTAGGCCTCTTGCATACGGTACTGATGTTTGAGCATCAGCATTTCTTTGCATAATTTCAGGCATTTGTCTTGCTTGCATAAAATACCTTCCTAAGCAAAATATAATTAACATTTATGCTCATATGCATGTATCTGTGTAAAACACTGATTGGGAATGCAGATTTTTCTCTATTTTTTTTTTTTTACTCAAAAAAAGGCAGTGCTTGTTTACAGCTGTGTGTTCAGACACATTGTAAACAATAGGCTGCATTTTAGATCAGTAAAAAAACAAAAAAAACCCCGCTGTACTGAGCTTTTTTAATCTGCAGTGTGCAAGAGGTCTTAAAGTGAAATATTTTTTAAAAATGCAAAAGTCCTTTTGCGGTCATGGCTGTTTTGTGGTTTTTGCACACATATTTAATAACTAGTGCTTAGCCCCCACCCCCCCCAAACATTATATATTTTATTAAAAGAGGCCCTGGAGAATAGCATAATGGTTGTTCCAATTTTTTTCTGTCACATGATATAAGCAGAATGGTTTATCAAGCATAAAATTTCAGTACAAAATACACGAACGTTAATTTTGAACACAAGCGCAATATATCATCCATTTGTTAGTAAAATATAAAGATGAGGTTGTGCCACATGAGCTAGATGATAAGGGGCATATCTGCCAAAATATGTTTTCGAGTTTGGATCTGACAGCACAGTTGTAGGTACTAGAAAAAAAATTCACTTAAACTGAAATTAATTTTGTAACATACAAAAAGTTTTAAATACATTGTTATTATATAATTGATATATAAACCAAAGATCATGAGCATGCCAGCCCTCAAACCCTTGTAACTTATTAGCATTCTTGTAGTGTATATTGTTCCATATTGGGGCAAATTTATTATAACATTCGTATCAAGTTCAGCTTTTTGTAACATCCCATAACCAACTCAGGAAAGAATGATGGGACACATACTAAACTGTGACAGTGCCATTGACTCTAATTGAGAAATTAGAGAATCTCTAGGGAAGACAGATAAGACGACGAAAAAGAGGGAGTTGATTTGAATACCCAAATCATTAAGCTGATCCCACTTACTGCCTGCCCTAAATGCGTCAGTGGTGGTAGTTTATTGCCGCAACAGCAAAGCAAAGCATCCATGACATGTAAACACCCCCATCTGCTGCCTTTGCAGTTCAAGGGGAGGAAGGCGGCGTTCTAAAAACCTGGCTCAACTGTGTGTTTTTAGCACCCCCCAACTGCAAGTCTAAACAAGCACTTGAAGTGTGAGTCTATGCCAAAACAACTCAGGACTTTCCAAAGATAGGATCATTTGACACTATAAAATTCCCTAAAAAGCATCAAGTGACAAAATCTCTCTTACCATTTGTGTAATCAGATGGCATCTGGATATTCCGTAATAATCTCTTGATGTTGATGTCTTTTGACCGAGACTGAATAAAGCCTGATTGAGCTGTGTGTGCCAGTTTAGAATTTATTAGGGCAAGGCGGGTATTGCCAGTGCTCTAGCTAGGATATCGATGTCAGATCAAAAAATGAAGATGGATCTGTAAGACTGGTAAAAGTCCTGATCCAGTATTCAATAACTTAATAGAATTGACCCACATTTTTTATATACCTCTGACAGAAGCCCATCTAAACATCTAAACCTGGTGCTGGTATTAGCTGCCGCTGCCGACAGCTTCTCTACCGTGAGGGGCGTCCAGTCTATTTCTCTCTGCCTCTTCTATTGACCCCAAAAATTGTTCTAATAAAGAAGTGGAATAAGAGACGTGTCAATTGTAGAGAAGATCATAATGGGTTTGAAACCTGGCTTCAATAGCCAGCATATAATATTGTCTCCACTATCTCTAGCAGCTGTAATATAGGATGACTCCTGCTGGGAGCAGGCTAACATAGCCTGTAGGCAGCTTGCATTTTTGGCCTCCTTACTTTTGGCTAATAAACGCACAGTTTATTTTCTGTCTTTGCTAAAGGAACTGTTTTATAAATCTGCTGAGAGTGTATTCACCTTTTTTTGATGAGCGGGGGAGTGGTCAGCTAGATAATTTTCTTCAGCAGTATGCAATTCCTCCATGAATAAATGTTCCCGCTCTCCAAATTCTTTCTTAACAGTATAGATGTTTTTAAATAAAGCACCTCACAGGTAGGCTTTCATAGCATACCAGGTCACTAGATCATTTGCTGCGTCTTTATTAAACTCATAGAAGTAGAGATCAAAACCCCTATCTTATCTTCCCTTGTAAATTAAACTTCGAAAAATGGATTCACCTTTCAGTAAGCCTATCCCTGTTGAGGAATTGCAGAATAAGTGAAGCGCTAACTGAGTGGTCTGAGAATCCCCTCTACCCATAAAATGAAGAACTAATATGAGGAAGGGTAAATATCATGTTCAGTGCTAAATCTATATAAGACAGGGATGAATAAACAGTCTAAAATGTAAAAAACAAAACTCAGTTTTATATATCACAGCAGCACCTACACATGTGGGCCACTCAGTATTAGTTGCCCTCCTTATTGTCATTGGTTGTTAAGACGCCAGTGGCTGGCTTGCAGGGTACCCAAGGATGTAATGCTGCACAATAAATCCTTATATAACAAAAAGGCAGGCTTAAACCACTAGCTGCCTTGTTGGCAATTTTTACGCATTTTGCCAACGCACCCCTGAAGAACCCAGAAGGCGCCCCAGGGTGGCACGGAACCCTGGTTGAAAAGGCTGAACAAAAAAATGTAATTCCTGGGTGCTATGTTCTCCATATATCAACTAGTCTCAGTTTTATCAAGACTCAGAAAAGGGCATAATTGTGGGTACAGAGGGAGCACCTGTTCTACTATACCAGTGGTGGGCAACCTTTTTTTTCAACTGAGCCAAATCTCGCCAAAACCACGATTGAAATTTATTTTGAGAGCCACATTTTTAAAAATGAAAATACATCCCCCATATAGTAATTCATCCCCCATAGTAATTCATCCCCCATATAGTAATTCATCCCCCATAGTAATTCATCCCCCATATAGTAATTTATCCCCCATATAGTAATTCATCCCCCATATAGTAATTCATCCCCCATATAGTAATTCATCCCCCATAGTAATTCATCCCCCATATAGTAATTCATCCCCCATATAGTAATTCATCCCCCATAGTAATTAATCCCCCATATAGTAATTCATCCCCCATAGTAATTAATCCCCCATATAGTAATTCATCCCCCATAATAATTAATCCCCCATAGTAATTCATCCCCCATAGTAATTCATCCCCCCTATAGTAATTCATCCCCCCTATAGTAATTCATCCCCCCTATAGTAATTCATCCCCCCTATAGTAATTCATTCCCCATATAGTAATTCATCCCCCATATTAATTCATCCCTCATATAGTATTTCATCCCCCACAGTACTATTCCCCCCCAAGTAGTAAGCCAAGTCCCCTCTGTGTCAATTCACTTACCTTTGCTCCGCACGTTCCTCTCGCCGTGTTCCCGCGCCGTTCCGGTCTTCAGGGCGGACTGTGAGAGGAGAGGAGTTCGTCACGCTGCCTCGCCTACATCCTGACAGCCAATGTTTGCCACGCTCCGCGGGCCGGATTAAAGGGTCCGCCGGGCCATAGTTTGCCCATTGCTGGGCTAGCTGCAGAGTCCTGACTTTTGGGGCGGCCGCCCGAGAGGAGGGAGGGGAGCGGGCGCCCGGCACACAGAAGAGCCGCATTGAAGTGTGTGAAGAGCCGCATGTGGCTCGCGAGCCGCGGCTTGCCGACCACTGTACTATACCTATTTAGTAGGGAATTCAAAACATTATTGTAATATTCTAGTGCAAGGACTGGCATTCAAGGGTAATATGCAACTAATTGGGAGAGCTTTTTCAAAATCTTACCTGAACAGGGCAGAGGTACATAAATATTTGCTAGCAAGCACTATGCACAAGCCATTTAGGGTACAAAGCAAAATTATGAATCTACCACGTGAATCAATCATAACCTAGCTGTAAGAAAATTCTATTGAGGACATCAATATACTGACTCCTCTAGCATAGCTAACGTGAACTGAATGATACTTAGTTTTAAACTTAGAACTGTGGAGAGTATTTATTGCATCCACAATACAATCGGTGTAGACGTTAGTGCCTCTACAAAGTTTATGGAAGTCTTCGACTGCCAGCCATATGCAAAGGTATCAAGCGGGTGAAGGTATCCATTAAATGGAAATGGTAATGTGTATAATCTGTGACAGCCATACTTGGCAGAACCCTGCCCATAACAAAGCAAAAAAAGTAAAAACATAACTTAAGTTTCTCCCGGAATACTGTGCAGAGGGGAACCCTGCAGCCACAGATCCCTTTAGGGATATATCAACCCGAAAGTGTACATCCATGCTCGGGCAGATTTTTTTTGCCTGACTGCCAAGGCAGGATAAATTAGAATGGAAAGCTAGCTTCTAGTAATGTCATAATAAAATAATAATAAACTTTATTTTATATAGACCCTTTAAAAGTTAGCTTCCCAAAGCACTACACAGGATAAAACAAAGGAAAAATGGGGCAATTACGTCAAAGCTTGTCTAAAGAAAAAAATTAGCATTTGCTGGAGGTGGAAATTACTTGGCATTTTTTCTGAAGGTTTTTTTTTTTATTCAAAGATTTAGGTCTCTCAGATAGCCACTACATATAGTTTAGCAAGATACAACATGCATATGACAGATGTAGAGAACGGAACCTTTTTTTAACATCTGCAAATTTGTATGTTGCAGCTGAACCTCAGCTAAGTTGAGCTCAGTTTTGTCTTTGGAGCAAGTCATGGAGAGGGTAATGTCTCAGTCTTTGAAAAGGAGTAGCTTTAATATGAATGGGCATGATGGGCTTACCAGGTGGCAATTGAAGGTGTATCTGCAAAAAATCTCAAGGAGCCAGCATTCAATAAAAAGAACCGTGTTCTCTGCCCAAACCCTTGTGTCTTGTACATCTCTTTTAATAGAAGCTATATCATCCTTCAGTGTTTACTATGCATTCCCTGATCTTCTGCAGGTCCTGGAACACCAATACTACATCATCTTGAATGCCCAGGGCTTGCCCTATGATGGTCTGTAGAGAGGTATTACAAGCTTGTGCTATTGCCAAAACGTCCCCTAATGTAAGCTCAGCTTTCCCATGTATGCTTTGTAAGGCAGCATCTGTTGTTGCCAGTCTCTTAACGCTGGTGTATCTGGGCCTACAGCCAAGAAATCATATCTGGTCCCCTCTTCCCTTTAAATGCGGATAAAGGGTAATCCATGCTTGGCTCTCCGTCTATCTCCACTGGAACACGATTGTGGGACATGGTTTGGGAATCCTTTGTTCGAGTAAATGCACATTTTTCAAGTTTACTCAAAATTTCCTTAGGTTACTTCTACGCTTGTCACTGAGGCAGAGATCTGTGATACATATGTGACATGAGTGTATAGGATGTATGGATGAGAAGTGATTGACACTCAACTGTCATAATGCTAACGATTATAACCATTGGATGGGTAACTGGAGTTCAAAATAACATGTTGGAAGTGTACATTAAACCAGTTGAAACCAGAGATGTGGCTGATATTCACCAGATGTGCATTCCATTAAAATAGGTAACTACGTGTGATGGCACAGCCGATCACGTGTTGACTCTAACTACTCTGCAGAATCATACATGACGTTATATAACCAGGAGATACTGCGCATGGCAGTAGATAAAGACATTCCAAACTATGTATATAAAAGACGGGGGATTCTAGGGGAATTTGGGACTCATTGAAGATGCGGCAGACGTGCCTTGCGGTGATTTCCCGTATTCCCCTTTGCTGACTGTTGGAGTCCCCCAGTCACTGGGCAGTGGGTGATGCTACAATATCCGGTGATGTATTGATGCTTTATTCTTGCTATAATATGATCTAAATATGATTTGCAATTCTGACAATTCTTATGTTATTATACTAACAGAACTTATTCAATAAATCATGTTTTGCTTTAATATTTATTAAGCCTAATCCGTGTATTAGTGAGCGATTGTAGTAGTGTTAAAAACACTTTGTTTTGAGGCAAAACAAGATCTGGCACTATTTTGGGCAGAAAAATCCGATGCAGCCTGTTTGCCCTTATTTCGCTTAGTCATACAGTTGGTGAGGTCTAGGAGGTATCTGCATACTCCTCACCCTTCCTAAATGACATAATACAAATTAAGTGGCAGCAAATTTGATATACAATGTCGGTGATACTTTTGTGGATGCTCTGCAGGAGAATTGAGATCTGCGGCTTCTCACTTAGGCTGCCAAGTCACGCCTTACTTGTATATTTTTAATTCCATTAACCTTTGGTAACAGATCTAAATCACAGTGTGGTGAACCTTAAATCACAAGTATTTAGATCTATGCTTGTGAATAATGTCCTAATGAGCACATGTACCTGTGGGCAGGTCAACATGTATATAAATATTTATGTGTATGTGCAATGTATACGTACTATATTACTAACAGACACGGTCAAGGGGCTGGGAGCTGAATATATCAAATCCCAACCGATGGTCATTGTTAATCAACAGTGATAACTTAAATACCATAAGTCAGGGGTCAGCAACCGATAAATCGCGATCTACCAGTAGATCGAGGCCAAGTGACTGGTAGGTTGCGATCTTGACTTGCTGAACCGTCATCCCATAGCATCAAACAGTGCAATGCAGAGGGACTACCTGTAAAGTTGGAGCTGTAAAAAGGAGTCTCATAAGCCAATGCCTCCTCTGCAATGCTGGCTCCTGTCCCATGTGGAGTAATACCAACTGCACTCCACCTCTTATCCTGGCTAGCGGTCTCCAATGTGGTGCCAGCAGCAGGAAAGAAGAGATTTCCTGGTCAGTGTGAAGCAATACACAGGGCATAATAGTATAGGTATGCTTTCACACTGATGAGCTTGAGTTTACCCACACAGGTACAGTGAAGTGCACCAGCAGGTTTGCTGTGCTTAGCCATAGAATTCTATTATATCCTGTGAGTTTGGTGCACTTTTTGAAAGCACATCAAAACTCCTGAATGGATGAGCCCCAAAAAACAATAAAATTTACCTACAAACACCTATACTACCAAACCAAGTAGGTGCTACATTTGCCAAGTGATTCAACTGCAGGGTTTTACCAGCCCCCAACTGCACATGTGAATGATTCCTAAGGGTGCTGCTGCTGAATGCAACGAAGGGCTCATTCACAAGTGCAGCAGGCACTGCTGCTCCTCTGAAAAGTGATCTGAATGTTTTTGACAGGTGGTGGGGAGACGATATGTTGCAATATGGTAGTTCGGCAATTAGAAGTTTAAATCAGGTGTGAGGAGGCAACACTGTGCCTGCTGATCTTTGACATTGCCCATGTTGTTTAGGTAGGTCTCCACTTCTTTAGATTGCCTAACCCTGCCGTAAGTGTTTAAAACATTACTTTGTTATACCAATCTCTCTTCCTCTGCCTTTACCATTTGAGATAGAGCGATAGACTGCTAAATAATGCTTAAGTACTTTGTATAATTTAATAAATATGTACAAAAAATGGCTACAGCCTTGTGACCAAAATTACAAAGGCACAAAATACCCCTGGGTCACAAGGGGATAGGTACAGCATTTAAAGGTTCAAGTAGTTGTAACTACTGCATAAGCCCCACAATCTATCCATATTCAGCACCAAAGTACAGAAAGAAAATTATCCTAAATCAAACTTGAAGTAGAACAGTACATTTTCTAAAACTTTTACATTTATACTCTTCCCAGCAGTCTATGATAAAGTGCCAATATGACAGGTTACGTTTACTGAAGATAATTCCTGTTTTCAGCAATTCTACTGCCAGCAGCCTCCATCAAAATGGCATTTTTACATAGGCTGCATCGACAAGTACAAATTTATTAAGTTTAGTGAACGAACAGGTATACTTTAATGCTCGTGTTGATACCATAGAAAACTGCTTTGCAACAGCTAAACATACAATGTTCTTATTTTAAACGGTGTAATTGCAGATCACATTGTACCGGCGCTTTGGAGAAAATTATTGTTTCCTCATTTTCTTACCACTTCGTTTAGGTGTTGAATGGCTTGTTCGTTTTTTTGTTCACGCTCGGTTGCTTCTTTCAAAAGGCTTTTCAGATCAACAATGCTGTCATTTTTCTTTATAAGTTCAGTTTCCATCTCCTTCATTTTGGTTTCATACATCCTTGCAAGGTAGAATAGATCATTTTGTTAGCTAAGAGTAGTTTAAATGTCACCAACAGGACCATATGTAAAAAGGAAGAGCTTCAAATTGTACAAAAAAAATATATATTGTAGCAGTGTATATGTTATTCGATTTTTAATTCCCTTGTGATTAATGTATGGAAATGGGCCTTTTGATATTTAACTTGGACAACAAGAGAGAGAACTTCCATTACCCACAAAGCACAAATCTGAGAACATTTAGATTTCAATAGAAGTATTTCGTTTAAAGGATTATTTATTTTTTACTGTTCACTACTGGTTACAATAAATCTGTTTAAACTGCCCTCAGCTAGACATGCTATGTGTCTACAGACACAGGTGATAGTCCTCTTCTCCATATATTTTTTGAGCCTAAATGGGCGCAAGTCTCAGAACTATGGGCACCATCAGACACCCTTGAATTAAATCAAACCTTTGCTGAGATACACATAGGGGTGTCATTGCCAATCTCCTCCTAAAGATGCTAGTTGTCTGCCTAGAATACTGACCAACTGGGACTGAATCACTGAACTGGAACAAGTATGCATATAAAGTCAGACCTCCCTTTCTACATGCATACTCCAGGTTAGGGCCTCATTTGTGTGGAATTTTATGGCTAGCGGCAACAAGAATCCAGCAGATTCCGATTTCTGCAGCTGGATTCACAAATGGGTGCAGATAATTGTTGCCGCTCAGCCTGTACAAAGCAATGACAGACTGACAGCAGCAGCTGTCTGTTAGTGTTCCAGTGTAATCTCGCATGGAACAATTACCTACAGTTAGGAACAGATGATTGCCCTAGCATCCACCTGTGAATCCAGCCACAGAAATCTGCTGGATTCTTGCTGCAGCTGGCACTTAAATTTTGTGAGAATAGGGCCTTCGTGATAAGGTAGTTGGTGGTAAAAAATAAATATACAAATAAAAATCTTTTCTGACTGCTGTTTTCAATACAAGCTAGCTCTGTTAGTGCACAGCTGCCACCCATTGCATAATACACATTTATGTTTATTGGTTATTTGACCAAGAGCAAAACCTTTGCAACAGATATGTTTAAGGCTCCATTTGCAAGGGCGATTACACAAGCTGCAATTTCCAGCAGCAAACTGCATACAGCCATGAACACCACAGGTAATTGGTGGCTGTGTGATCAGTCATGAATAGCTGTGGCTGCCAACAGACTGTCATTGCATTGTACAGGCTTAGCAGCCATAGCTATTTGCACTCATATGTCAATTCCAACCTCAGGAATCCACAGGTACCTGCCATTGGAAATTGAAGAATGTGTAATCACCCATGTGAATGGAGCCAAGGAGAGATAGCTATGAGTAGATATAACAGCCCCCTCTGAATTAGGATTTTCATAATAGTGATTGTGCTGTGGGGAATGTACATTTAGTTGTATTTAGAAAGGAGTTATATGCCCCCCAAAAAATAGGATTCTGCACTCACCATGAAATTCTTTTTTTGGAGTCATTTGAGGGACACAGGAATTCAGATACTGTTGGGTTATACTGCCACTTACAGGATGATTGGATGCTGGATAACAAAAAATGTTAGGCCAGTCCATGATAGACCCTTCTTTACCAAGCATGCCTCGGTTTGTAATAAATCGTACCAACGGCATGAACATAAACACGGTAGGGTGGGACTTGTGTCCCTTACTGGATTCCCAAGAAAATAATTGAGTACAAAAATGCTATTTTCTTCTTGTAGTTTGAGGGATACATACATTCAGATACTGTGGGACCCCTCAGCAGGCCAAATGAGGAGTTGGCAGCACAACAGCAACAGGTCCAATGCAGCAGAAATGGAGACTGCCCATAGGGAAGAGAAGAGAAAGAGGGGGGAATGACTCCACACGGAAGGATGCACCACTTCCTGAACCAAGCAAGAATCTGATCAACCAGAGCACAATTACCATGTAGGGATAAAAGTACCCACAACCTGATATGGTTATTAAGGGATGGGAGTCAAGAACCAAGAATGAACCACCTCTTCTGAAGGCCAGAAAGCAGCCCAGGAGATAATGATTCTCCAGTGACAAGAAACCCCCCTGATATGGAAAGAAGAATACTTACCAGTCTCTATTTACGTGGAATGGTCACACTAGGGACTACCTGGACCAAAGAGGCAGATGTGTTAGACTGCTCATAACTTAGATGGGAGGCTGAGTTAGACTGAGAGCAAAAATTATTTCGACATCTCTCAGTAGAGCTGAAGAAAATATGTCCATCCTTCAAGAACACTAGCAGAATATTGAGGCATGCTGGGTGAAAGAAGGGTTGTCCTGGGCTGGCCTATAACTTTTCTTTTGTTTGCCAGTGCCCAATTTTCATGTAGGAAGCAGTATAGCAGCTGAGAGTATCTGAATTCCTGTATACCTCAATGAAGGAATAAGAAATTATTTTTTTGTTTATGTAATGCATACATATTTCTTTGTTCAAAAATTTACATTTTAAGCCCAACTGTTCTTTTTTAAAAAATAGACCAATTACATCAGGCTGCATGAAAACAGTAAGTGGTGAAAAGCTTACTTTTGTTTTTTTTTTTTTTTTTCTTCAATAAGTCCCAAATGAAAAGTGCCCACCTGGTGCCTATGGGTAAAGACCTCTGCTCTCACACAGAGAACAGCAGTCCCTGTACAGCGGTCTGACACACCCCATGCCTTATCATACCTACAAGGCTGCAATCAGGAATTGTACACTTTCCTGATTACTGAGCTGTAGTTGTGACAAGGCAGTGGGTGTGTCAGGCCACTTCATAGAGACCACTGCTCTAACAGAGTTCAGTTGCCTTTAGCAGCATCCACCAAACAAGCATGTTTATTGCTCAGGCAGCATTAAATATAAAAACAACAGTGAGCTCTTCACCATATGTTCACCACTGGTTTGATGCAGCCTGACTTTTTTGATCTACTTGTTATAATATAATTGAACATTAACACATAGTAAAGGATTCTAAAAGCACTGAGTTAGCTAAAGAAACAGCACAGCAGAAGCACTGCTTTCATTGACTGAAAACTCATAATACAACACACTGAAAACACTATAAACACAAATCTAGACTATAGGCAAACTTCCTAAAGTAACAAAGGCATTCAAATACCCGCTCTTACTTTTTGAACACTGCCCCAATCTGTTGCTGCAGCCCCTAAAAATCCTATGAAATACAGATTTTGTGTATGTTTTTTTCTGCATAGAGCTGGGAAAACCCAAACCCCCACGTTCCAACAAAGTGGGCACGTTGGAGGCCAAGTGGCCTGTGCATGGCTAGCTATGCATAGGTTTTACCAGTATATATTAGGATGTTGGGCAGCACTAGCAACAAAGGATCAGACACTGCATTGCACTTGAGTTTCAAAGCCTTTGTAACTTTGGGAAGTCTAGCTATAGCAGAGATTTTCTATTAATTTCAATTGAAACCATCTCTCTGCTGAATGCACTGGCCAGTATATGCTTTATTCCCAGCTTTGTAAAAGTGTTTATGCTCTTTATGCAGTGTATAATTTAATTTACTGCCATTCGGCACACTAACATTAAAAATTGAGGGATCTGAACACATTAAATATGCTGTACTCTAGCAATACATTGTTTAACATTCTGCCTTTGCTTCATAAACAGTGACATATTTTATAAAATCTGATGATCTGAGCTTGATTTGCATATCAAATGTAATTACAGCAGCTAGGAATACAATGGAGCAACTTGAGAATATGAAGAGGCTTTAATATACAGAAATAGGCAAGAAGTCATTGACAGTATCTGCAATTAGAGCAATGACATGCAATAGGAGGCTGGGTGCAATGGGATTTTCACTTTTCAAGCTGAACTCTGCTTATACAGGTAATGGCAGAAAGGTCACACCCTAGAGATAGACACAAAATAATTACACCAGGCAAAAAAAGCCAAAAGTTCACATGGTTTAACCAAGAGCCTCTTTTATACAATAAAAACGTTTTTTATTTTTTAATTTAGTTGGGTAAATATTAAATATTGCGTATTAAAATTACATAGTTTTCTATCCACTCAGAATGTGGAGCTCTAGCTTCCTTTTCACATGTGAAGCATTGTATCACTTTCACCTATGCTGAAAAAAAGCCCATAATTTACAAAATACAGTATCTAAGAGACTAAAGGAACCCTTATGATTTACAGATAATTTAAAGAAGCCAACAAAAGGTGTTAACCCGGATGTTAATCTTTACTTCTTGGTATACAGTATTTAGTATCACAACAGAGGAATTAGTTATATGGAAGATAAGATACAAACAACCTAAAAGAATATTTCAGTCTGTTTAACTCCTTTCCGTTAATTAAATATAAGGCAATGAGCAGAAATAAACAGAAAACTGGGATTACTGGGTATTAATCTTGTATATGAATATCACTTGGAAAAATTATCCAGATTTTTTATATCTAGTGCTCAACAATAAAAGCTTCTATATTATTTTAAGTCCCCAAAGACTCATATTTAAACATTTCCTAAACAGAGCATAGTCAATAAAAAAGGACATACTTGCTTACAACAACCGACTTCCAGGCCTTCCCATCTGCTCCTTCAAGTTGAGGCCCTCTGCTTTCAGCCAAGCTCAATTTATTTTTCATTTCTTCTAGGTTTGTAGTCAGTTTTTCATTGATCACCTCTAAATTTCTTTTAGTAATCCGCAGCTTCTCTGATGCTTCTGTTTCCTTTGTATAAAGATGTTGAGAACATGACATGGTCAGTTAAAAACTGGGGACAGCTCCTAGAGTAAAAAAGGGTGAACAACATTTCTTTTTGTTTATGCAACTTATTTATATTTTGACTGTGTTGTTAGAAAAATGTTGTGCGTTAGCATTTTAAAATCTCTCACAGAATGAAATATTCTACCATTTGTTATACAGTGTTCTAATGTTTACATTGTGTTTATAAGTTTTTAGTAGTTACCATTTGGTGGATGGTGACTATGGCTATTAATTTCAAAGCTACAGGTTCTCTCCCCCGCTACTCTACTCATCCATAGGTACTTTTGGATATGGGAGACCATGCAACCCACTCCCATTACTACTAGGATGATGTGTTTGGGCCTACGTCAGCAGTCGCCAGGTTTTTATACATTATCCTATGGGAGCAGTTCATTTAACATGCGACATGGAATATACACAGAGTTTAGACTCGCAGCTCCGTTGGACCAACAGAGTGGTGGGGGAGTTCTGAGAAGGCATCAGTGGGCTGGAAAATGGGGGATTGTGGGGCTTTGTAGAGAAACAGTCAACTTGTCTTGAATATACAAAGTGACACAATCTTTTTGAGAAACCTCCTTTGTACAGTTATTGTTGTGCTCTGAGGTGATTCTGAAAACTGGTTAAAGAACTAACATAGCCCTGGACTTGAGTGCTTTAGATGTTCCTTTTACGATCCGTCTCTACCCTTTCCTTGATTCCTATTTTCTGGCTCTTCCACAGGGATGCTTCACGAACCACGAGGTGTTCTGTACATCTCCCATCTCGATTGCATACTAGTATATCCTTAAGATTATTAACTTCTTATTAATGTCGGCTGACAAGCTAGCCCTTCCATTGTTCACTAACTGATCAACCGACACAACATGATTGATATTTCTGTTCTCTTGATAAGACATTTATAATGTAATTTATTACAGTTATGCTTTATCTGTGTATGACCACTTTCAATTGCTATCCTTTATTGTAACTTCTTGTTCATGCTCCAGACAGATGTCGAGTTTATATTCTGTATTTTATACCATCAAAATATTCAATAAAAATCTATTGAAAGGAAAAAACTAACAGCATAAACCTAGTAACAGGATTCAAATCAAAGTCTCTGTGAAGAGAATGGTACAGTAATTTCATGAATGTGGACAGAACACAGAGAAACCTGGTCTAGTTTAAGGTTACAGCTACACAATAAGCCTGAATTACTTAAGCATAAGGTGAGGTCAGATATGATTTGATGTTTAAAATGCATGCATATTCTCTTCACCTCATTGTGTTAATATGGCTGTTTTGGTGATTTTTTTATTGCAAATATGGAACATAATTTTTAGCTATCATCTCTAAGAGGGGCTATTTATTCTTCTAGTCCTAGAAGTTCCACATTAGTTCACACAGACCAGATATGGCTGCAGAAAATTCCCCCTTTGACAGAAAGGAAGTGGAGGACTGTTCCCCTGAAACAGAGGAAATACTAGATAAAAGCAGGGATTCAGAGCTAACCTGGCTCTTTGTGGAGCTATTCCAGGGCAAACTGTGTATGGTGGTTCACCCTACCCGATATAGGGATTTAGTGACCCACCCCTTTGTTCTTCCCCCACTTCTCTGCCTGCACAAGGCCATGACTAGCTGAGGGTTAAACAGAACTATAAATCCCATTGTGTACGCACTGTACCAGACCACCCCTTTTGCTTTCCACCAATTTAACATAGAGCCAAAGAAAACGGCCTGCAAACACACAAAAGAGAGAGGAACACTGCCCTGGGGAATATACCACTTTGCTCCACTGACAAACACAGGCACTCATCATGTCCATGGCTGCAGGGTCCTCAGGCCCAATCTTCACCTTTCACGGTGGGCATGCCCAACCTTGGCTTTAGAGGCTAGACTCCCCTTGCGAAGGAGGGTCTGTATAGCACCCTCCAGTGCCAATTGGCAGACATTGTCCTCCATGCTCGGTATGCAGGGTTTGGCTGTACGGAACAGGTCAGGAATTAGGGGGACTAAGCCCATTATAGGAAGTCTTCAGAGAGAAATAGAGAAGCATCCATCACCAAACTGAGGCTTACAGCGCCTTGGAAAAGTATTCATACTCCATGACATTTTCCACATTTTGTTATGTTACAACCAAAAACGTAAATGTATTTTATTGGGGATTTTATGTGATAGACCAACACAAAGTGGCACATAATTATGAAGTGGAAGGAAAACGATAAATGAAACTTATATATATACTTGTGAGCTACTATGATGAGAGTCTAAAATATTCCAATTGATTGTCTATACAAAGTGACGAACAAAATGTAATATACCTGTGGTTCACTGGCACTCACACCAACTCATTAAACAGTGTTCTGTGACTAAAAGATAGATATACTAATAGTGCCGCGCTCCTATATAAATTAACTGTAATAGTTTGTGTTATGATTTCCAAATAAATTGATAAACAAAATCTATAAATGAAAATTAAACAATAAAATATAACATATAAAATATAATATATGATGCAGGAATTGATCATCTATTGCCTATAACATCATATAAAAATAATAAAACATAACTGTGCTTGTGATCATTTGTGAAATCTAATGGTGAGCAGAAATCAATAAATATGTGCACATAAAAAGTCCTCTTCCAATGTAAATTGCAATGGTGAAATACTACTCCCACAATCCAAGTGCAGTGTGGTCTTAATATGCGCTCACCTTAAGTTTTGCCTAACTACGGTAAATAGGCAAAACTGGCTTTTTGTCCTTACAGGACTGATGAAATAATCCTCCTGTATGGGGTTTTCCGAATGGCAAATAAATGGTTGTAATCGGATCTTAATCCACCTGGGGTCTCTTTCGCACCGTCCTCCGGTCTGGATAAGTTATGATTTGGAAATCATAACACAAACTATTACAGTTAATTTATATAGGAGTGCGGCACTATTAGTATATTTATCTTTTAGAAAACGATAAATGGTTTTCAAAATTTTTTTTCAAATAAATATCTGAAAAGTGTGGTGCGCATTTGAATTCAGCCCCCTTTACTCGGATACCCCTAAGTAAAATCTAGTGGAACCAATTGCATTCAGAAGTCACCCAATTAGTAAATAGAGTCCACCTGTGTATAATTTAATCCCCGTATAAATACCTATGTTCTGTGAAGCCCTCAGAGGTTTGTTAGAGAACATTAGTGAACAAACAGCATCATGAAGACCAATGAACACATCAGACAGGTCAGGGATAAAGTTGGTGAGAAGTTTAAAGCAGGGTTGGGTTATGAAAAAAATTCCCAAGCTTTGAACATCTCATGAAGCACTGTTCAGACCATTACCTGAAAATGGAAAGAGTATGGCACAACTGCAAACCTACCAAGACATGGCCATCCACCTAAACTGACAGGCAGGGCAAGGATAGCATTAATCAGAGAAGCAGCCAGGAGACCCATGGTAACTCTGGAGGAGCTGCAGAGATCCACAGCTCAGGTGGGAGAATCTGTCCATGGAACAACTTTTAGTCGTGCCCTCCACAAATCTGGCCTTTATGGAAGAGTGGCAAGAAGAAAGTCATTGTTGAAAGAAAGCCATAAGAAGTCCCGTTTGCAGTTTGCGAGAAGCCATGTGGGGGACACAGCAAATGTGGAAAAAGGTGCTCTGGCCATATGAAACCAAAATTTAACTTTTTAGCCTAAAAGCAAAACGCTATGTTTTGCGGAAAAATAACACTGCACATCACCCTGAACACACCATCCCCACTGTGAAACATGGTGGTGGCAGCATCATGTTGTAAGGGTGCTTGTCTTCAGCAGGGACAGGGAAGCTGGTCAGAGTTGATGGGAAGATGGATGGAGCCAAATACAGGGCAATCTTAGAAGAAAACCTGTTGGAGTCTGCAAAAGACTTGAGACTGGGGTGGAGGTTCACTTTCCAACAGGGCAACAACCCTAAACAAACAGCCAGAGCTACAATGGAATGGTTTAGATCAAAGCATATTCATGTGTTAGAATGGACCAGTCAAAATCCAGACCTAAATCCAATTGAGAATCTGTGGCAAGACTTGAAAATTTCTGTTCACAGACACTCTCCATCCAATCTGACAGAACTTGAGCTATTTTCCAAAGATGAATGGGCAAAAATGTCACTCTCCAGATTTGCAAAGCTGGTAGAGACATACCCCAAAAAGACTTGCAGCTGTAATTGCAGCGAAAGGTATTCTACAAAGTATTGACTCGGGGGGGGGGGGGGGGGAGTTGAATACAAATGCACGCCTCACCTTTCAGATATTTATTTGTAAATAAATTTTGAGAACCATTTATCATTTTCCTTCCACTTCTTAATTATGTGCCACTTTGTGTTGGTTTATCACATAAAATCCAAAAAATACATTTAAGTTTTTGGTTGTAACATGACAAAATGTGGAAAATTCCAGGGGGTATGAATATTTTTGCAAGGCACTGTAGCTGAGCTAGGAAGGTTTATGCCAGGGTGGGCATTCCTGCCTTTTTTGGCCAGTGTCCATTCACCTAAAGCTGGCAGTATAACCCCAAGTAGTTCTGTTTATGAAATACTCTGTGTCCTGTCATGTAAGCAATCCATTTTTTTTCTCATACATTGAGGGCACAGGAATTCAGAGCTGTTGGAAGGTCCACAAGCGGTTCGACTGAAGGGTGGGCAACAGCAAACAAGCTACCAAAAAACCAACAGACCTGAAGACTGTCTGCAAATAAAGGAGCACATATTGATTTCCTTTCCAACAAAACAGTATTGCTGCTTTCACTTTAAAAAGCCTGTCCAAAAGCTGTGTATAGGAAAAAGGGCTCTTGGGAGATGCAGTTCTGGGGGTAGTGCCTACTTCAGTAGTAAATGAGCTCTCGGCAGTTGCCCCATAGATATTTTTCAAGCTGCTTCTCACTGCAGGAACAAGGTAAAATAATAAAAGAAAGCTAGGAGGTGCTCTAGAGAAAGTGTTAAGTCTACTACTAGGGTATACGTGAATTATATCTTTAACTCACCTAAAGCTGTAATGTGTTTACAATCATTCCCCATAATACATTAGGAAAACTAAAGCTATGGCTTGACCAAGGACGACCACCTCCATTTTCTACTAAAAATAAAGCCAACCAAGGTTCCATTCACACTTGTGCGACTTCCCATCGGACTTTTGGATACAGCCCATTGTTTTCAATGGCACCCGTTCAGATCTGTGCGACTTTGAAAAGGTTCCTGCATTTTGGCCAGAGAGTGTTAAGTTGAATCAAAGTCGCACTGGAAATTGTGCGACTTTGGAGTCGCACAAGTGTGAAAACCTTACGCACAGAATAAAAAACAGGTGTAGTGAACATTGGGTCAGATTTTTTGAGACAGGGAAAAGTAAAGGCCGAAATGCGAAGCAATTAGCTTGCTAGCTGCAAAATGGATCATTAGGAGGAGCAGCCTGGTAATGGCACATAAAAAAAAGAAGAAAAAAAAAAGATTTGAGTATTTCCTTTCGACGCTGGAGAATAATGTTTCAGTGATTCAGCAGTAAAGTGACGTATGCAAGACTAATTAAAGCCAAACAGCACCTGCACAATTAGCTTACGTGCAACAAAGAGCTGTTTACACTAGAAATTATCCAAATGACTTAATCATACATGACTGATACAAATTTAAAATGGTTCAGATCATGGATATTGTCTTCTTACCATTTTCAGCTCCTTACGAAGTCTCTCATTTTCCGCAATTACTTTTTCAATGCCTTTCGTCTTTGCTTCATATCTCATACTTAGCTGTCCACCCACATGCAGCTGCAGCTTTTCAAGCTCAGACTAGGTGTGAAAAAAACACAATAGGGATTGATCTTATACAAAAACACAGTAGTGATTGATATTAAACAAAAAACACAAAGCAGTATCAGTGCAATGTGTGTTACATGTGTACATGGAGTAATAGCTGTAAAAGAAATGTTTTAAGGGCTGCACACAAATCATATTTGGACAGATTTCAATGTTGTCACACTGCATTAAAATGTAGCTTTATCCTCAGCCCATATCCCATGCCAATGTCAGCAGAATATCTGACTGGCAATGTCTGAGCATTCTTTCTTATTTACACAACAAGCCATTGTCCAAAGCAGAGAATAGCTGGTTCTCTCATTAGCAAGCAAGTGGTATGTGACCCAATCAGTTGTAAAGTTGTCTGTCTTTCAAAATACACGCTGAACCATTGTAAGGGTAGGAAGAGAAATTTTTTTACTATGCCAGATGACTGATGAAGATCATCCCACTCCTAGGTTGTTTCAGTTGGGTTCTTGCACATATTGCTATCACTCTTGGCAGATTGTAATTGAATAGGCTAGCATTAGCTGAATGTTGCATTTGGGGCTCATTCACAGTGCTCCATTAAAGCAGAGCTACACTGCATCTGGGCAACGCAAACTGAAAACACTATTTCATTAATTTTTAATATTCAGCGCAAACTCACCTATCCATCCATGTTGATATGCTCCATGTTGAGAAATCACTTTGAAAAATATCCAACTAGCATTTCTAGCCATGATCATCCTGAGTGAGGACATATGATTTATGTAGCATTTACTTCCTAGAAGCCATCTGCCCTTAGCTCAGGCACTTAGGCAGGAAGGTATGCTTAGCTGAGAAAATGAAAAAAAAAATGCCCATGAAGATTCATGGAATGTATGACATTACTTTAGGCTTAGTCCAGAAACCAGTAAGCAACTGAAGAAATGTGAAAAAAATGTAATGCAAGTAAATATAATATACCCTCCTATCCATTTACTAAGGCTAGCAACACAAGGATTAAATGTAGTTAATACTGAATGAGAGAGTTTAGTTCCGCTTTAAAGTGGTTCTATTTCGTTCTCTTCGTTAAGGTAAAAAAAATGATGTTGTTTCTTTTCAGCCCCCCTAAATACTTACCTGAGCCAAATCTCAATCCAGAGCTGTGCTCGAGAGAAGCAGCGCTGCACTTTCTCTCTCTACTCACCGCACATGGAGGCAGCAGCGGGAACCACTGGCTCCTGCTGCTGTCAATCAAATCAAGTGAGAAGGGAGTGGGGGACAGGGCCGAGACGCACTTGTGTGTGTCAATAGACACACACAGCTTGGCTAGGGATCGAGTCTGCACATGTTCCACCATAGGACGTAACTTCCTATGGTGGTACACAGAGAAGAGGAGGAGCGCCGGTGGGTGACCCAAGAAGATTAGGATTGAGGCTGCTCTGCGCAAAACCATTGCACAGAGCAGGTAAGTGTAACATGTTTGTTGTTATTATTTTTTTTTTTAATTAACTTTACAGTCACTTTAAAGGCTGGTGCAATGCTACACCTAACAGCACTGGAAGAAGGTAATTGGTTTTTGCTTAGTGTATCCTTTCAAAATCAGTAGTTGGGTGGCACTGAAAGCTCATGCTTCTTTATCAAAATAGAGAACTTTACAAATTTAATGCTTTGGCACTTTAACTGCAACTATCATAATATTCAACCAGTAATGATACACAGTGGATAAAATGCCTGCTTTATACTGGCTATTCGGTTTCATTTGGATTCAGCTTTATGTTCCAACTATATGCATTTCTATAGGGTTTTCTCACTAATAATTAGCATATTTTAAAAGGTCTCTTCTTAGGCTCCATGCACACTGGCTTAAAAAAAAAAAAAACGCTGCTCCTAGAGGAGTTTAGCATTTTGCCTGTAGGAGCACCTAATATTATCCTATGTGTCCATGCACATTCTGCCTAGCATTTAGATGCAGAAAAAACCCTTCTGTTTTGCATTTTTGAGAGTTTTTCTGGCAGGAAAAAAATCCCCGCTAAATTCTGCTAAATGCTAGTACAAAAAACGCTCAAAGTTGACTTTTTTCTCTCCCAAGAGCACTGGCATTTTTTTAATCTGTGCATATGGAGCCTTAAAAAGGTGATCAAATCCTGGCAATTTCTCTTGCCTGTGTTCACTGGTATGCTGTTCTGGAAATGTTTCAGAGGGAAAATGCAAATTAAAGAAAAAGTTCTCCTTTTGAAAAAAAATAATAAATGTATATATTTTTGCTGGTAAAAAAAAAATGTGCATTTATTAATTATTGTTTTGGGTGTCTGCAAAAGCATTGCACCAGCGATCAGCAGCTGGTTGGTGCCATGCGGGTCTCCTGTAGACCTGTCAGTATATCTGCTTGTCTGTTTAGTCTGTTGGGATATGTCTCTACTAACTTTGCACATCTAGACTTTGCAATATTTGCCTACTCTTCTTTCCAGAACTACTTAAAGTTCAGTAAAAATTGGATGGTGACCGTTTGTGGACTGCAGCCTTCAAATCATTCCTCAGATTTTCAATGGGGTTCAAGTCTTAGCTCGGACTAGTCTATTCAAGGACATTCACCTTTCTCTTCTTCAACCACTGTGTGGTCATTTTTGCTGTGTGCTTTGGGTCATTGTCATGATGGAAGGTAAACCTTCTTCCCATTGACAACTTTCTGGCAGAGGGCACCAGATGTTCCTCAAAAATTTGACAGTACTTTGCCCCATCCATTTTTCCTTCCATCCTGACAAGTGCTCCACTCCCTGCTGCAGAACCCCCATAACAAGATATTACCACCTCCATGCTTTACTGTAGTATTGGTGTTATTTGGATAGTGAGCTGTATTGGATTATCATCAGAAAAATCATTTAGTCTCTTTTGGCCATAACACCTTTTTCAAGTGGCCTCAGAATCTTCAAGCTGCATTTTGGCAAAGCTCAGTCGTGACTGTATGTGGCCTTTCTTGAGCAGTGGCTTTTTTCTTGCAACCCTCCCATACAAGCCACATTTGTGGAGAGTTTGTGATATTGTTATCAAATATACACAATGACCACTCTTTGTCAGAAATTCCTGTAACTGCTTCACAGTTGCTGTAGGCCGATTAGTAGCCTCTCTGACCAGTTTCCTCCTGGCTCTTTCATCCAGGGAGGGACTGTGTTGTACCAAATACCTTCCATTTCTTAATAATAGACTTCACTGTGCTGCTAAGCATTGATCTTCTGACTTGTGCCTGTCCACAACTTTATCCTGGAGATCTTTTGACAGTGCCTTGCTACCCATATTTGATTGTTTGCTTCAGTTGCACTACTAGGGACTGAAATGCTACAGGAAAGCTATTTTCCTGTTGAACTAATCAAAATGATCACAGCTTGTCACAGTTAAGTCAATTGGCTTTGTGTGCCATTGAGAAGGTGATTAGCGACAGCTGATTGAGTTTATAAGTAATTTTTTAGGAGGGGGTGATCCTTTTTCCAACTCAGTGACTCTGTTTTTGAATTTTTAAAACTTTTTCTGACATGTTGGTGTTTTAAGCTACACTGAGTAAATACAGCTGGATAAAACAAAAACTGTGTCTTTATTTCAGGCTGCAACACATCAAAATTTAATTAATTTAAAGGGAGGTGATTATTTTCCATACCCACTGTATGTATAAATATATATATGGATTTAAAGTGTTACTAAACCCACAATAGTAAAATCAGTCTGAATATGCAGTAAAGCGTGCTTGTTATGCTCACTGTGGAACCTAAGGGGTTAATCATCTTTTGTGTACAAAGGCTGTTTGATCCTGACTTTTATGATCCTCCCCTTCTTCCACTGTTCCCAATCCATCCGCTGATAGTACGGAGCTCTAGGAGTCACTCTGCACATGCTCAGTTTAGTGTGTATGGCAATAGAGGTTTTTTTTTTCTTTGGGAGGATGCACGTGATCAGCACACAGCCAAATCAGTACTGTCCAGACAGAAGGTCAGGGGTTATGCAGCTTCATAAAACAGTCAGAGCAGACCAGTGCTCAGCTGGACACTGATAGAAGTCACAAGACTGCTATATACTGCTGATGAGAAAAGGTATTTAGCAGTGTATATTTCCCAAAATAATTGCATTTCCACGTTGTGTGTACTGTGGGGGACTAGATATAGTGAATGCAGGGTCCTGTGTTTAGTAACACTTTAAACAAATATAAAAGGCATATAGGCAAAAGAGCCTTTCAGGTTTCTACAGAAATTCATGAGTTCAGACTTGCAAATACAGCAACCAATACAAAACAGGTATTTGGCATTGATGAGTGAATGTGCAGGCAGATTTTATTTACAAATCAGATGAATCATTTGTCGCTGAATGTGTGCTGAATCTTGGGCGAGCCAGACAGCGCAAACACAGGTGCAGAGATGAGCTGCAACAAATACTGTAGTCACTGACAGCTGCTTTCTTTTGTAAATCACCCCCTCTTGTGGCCAGTCTGTTGCAAATATTTACAAGAAGAAAAAGGTGTAGATGTGATTACAGATCTGAAATCATGTTTCAGGTGATCAAGAAAGGAACACATTGCAATTTACTGAGAAAAAAAAAATCAGATATTCCCTTTTTTTCACTTCACTTCTGCAGTAATTGTTTTAGTTTAATGCAATGACCCTTTGCAAGCCAGTATACACTATATTGCCAAAAGTATTGGGATGCCTGCCTTTACACGCACATGAACTTTAATGGCATCCCAGTCTTAGTCCGTAGGGTTCAATATTGAGTTGGCCAACCCTTTGCAGCTATAACTGCTTCACCTCTTCTGGGAAGGCTGTCCAAAAGGTTTAGGAGTGTGTCTATGGGAATGTTTGACCATTCTTCCATTCTTCTGGCTCGCAGTCTCCACTCTAATTCATACCAAAGGTATTCTATCAGGTTGAGGTCAGGACTCTGTGCAGGCCAGTCAAATTCCTTGACCCCAAACTCGCTCATCCATGTCTTTATGAATTTGCTTTGTGAACTGGTGCGCATTCATGTTGGAACAGAAAGGGGCCATCCCCAAACTGTTCCCATGAAATTGTTCAAAATGTCTTGGTATGCCGATTCCTTAAGAGTTCCCCTCACTGGAACTAAGGGGCCAAGCCCAACCCCTGGAAAAACAACCCCACACCATAATCCCCCCTCCACCAAACTTTACACTTGACACAATGCAGTCAGGCAAGTACCGTTCTCCTGGCAACTGCCAAACCCAGACACGGTCATTGGATTGCCAGACAAAGAAGCGTGATTCATCACTCCAGAGAATACGTCTTCTCCACTGCTCTAGAGTCTAGTAGCGGCATGCTTTACACCAGTGCATCCGACGCTTTGCATTGCACTTGGTGATGTAAGACTTGGATGTAGCTGCTCAATCATGGAAACCCATTCTTTGAAGCTCTCTACACACTGTTGTTGTGCTAATCTGAAGGTCACATGACGTTTGGAGGTCTTTAGCTTTTGACTGTGCAGATAGTTGGTGAATTTTGTGCATTGTGCGCTTCAGCATGCGCTGACCCAGTTATTTTATGTGGCCTACCATTTCGTGGCTGAGTTGCTGTTGTTCCCAGTTGCTTCCGCTTTGTTATAATATCGCTAACAGTTGACCGTGGAATATTTAGTAGCAAGGAAATTTCACAGATGGACTTATTGCACATGTGGCAACCTATCACGGTACCACGCTTGAATTCACTGATCTCCTGAGAGCGACCCATTCATTCACAAATGTTTGTAGAAGCAGTCTGCATGCCTAGGTGCTTGATTTTATACACCTGTGGCCATGGAGGTGATTGGAACACTTGAATCCAATGATTTGGAGGGGTGTCCCAATACCTTTGGCAATATAGTGTATATCCAGCAGGTGTGGTATCTCCTTTCAACATCCATATATTTATAGATAAATTAACATTTTATTAACAACTGAAATGTACAATGTACACTTTGTGCAGCTCTCAGCTATCATAGTCATTTTAAGCAACAGAATGGTATTAGAAGGATCATTTACATCCTTACATTTGTGGTGATGCACAGCAATGCATGAACCACAATGTGCTGCCTTTATTTTGAATGGCACACCGACGCACACGCACAATGAAAATGTCCACCAATGCTGAAAAAAAAAGAAGGTTTTGGTCCATTTTTTTTGTTTCACGTTAATGTGCCTGTCACCACAATAAAAAGAACAGGCTGCAGGTTTACATTAGTAAACACATAGGAATGTATATCATATTTACTTGTTCTAAACTTTTTTCCTGGTTATTTCCTGGTTTCTAGACCTAGGCAAATGACATCCAACATCCCAGGAGTCTTCAGGGGCAAAGGAGGGGCTTTCTCAGGTAAGCACACCCTCCTGCCTGCATGCCTGAGCTAATGGCAGATAAATTTAAAGAATTTCAGGATAGGCATAAAAATCACCCATTAGTAAACCCCCTACTCAAAACAGTTAATACAATTTTTAAAATCCATACCATTTTTGAAAAAAGGCTAATTGAATTTTCATAACCTCATCTCTGTGATTCAATAGACAACAGCATCTGCTCTGCCAAGGAGGAGGTGTAACAGCAGGGATTACATCATATCCTCTCCGCAGTAAAAGGAAACTACAGTTCCCATCAACCATAGGGAATTGTAGTGAATGTGGGTCGGCACACTAGGCCTGTACATGTTGAATGTGTCTGAGTGTCTTGGTACGCCCACCACTGCAAGTGGGGCTGAAAGATATCACTGCTTCCTGGAGAAAGAACTACAGAAGGGAGGGATGTGCCAAGACCAGAGGTTGGGGGAATAGGAAGCGTAGTAGCCACTGGTCTTACAAACAGGAAACCAAAGAGAATTAATGGTTTCATTTGAAAATGAATAGGTTATTTCAGAGCAACTACTGATTGAACCAGAGGATGGATGACTTATTCAGCGTGGGAAGGAAATCAGCAACAAGGATTTGATTTGTGGTGCTCAGATGAAGTGTAAATCTGCTTTAATGCAGTGCTGTGAATGAGTCCAAAATGCAACATATATTGAAGGAGTGTCATCTTTTATGTAAAGGACAAAAAAGCCAATATAAAATAATGCCATATATTATCTCAAAACAGAATAAAGAGAATCTTTAGTGACCCCCCCCCCCAAAAAAAAAAAAAAAAATATTGTAGCTGTTAACTTTTATTATAAGGGCACTTACCTGTCCAGGGATCCAGCACTGTCCTCACCCGGCCATTTCTTCACTGGTCTTTGGGTCCCTGGTGCCAGCATCTTTACTATGGGAAGTCCTCTCTGAGTCCTAGCGGTTTCACTGCCAGCTTCCTGCCAAGCTTTACTCTGTGAATGGCCCTGCAGCCTTCTGGGACCTGTTACGTGTCCCAGAAAGCTGCAGGGAAAGAGAGAGGGGGCCGAACGTCTGCTAAGATTGACTAGGTGATTGGGACAGAAGTGGGAACCTGTCAAAACTAGGTACCCACTCTCCATAAAAAAAAATTGTGTCCAAACGTATTAGAGGATGGAGGGGAGGGGGGAGAGGTGGAAAAGTGGAACCCTTTTGGGCGATGTTCCGCTTTAAGGCATCTTTCCTTCACATTCAAAAATTCAAAATTGGAACTGTCTATCAATATGAGAAAATATACTGGCTGCTGTATGTCTGCATGTTGGACAGCTGGGTCAAATGCCTTATTTTTGAGATGCTGAATATTGGGCAGTAGATCAGCAGACACAAGAGACCTAAGCCACAAAGAAAAAAAACAAAAGGCTGATACCTTTAGTCTTTCATTTTCCAGCTCTAGATTGGATAATTTTTCATTTGTCACAACACCTGGGGCTTTCTTTAGATCCTCATTCTCTCTCTGTACTCTTTCTACGACTCGTTTCATTAGACCAATAGTCTTCTCCAGCTCTGGTATAGTCTTTCCACTTCTTCCAGACTTCAGGTATTCATAAATGACACACAGAAAAAAAGGAAAAAGTTTAAGAAAACTAATTACATGAAAACAAGAGTGAAATGCTTCTGCTAGCTAGGTTTCATTCAGTACGTCCGATATAAAATAATGAATAAAAGGAAAAAAACATATACCTAGAATACAATAAATAATTTCCATAATATGTAGCAAGGCCATGATTTACCAGGGTAAGACAGAACAATGAACAATTCCAGCTACTGGTCAGATTAAGGTGCCTGATAGCCTTAGCAAGTTACATTTATAATATATTAGGAAGGCTTTAATATAGCTACATGCAGAGACATTTATGTCATGTAAATTAGTCAAAGTTGGCAAAATGTAGAAGAAAGACTGACAATTTTATTATTGTTCCTATAACAATTGTGTAATCACCTAAATTGCTTGAATGTAGCTGAATATATGTCAAATGTGTTATTAAACTTCTGACACAGTTATTGAATCCAGAAATTAAAATATCCATTATGGTTAATTATTCCCCTGCATCAGCATACTACTGCTCAATAACATAAGTGAGCCAAAAGGGAAAGAAACATTCTGAAGATTGGCATTATTTGGCCATTTTAAGGTCTTTGATTGTAGCAATTATGAAAATACTTGAAAAGAGTGAGCAGCATAAGAACAATTTTTTTATGAGTTCAGATAATGATTTGTATTCTCTATGGAAGCAGGTGTTTAATTCCACCTGATATACAAGATCACTTTAGCCTGTATTATCAATATTACCTATCTATATTCATACATACATTTAATGCAGTTATTAAAACTAGGGAATGGAAAATAAAGTGATCTCTACAGCCATAAATAATCACATTCTGTACAGAATAATGTACTATATTAGGGCCCATGTACACTTGAGCTCACAAATGCTGCTTTTACAGGAGTTAGAGCTTTTTTTTTGTGCCTGTAAACACTCCTCCACGTTGGCCTATGTGTCCATGCACACTATAGGCGTTTACAGGAGTTTACAGACAGGGGTGTTTAAAATAAAATAAACACCAAAGTTGCATTCGGGGAGGAGCTTGTGAGCATAAAAACCACTCAAAAGTGCCTAAACGCACATTACCGCTATAGACATACTACAGACTCCTTAAGAAGCGACTATTGTTGCAAAACATGTAGAGCAAATTTAGAGGAAGGTGGAGCCCCTGCACCTGGAGGAACTGGAAACAGCTGGTTTAACACTTCTATGTTATATATACATATAGTCCTCATGTGTGGTGTACTAAGGGGGTCAGACCTTAGAAAGTGCACAGGTTTTTACATACTTTTACCATAACCAGTTGCCCGCCGCCCTATAGCAGAAATACTGCTATAGTGTGACAGGGCTGCGCAAACTCACATATATATACATGATTTGCATTTCCGGGTAGGGGGCACGGATATCAATCACGTGTCCCAGACAGATTCTCCGCCATCATCCGGCGATCACAGAGTAACACTGACAGGTAAGAGACCTGTGTGTAAACAACAAGTCTCTCTTCTGTCAGCAGTAACATGCTGCTGTGTATTTCTCTGCTGTGCATAGAAATACACAGCAGAATGTTTCCCAAGTAACACACACACACAGCACATGTTGTAAAACACAACACACAGTTAGTTGATCTCCCCAGATGTTAACCCCTTCTTGCCCAGTGCCATTAGTACAGTGTCAGTGCTTTTTATTAGCACTGATCACTGTATTAGTGTTACTGGGGATGTCAGTGGCAGTTAGTCAGTTACCACTCAGTGTCAGAATGCCCACGGCAGTCCCACAGTCCCGCTATAAGTCACTGATTGCCACCATTACTACTATAAAAAAAAAAAATTCCAGTATATATGCCACCATTTGTAGATGCTATAACCTTCACGTAAACCAATTAATTTACATGTATTGGAATTTCTTTTAGCAAAGGCATGTAGCAGAATACATTTTGGCCTAAATTTATGACGAAATTTGATTTTTTACATTTTTTTTACTGGATATGTGTTTTATAGCAAAAAGTCAAAAATAGTTTTTTTTTTCACAATTGTTGGTCTTTTTTTGTTTATAGCACAAAAAACAAAAACCGCTCAGGTGATCAAATACCACCAAAAGAAAGCACTATTTGTGGGAAAAAAAGGACATAAATATAATTTGAGTGCAGCATTGCACGACTGCACGATTGTCAGTTAAAATAACATAGCGCTGTATCGCAAAAAATGGCCTGGTCAGGGGAGTAAATCCTGTGAAGGGCAAGTGGTTAAGAGTGGATTATGTAAGGTTTTATGATATTGTCAACAATAAAAATATTGTTTTTTTTACTTTTTGGTTTATGTGCCTCCAAAGTCTGTATCTTTGTTTCCAATCACAGTATGCTTTATAGTTAGGACATGGCACTGGATATCCTTTATTGTACCCATGGTGCCACCTAATGGGTACCATACGATAGAGCAGAACCACACTATCAAGGCCATTGCTGCCCTTCTGTCACTATACTGGGGAATACAAGAAGCTGACTGATTCGGGTGGTTACACTAGTTTCATTTAAAGTACATTTCACTAAATCTTTAATGAATACATACGTGCATTGGTATAGGATTTTTTTACTCACCGTAAAATCCTTTTCTTGGGAGTCCATTGAGGGACATACAAAGTCTTTAACTTTCAGGTTATTCTAACTGAATTACTGAAATGTGTAGCAAAGCAGTACTAAGAGTATAATAAGTAGAAAATAACTCCTGCGCTACCCAGTGTAATACGATGAACACAACCAAAGCAAAATCGGTTACCGCTAGCACCTTATGTGTTCCCACATATATAAATAACAAATAATGAGTGGTGTGCTACCAAAAAATATTTTGCATAATAAAAACCACAAAAAATCACTGCAAATCTTATAACATAACCATGTCATGTTACCCACAAATAAATCAATGCAAATTATAAAGTGAATATAAAAAACTCAGTCCAAATACAGTGCATACTCCAAGGATATCCAAGAGGAGCTCGGACTTTGATATACATTTATATAAAGTAGTGATAGGGCAAAAACAATTGAAGAGGCCACTGGCTCATTCTAGGCTGCTAACAGCAGACAAGGATAACCTCCAGTGGGTTTACCGGGAAAAAAAAATGTGCATACATGAAAGGAGCGCCAGACCAAAAGAGAAAAGAGTTTAATGTAATTTATTGGTATTGTGCTAAAAGACAGGCCAATGAGCTTCGAGGGTCAAATGAACTCCCTCTTCATCAGGGTTACAATAATATATAATATAATATAAATACAATTGTGACTGATAATATCATGAGCCGAACAAATATAAAACATCATTGATAACATACATATACATATGTGTACAGATACATGCATTGAAAAATACCCACATCTACACTTACATGTATACATTTCCAAAAATTGAACCCATTACATATTATCACTTACTATCTGATATTGCTTCATCTTCATTTCTTTGTATGTATACATGTAGGTGAAGATGTGGGTATTTTTAGATGCACACATAACTATATGATTGTTATCCATGATGTTTTATGAATGTTAGGCGCATAATTTTATCAGTCACAATTATATTTACCTTACGTTATATTATGTTTTGTTGTAGCCCTGATGAAGGAGCAGTTCCTTTGACCCCCGAAACGCACTGACTGTCTTTTAGCACAATGCCAATAAATGAAATTGGACTCTTAATCTTTTGGTATGGTGCTCAAATACAGTGCATAAACTGTCTCTACCCCAAACCTTATGGCCAATATAATGTACCAAAATAAAAAGAGAAGACAGACTGTTTATGCACTGTATTTGGAATCAGTTTATTATATACACTTTCTAATTTGCATGGACTCATTAGTGGTTAAACACAAATGTAATAGTTTATTTTGCGTATAATATGCTTTAGTAGCACAGCACCGCTCATTATTTGTTAGTACTAAGAGCGTGATCACAAATACTGAAGGGTAGGTAAAGGAGGAAGATTATTTTGGGATGGCCAACAATTTATTTTTGTGTCTAATCTTCCTGTAGGTGGCAGTACAACCTGAAGGTTAAAGCATATCTAAACCCAAAAGTAAAAATGGCATATATTGTAGATTACCAATCTCAACCCTTTTGCTGCCAAAGCCGTTTATGCGTTTTTTTACACACGTATAAAATAACCATTTTGGGCCTGAAGATTACATAAAACCCCAAACATTATATATTTTCTGAAAGCAAACACCCTAGAGAATAAAATAATGGTAGTTCTAATTTTTTACATTATAAAAGGGAAAATTATTATAAAAGGGAAAATTATTTTAAAAAAACTAATGTTAATTTCAGGGCACACAAATGCAAAAAGTTACTCAGTTTTGGCCAAATATAAAAGATGAGCTTACAACAAGTGAACAGATACCCAACATGCCAAGCCTTAAAATTGTGTGCGCCCATGAAATGGCGACAAATTTCAGTACCCTATATTTTCCATGGTTGTTGCTTTAAAAGCCCCACAGGTCATCCATTTAGAATTAACCATGAATAATGGGCCTAGAATTACTGCTCTCACTCCAGCATGCATGGCAATATGTAATGTGTATAGCACAATCAACATTTCCATGCAGTCGACACAAACATTTACATTCGTATATATTGTGCTGTACCAGTTGTGGAAACCACAGCAGAGCAGTGTGAAAGGGACCATAAGGGCCGGTTCAAACTGGAATCGCACAGGAACGCAGTTTCCAATTCAGTGCAGTGTGATTTTCAGCCCATTCATTTGAATGGGGTAAAATCGCACTGGATTGCACCAAACGTAGTGCATACACTATTTTTAAAAATACACAGCAACCAGATCGCATGGTACTGTGGCACTGAAACCCGAAAATATATATTAACCAAATATAAATTAACTGTATAGCGTTACAAAACTCAACAGCGATCGGCAACTGCTAGCTGGCTTGCAGAAAGGGACTAAGTCTGAGAGGAACACTGGAAGGAGCGGCAGCTCAGCTGCTACACTGGCCCCAGACACCCAGCATCTTTCTCTGTCCTTTCTTCCTCCCCCTATACCGCCCCATCCCTCAACTGAAGGATCCTGCATGACGTGATGGCATCCCAGACAATAAATATTATTATACAGTATTTATATAGCGCCAAAGGGTATGCTCAGCGCTGTACAGTAGCAAGGGGGACATAACATGAGACAAGACAGTAACAATACACTACACGAGGGGTTCGAGGGCCCTGCTCTTTCGAGCTTACAATCTAGCATCCGCTCTCCTCACCCTAACCATTGTCTGCCTCCCTCCCTCCTCCTGTCCCCTCCATGACCCGCCATCCTCCTAGGCTTGGCTCTACTCTGATGGCTCCTGCTGAGGTGTGGAATCCAGACAATTGTGCAGAGTAAAGATACCATCATTCCCTCATTTATCCCTGTGTATGACGAGAGGGGGACTCTGCAGAGAAATTAAGAATTCATACAAGAAGTCCATGGGCCACAGAGAGAGTGCAGGCCTGTGCTACACCCAGGTGCCCCTAGGTTGCAGTGTGCCATAGGCGGCTGCCTAGTTTGCCTAGTGGAAGCACCGACCCTGGATATACTTAAACTTTAAACTTCTGCATTCATATGTAATTGCCAATATTTTTTATTACAATAATTTCCACACTAATGTTGTGTGCAAATATCTGAACTTCTTGATTTAAATTTTTTAATGAAGAATTTTCCTACAAAATGAAAGTAATATACACATACAAAAAATACCAAAAAATAAAGAAACTTTACTTACGCCTCTGACATTTCCAAGTTTACGTTCAGCTTCAATTTTATCTTTTTTGAGAACTTCACACATTTCTTTTAAATTAGCAATCTGATCCTAAAAAATAAATAAATAAAGAGTATTCTATAAATCAGTAGTAAACCGCAAGGAAAAAAAAAAGGGCCCCTGTAAGTTTAGGTCATAATGTACTAGTATGCATCGCATACTAGTACATTGTAACAGACTTACCTTTACATGGAGCCCTCCTGCGCAGCGCTGTCACGGCTCTCAGGTGCTACCATCTTCACCCGGTCTTCCTTCCGAGTTCAAGCCGTATGAATGACAGAGGCCACAATGAGATTACTCCCGTGCATGTGCACGGGTGCCCTTGGCTACGGCACAGAGCTCTGAAGGTCCGGCACAATATGCCGTCCCATCAGAGTGCATGTGCTGCTGACCTCATTAAACAGTGCATATTTAGATGTTCACTGTACCTACAGGTAAGCCTTATTTTAAGCTTACCTGTAGGTACAAGTTCTAAAGTGGACTTTACTTCTACTTTTAATATTTATGAGACACATAGAAAATGTACCAACTAAAATGTCTTTTCAGTTGCTTTGTGTACTGGAACCTAAAATATTTTTATTTAAAGTGATTTTTGTATATTTGAAAATACGTTACATTGAGTAAGCATACTTTGTTTTGTATGCAAGTCCTACTTCAAAGTGCAACTCCAGTCCAAAACTGGACTAAACACATTGATATAACTGTTTACCAAAATAGTTACATTCAAGGCATGATGTGAATGATAACTGTAGCAAGTGCTTATGCTCTCAACTGAAATATCAAACCATCACATAACTAGTGTCACAACTAGTCAATTGTTCAGCACCATGGTAACTGCAGAGCAAAAAGAGGCTAAGATGGCAGCTTCCTTGGCTGTAAAGGAGGGGAAGGTTTAGTGCTGCTTTAAGATTTGGGGAGAAGTTACAATAAGTTCCTCGGTGAAGCTTTAAAGCAGAACTAAACCCTTCCATTCATTTCAGCTCAGGAAGCTGCCATCTTGGCCTCAGTTTCATCTGAAACTACAAAAGATGCTGCACACGTGGTCAGTTATGACATCAGCCATTTGATGGTTTGACAGTTTGGTTGACAGCACAAGCAAATGTGACAATTAGTATTCCTAGCATACCGGGAATGTAATTGTTTGTTAAAACTGTTAAGTCAATGGGTTTAGTTCCACTTTAAATGATCCTGTTAGTTTTTGTTATAGAAAAGTATGTAGCAAAGAGATGTAAAGACACAAAATGTGATGAATGGAATGACAGACTGCAAGAAATTTTTTTTAGTAAAGTAGGAAACGTGTCAAGTCAATGCTAGTGTCAAGTGTCATTCTGGGTATTCTTGTGCCTTCTCTCTCCCCCCATTCACCTATTTTCTTGATCCTGGTATCACAGAATAGAAAATTATCATATCCACAACAGTAACATAAATACCAATAAAAAGAAAGGGTTTATAACCGTTCTAGTCAAAACTTAAGGAAAAAAACGTTGGTTCAAGTTGTGCTTTAGGGTGTATTCCTGAGTCTAGGATTCACAAAGTGTTCACTAACCTCAAGTTTCCTAATATGTTGTCTGTAGGAGTGTAGTCTCCTTTCCCTACCTCTGAAGGTTGTTGTTAAGAGGTACTATGAAGTTGTTTATTGTTTCGTGTTTCCTAGCTACAAAGCAAAGCTTCCTGAGTGTGTGTGAGATCTCTTAATGGTTGTGCAGCAAGTATAGAGTAATTAGCCAACTCTACCTGGCTAGATTCTGAAAAAAATGTAAACCTGCCTCTTCAACAGAGCTAAATATTTGTTCAAGACAATTAAAAAAAATGTTCTAATCTTTCACTGTACTTGATGCATTTGATTTCTAAAGTAGTACATGTACACTGTTTAAATACACAAACACATATAAAACATATATAAACATAAACACCATGATAATGATACATTCTCATCTATCAAATATTAAAAACCCTCTGTTATACCTTTAAGCGTGGTAAGTCTTTATTTGCTTGCTCCAGCTGGAAATGCAGCTCGACATTCTCAGCTGACAATCTCAGGTTCTCTTTCTGAAGTTCTAGCTCTTTTGAGGACTGATCTTCTGACCCTACACCTGATGTCTGATGGGTTTAAAAAAAAAAAAAAAAAAAAAAAAAAGTAAAGGACCAGTAGTGAAAGGCATTGTGCTCTGCTTTGTTATAGAAACTAAACATTTATATAATAATTTAAACATAGGGCCAAATGAATGGAGGGAAGTGCATTAACTTAGCTAAACTGCTACACACTTCTAATAAATAAACTAAAAAAATCTAGGACAATGTAGGGTAGTATAAGTGATAGGAAATCTCACACCTGTAGTAAGGCATTGTTAGGTTCTGAAACCAGTTCAAGTTTTTCATAGTTCTGATCAAACTCCTTTTCAGTCTCTACAAATTCAACTTGACCTATCCCAGAAGTAAAACCAAGTTCAAAATCTGACTTGTTGCCAGTACCACTTCTAGTATTTAACCCCATCATTTTGTCTTCTCTAATTTCTCCAGTTGTATTTTGATGCCCACCATGGATATCATGGTTTTCCTCTACTTCCAGTATTGTAGTGGTTCTGCTGGAAGATGTTGTGCCGCAGATATTTTGTTTATCGTCATCACTAGACTCCAGCTCATTAGTAGCTTGGGTGCTTGGGACACATGATGTGTCACCCAGTCCAGGGGTGGCAGTTGTGCTAACAGGAAGTGATATATCACATGGTTTCGGAGAAGGTGATGCACTGATGGGCTCCGACGCATCATATGATCTTGGCGAGATGTCACTACTCACTGGAACAGGTGTCGTGTTTGCCAAAGAAACAGTTGGAGTTTTAAAATTTGCCACATTTTCTGCTGCAGTGTTGTAAAGCTCTTCAGCAATATCAGTTGTATTTTCACTGCCTCCTGTAAACATATTAGAGATATCTCCTTGGTCTCTTCTACTTTCTATTTCGTTGGTTGAAGTGTCTGGTATGATATTCATATGTTCATCTGCAATGCCATCATTTGTTTCTAGAAATATTGTTTTAATTTCCTTTGTTCTTTTTAAAATGTTCCTCTTTTTATTAGGTAATACTGTATTTTGAAGTGTATTAGCATTAGCTTCAAATAAAAGAAGAGAAAAATGTCCGGGTTCCACTGCACCATACTGGTTTGGTGCATGCAGCATTGTATACAAAGAAAACAGGCATCAGGTAAAATTGTACAGTAGGATGAAAGCTGGTGAAATTCCTTTGTGAAAGTTTCACACTGGGAGATATTCAGTGATGTTATACATAAAAGCTGCATTCACATGGTAGAAAATATTCCTGTACAAATTATAGGTACAGTCTACTGTATGATTACCAAATCAAATGAAATTATGCCGTGTTTAAGGTATATTGTATAGTACACAATGCAAGACAGTGTCCAAGTAATGTGGCTATAAATTAACAGAAAGCTTTGCTATTCCCTACTGTAATAGCTGTGCTTTATGTTGTTTGCTACACCTATGTGTTAATGAGTTTGTGGAGAAAAAGGGCAAACGAAAGAAAGCATAAAACAGAAAATATCTGACATTCGTATAATTGTTTAAAAACAGTAGCAACAAACAATCCTCTACACTCAAGTGCAGCACCAATAATCTAGGAAGATGCTCTCCGCTTCGGATATCTCTAGCCCATGCATATGGCTTTGGTCCTTAGGTATCCACTATGTCTTGCCACCCTTCTAAGACAGGGGTAGTCCATGCACATTTAATACAAAAAGATAAACAGGGAGCACCAGCCTATTGCATTAAAACCAGTTGCCATCCACCTTATAGCAGTTTCACTGCTACAGGGCGGACTCCCTGCGCAAAAGCACATATGTATGTGTATATATATAATGTATATATATAAATATATATCTATATATATATAGACACAATTGAAACTCGAAAGATTTGAATATCGTGCAAAAGTTCATTTATTTCAGTAATGCAACTTAAAAGGTGAAACTAATATACAGTATGAGATAGACTCATTACATGCAAAGCAAGATAGTTCAAGCCGTGATTTGTCATAATTGTGATGATTATGGCTTACAGCTCATGAAAACCCCAAATCCACAATCTCAGAAAATTAGAATATTACATGCAATCAATAAAACAAGGATTGCACATAGAACAATATCGGACCTCTGAAAAGTATAAGCATGCATTATGTACTCAGTATTTGGTTTGGGCCCCTTTTGCAGCAATTACTGCCTCAATGCGGCGTGGCATGGATGCTATCAGCCTGTGGCACTGCTGAGGTGTTATGGAAGACCAGGATGCTTCAATAGTGGCCTTCAGCTCTTCTGCATTGTTCGGTCTCATGTCTCTCATTTTTCTCTTGGCAATGCCCCATAGATTCTCTATGGGGTTCAGGTCAGGCGAGTTTGCTGGCCAATCAAGCACAGTAATCCCACGGTCATTGAACCAGATTTTGGTGCTTGTAGCAGTGGGCAGGTGCCACGTCCTGCTGGAAAATGAAGTCAGCATCCCCATAAAGCTTGTCTGCAGAAAGAAGCATGAAGTGCTCCAAAATCTCCTGGTAGACACTTACGTTGACCCTGGACTTAATGAAGCACAGTGGACTAACACCAGCAGATGACATGGCTCCCCAAATCAACACAGACTGTGGAAACTTCACACTGGACTTCAAGCATCTTGCAGTGTGTGCCTCTCCATTCTTCCTCCATACTCTGGGTCCTTGGTTTCCAAATGAGATGCAAAAGTTGCTCTCATCAGAAAGGAGGACTTTGGACTACTGAGCATCAGACTAGGTCTGTTTTTCTTTAGCCCAGGTAATACGCTTGACTTTGTTGTTCAGGAGCGGCTTGACAAGAGGAATACGACATTTGAAGCCCATGTTCAGGATCCGTCTGTGTGTGGTGGCTCTTGATGCACTGACTCCAGCCTCAGTCCACTCCTTGTGAAAGTCCCCAACACTTTTGAATGGCCTTTTCCTGACAATCCTCTCCAGGCTGCAGTCATCCCTGCTGCTTCTGCACCTTTTTCTTCCACACTTTTCCCTTCCACATAACTTTCTATTAATGTGCTTTGATACAGCACTTTGGGAACGTCCAACTTCTTTTGCAATTACCTTTTGAGGCTTTCCCTCCTTATGGAGGGTGTCAATGATGGTTTTCTGCACAACTGTCAGGTCAGCAGTCTTTTCCATGATTGTGATTCCTACTGAACCAGACTGGTAGACCATTTAAAGGCTCTGGAACCCTTTGCAGGTGTTATGGCTTAATTAGCTGATTAGAGTGGGACACTTTGAGCCTAGAATATTGCACCTTTTCACAATATTCTAATTTTCTGAGATTGTGGATTTGGGGTTTTATGAGCTGTAAGCCATAATCATCACAATTATGACAAATCATGGCTTGAACTATCTTGCTTTGCATGTAATGAGTCTGTCTCATATATTAGTTTCACCTTTTAAGTTGCATTACTGAAATAAATGAACTTTTGCACGATATTCAAATTTTTCAAGTTTCACCTGTGTATATATATATACATATATATACATATACACACACATACATACACACACACACACACACACATATACACACACACACGTGATCCGAGCTACCACCGTGATCATGGGTAAGGGGCGCATGCACACGCCTGCAAAACTGGCGGTGTTGTGATTTGGTGTAGCACCAATCAGTTAGCAGATTCAGGCCTGGATCTGCTGAGAGATCTCTGCCCCATCACAGATCTTCCTGTGCCTGTGTTTACATTACACAGGCACAGGAAATTATGCAGTCTTCTCTCCCTGGAGCACTACACCTTACAGTAAAAGTATATATAGGGCACATTTAACCCCCTGATCACCCCAGTTAACTCCTTCACTGCCCTGTCACCAGTGTCATTAGTACAGTGTAAGTGTAAAGATTTTTTTTTTTTTACTGATCACTGTATTAGTATCACAGGCGACTTCAGCAAGCATTAGCATCCCTCCCAGATTGCATCAGAATGCCCGCCACTACATCAGTCATCACATTTAACCCTCTGATTGCCAGGAACAAGCTCACATATACAATAAACTTCCATTGCTAGTATCGTGTCTGAATGGATCAATTTTATCTGATCTGATCAGAACTATACCAGCGATCACAATAGTATAGTGTCCCGAAAAACTCAGCATTAGCAGGATCAGCCCCGGCACCTGCGTTTAGCCCAGGGGTGGGCAAACTTTTTGACTTGAGGGCCGCAATGGGTTTATATATTGGACCCGGGGGCCGGACCAAGAGTAGATGAATGATGTGTATGTGTCATCCATAGTAAGTATAGTAATATTCCCCCATAGTAAGCATAGTAATTAATCCCCCATATAGTAATTCATCCCCCATAGTAATTCATCCCCCATATAGTAATTCATCCCCCATAGTAATTCATCCCCCATAGTAATGCATCCCCCATATAGTAATTCATCCCCCATATAGTAATTCACCCCCCATATAGTAATTCATCCCCCATAGTAATTCATCCCCCATATAGTAATTCATCCCCCATAGTAATTCATCCCCCATATAGTAATTCATCCCCCATATAGTAATTCATCCCCCATAGTAATTCATCCCCCATATAGTAATTCATCCCCCATAGTAATTCATCCCCCATATAGTAATTCATCCCCCATATAGTAATTCATCCCCCATAGTAATTCATCCCCCATAGTAATTCATCCCCCATATAGTAATTCATCCCCCATATAGTAATTCATCCCCCATAATAATTCATCCCCCATATAGTAATTCATCCCCCATAGTAATTCATCCCCCATAGTAATTCATCCCCCATAGTAATTCATTCCCCATATTAATTCATCCCCCATATTAAGTCCCCAAGTCCCCCCTGTGTCAATTCACTTACCTTTGCTCCGCGCGTTCCTCTCGCCATGTTCCCACGCCCTTCCGGTGTAGCATGAAAATCTGTCTCCTATGAGGATCTGTCCCCCTCGACGTATCTGCGCATGTGCCAGTTTCAGGCATTAGCAGCCGATCGGCGATCTCCGGCACATGCGCAGATACGTCGAGGGGGACAGATCCTCATAGGAGACAGATTTTCACGCTACACCGGTCTTCAGGGAGGACTGTGAGAGGAGCCTAGCGGGAGCCTAGCTCCGCGGGCCGGATTAAAAGGTCTGCCGGGCCGTATACGTCCCGCGGACCGTAGTTTGCCCATTGCTGGTTTAGCCCCTACGCTTAATCCCCCTCCCCTTCTCCCCCAGCAAGTGCAGTGTCAGTAGATAACTGTCACTTGATACATTGCACACAAAGTTGCAGGGTTAGCAGGATGAGGCTTGACCTCTGCTTTCACTAACAGGTAAATTTTTTGTGGCAGTTCAAGCAGTCCCTGACAGCCAGGTGCTCTTTTTCCCATGAGTCACACTAGATACCTGTAAATTTAGTGACAAAATGTCCAAAGAAAGGTATAGGATTCTGATCATGTCAGATGAGAGCAAAGTGGAAGCCTCACTGACAGAATCAAGCTCACAATACAAACCTGTAGACAGCAATGACACCCTGACAGATAGCGCAGATGATGGAGTAGCGGTCACTGCTAAGGTCAGGCTTACCCAACCCCATTCCCAGGTTGCTGAGGTGGTACAATTGCATGATGATTCTCATATGCAGCAGAGTGCCAGTACTAGTGCCACTCTACCTTTTGGTGAACTGGCGAGCACCAGCAGCCTAGTACATCCTGGTCTTTTACATAATAGCACTGCAGTATCACTTGGTTACCTGGCGAGTCCCATAAGTGCAGTACAAGCTGGTGCTGGGGTGAGCACAAGTATTGTCCCGCAGCCACCAAGAATTCACACACAGGGTGGTAGAGCATAGTGCCGGGTGTGCTTGCAAATCCTGATTGGCAGCCCTCAAATTCTGCAGCACCCAAACTTCCCCCATTCACTGCCCAACCCAGAATTCAGGTGGAAACAGCAAATTTAATTACTCCCCTTGATTTGTTGGAGCTGTTTTTCACAGAAGATCTGTATGAATTGATTGTGGATCAAAGCAATTTATATGCACAACAATTTATCATTGCTAACCCAAATTCAAACCTTGCCAACCATTTGCCAACCTATTACAGTTTCCGAATTTAAAGTTGTTTTGGGCCTAGCCCTCAACATGGGCATTACTAAAAAAAAAAAAAAAAGAATTGCGGTTGTGTTGGTCCACAGGTCCTGATTCATCATATGCCCATGTTCTCTGCTGCCATGGCCAGGTATAGATATGAGAATATAAATATAATGCAATTTATGCATTTCAGTGACAATACACTGTTGTCCTCGAGGTGGCCCTGAATATGATAGGCTCCACAAAATTCAGCCCCTTATAAATCACCTTAACCAAAACTTTGCAGATATGTATACTCCCGAGCAAAACATCTGTGTTGATGAGTCCCTAATTAGTTTTTCTGGCTGCCTTGCATTCAAACAATTTCTCCCCAGCAAGCGTCCCAGATATGGGGTCAGAATGTAGAAGACCCGTGAGAAGGTAACAGGCTATACATGTAATTTTCGGATTTATGAGGAAAAAGATAGTCACATGGAGCCCCCAGATGCCCAGACTACATGGGGAGCAGTGCCAAGATAGGGTGACACCAGGTCCCAAACTTTTTCCATATGGGGTACCACTTATACATGGACAATTTTTATACAAGCGTGCCAATATTTAGACATTTATACAGTCTTGGAATTGGAGCATTTGGCACCATGCTTGTAAATACATGTCTTAGAAAGGGGGAGAAAGCCTGCTTGAAAAACGATTAATTGCTTGCAGTGAAGTGGAAGGACAAACGGGATGTTTTCACGCAGACATGACCATCCAAATTTCCACGACAGCTGGTGTTGTTGAGAAGTCCCTCTGTGTCCACGAATATAACCTTAACATGAGAGGGGTGGACTTCAACAGCCAGATGAAGAAGCCGTACTTTTGTATCCAGAAGGTGCTGTGGCCCAAACCCTCAACTCAGATGCAGTGAGCCAGCTGCATGAGAGGCATTTTCCCAATGCTATTCCTGGTACTCCAATCCAAAAGACACCCTAAAAAAGATGCAGTGTCTGTAGCAGACACGGAATTAGACGTGACAGCCGCTTTTTTGTCCCTCCTGTCCTGGCTAACCTGGTCTCTGCCTCAAAGACTGCTTTGGTCGCTACCATATACTAGCGGACTAGTAAAGCATGGCACAGTCTAGGGCACATATATACAGAGGGTCTCGAATGATGTCAGGTAGTCAGGAAACTGGCTGTGGCATTTTGAGAGACCCTACCATCTGGATGTTAGTTTTTTAAAAAAAAAAGTTAAAAAAAAAATTATATATATGTAAAAAAAAAAAAAAAAAAAAAGATATAAAAAAGTGAAAAAAAAAGATAAAAAAACAAAAAGTTGTTTGATTGAGTTACTGTTTTATTATTGAAGCGGAGCTCCACCCAAAAGGGGAAGTTCCGCTTTAAGTACTGCTCCCCATTAAAGATTGGCACCTTTGGGGGGCGGGGGGAGCGGGTACCAGTATTTGACAGGTGCCTGCTACCACTTCCGGTCCGATCACCTAGGCGATTGGAAGCGGAAGGTGTCCTCCCTCCCTCCCTGTAGTCTTTTGGGACATGTGACAGGTCCCAGAAGACTACAGGACCATTCATGAAGCGCAGAGCTACTCGCGCATGCGCAGTGGGCACCAGGCTGTGATAGCTTGCCGGCCTCCTGAAATACAGGACGGCTGGTGAAACGGGCTGTGGGGGACACATCGCAGGACTGAGGGACAGGTAAGTGGCTGTTTTTTTTAAAAGTCAGCAGCTACAGTTTTTGTAGCTGCTGACTTTTATTTTTTGACAGGGTGAATGGAACTCTGCTTTACCCATTGCTGTTTTCTTTGCAGGAATGCCATTCAGCTGCAGCACCAATCTGTTTATCCTGACAGCAACGAGGTCTTGCTCTCAGAATATACATAAATGTGTGCAGCACTATTGGATGAGATTTTTCATTACAGTTAAAAAAGAAGATAGATGTCCAAGCATAGGGGCCTAGAGTGGCCAGTGGGTGGATCGCCCCTATGCTTCAGCATATATATTTAATAATATTTTTTGACACATATTTCAATAAAAAAAAATTTTTTATTGAGTTACTGTTTTATTGTTAACCATTGTGGTTTTCTTTGCAGGAATTATATTCATCTGGAGCACCGATCTGTTATTCTGACAGCAACAGGGTCTTGCTCACAGAATTTACATAAGTGCGTGCAGCACTTCTGGATGAGATTTTTCATCCACAGTTAAAAAACAGCATATATGCCCAAGCTTGGGGGCCTGGGGTGGCCAGTGGGTGGATCACCCCTATGCTTTGGCATATATTTTAAAAATTTTTGGCAGAAATTTCTTCATCCACATCGATAAATGTGATCAAAGGAATCTGTTCTTTTTTTTCATGGGCTGAACATAAAAAAAAAAGAACATTTCATGTGTGCCCACCATTAGAAGTGGGTGGATGCAGGGCGGCATATTCTAATGGTGGGCATATCACACACTTTTTTTTGGCAGAGATGACTTCCTTTTTTTCATTCATCCCACAGGCTGCATTAAATAAAAATAAAAACAAAAAACACAGCATATATACCAAACAAGGACTAGCGGCGTACTGGTACATCACTGGACTTTGAGTGGTTATACCCAGATGATGCCTGCAGCTGTGGGCATCATCCTGGTATCGTATTTTTCAGCCGGTAATCGGCTTTTATGTAAAAGCAATCCTAGTGGACTAGATACCCGCCCTCTGCCTTCCACGTCATCTCGGGCACTCCCATGCCATCGGGGGAACCCGAGAATGCAGCCGTTGTATCTGCCAGCTCACCATAGAGCTGACTGGAGACCGTAATGGTGCCAATCATTACATCACAGTCTAAGAAACCGGAAGTTACGAGTATTTCATCGTCATATGATGTCCTCCCACTCTAACTGCGCATTTGCACCCCCGGGGGCGTGCGGCAATCAGTGGTGCGCTGTGTTACTGGGACACAGTAGATCTCCAGTCAGAGTAAAAAGCCAATGATGTCGGCTCTGTCATGTGATCAGCTGTGTCCAATAACAGCTGATCACATGTAAACAAGGAAATGCCGGTTATCGGCAGTTCTCTCCTCAAACTGAGGAGAGGAGAGCCAGTAATCGGCATTCCTCAGAGGATACATCTACACTGATCATCAGGGCACTGATGATCAGTGTAGACCCATCAGTGCCACCTGTCAGTGCCCATCAATGCCACCTGTAAGTGCCCATCAGTGCACATCAATGCCACATATCAGTGCCTACCAGTGCACATCAATGCCACACATCACTGCCCATCGGAGCTGCCTTTCAGTGCCAGTCAGTGTCACCTATCAGTGCCAATCAGTGTCGTCTATCAGTGCCAATCAGTGCCACCTATCAGTGCCATATATAAGTGCTACCTTTCAGTGCCCATCAGTGATGCCTGTCAATGCCCATCAGCGCCACCTACCAGTGCCTCCTCATGAGTGCCGCCTATCAGTGCCCATCATTGCAGCCTCATTAGCACATATCATTGAAGGAGAAAAATTACTTATTTACACAATTTTATAGCAGAAACTAAGAAAAAAATTGGGTTTATTTTCAAAATTTTCAGACTTTTTTAGTTTGTTTAGCAAATAATAAAAGCCCCAGAGATGATTAAATACCACCAAAAGAAAGCTATAACTGTTTCAAAAAAACAATAGAAATGTTGTTTGGGTACAGTGTTGCATGACCAGGCAATTGTCATTCAAAGTGCGACAGCGCTGAAAGCTGAAAATTGGCCTGGGGAGGAAGGGGGTGAAAGTACCCAGTAGGCAAGTGGTTAAACTTGACACCACCCAACTGCACCAACGACCAAAACAAACCCTAGCAAAGGTGTGGTGGTCCTATTTACCAATATCTACTCAAGTCAAATGTAAAGGATGAAATACATGACTCGTAAAAAATAGACTGCCACTGTTTATGACAAAATTCATATATTTTATAAGTCTGGTCCCCATGGATTGAATCATATCTCCAAGTGAACGTTTATAGGTCTTTGTGGCATATATGAATTATTTATTTATTGGTATCAACATCCACCTGATTGATCCTTGTAACAAACCTCTTCCCTGACTTTCATTTCTCTCTCTCTCTCTCTCTCTCTTTTCATACCATACCATTTTATGAATATATCAATCCCAATTTGCAGAATTATTCGAGGAATTATACATTATTTTATAGTTCGTTTTTAAATCAATACTATTTCTGGGTATGTATTAATTTATAATTACTTTGTAGATTTACCTTGGTTTTGTAATATTTATCTTTTTTTGTTATGATGTATAACTCTTACTCTAGATGCAATACTAGATGTGATTGTACCTACATGATCTGTGTTCCTTTTTTCCCCCTATTTTATACTTAAATTTAATAAAATCTCATTGGGGGGAAAAAAAAAGTAATAAAAGAGATAACTATTAAGTTGCCAATCCAAACATCTTCAGAACACAGAATACTAGAAATGACCAGATATGACATATAAAATGAGTAGTATTTAAAATGAGGGTAATTCAGGATATTCTTGAAAGTAACCAAGGGGACTGAAAAGATAATCTTAACTTTCAAAAGATATAAAAAAAAGCAAATTAAATATCACGCAATTTATGTCAAAAAATGAAAAAAAAAACTGAATACTTACAGAAGGCCTGGACAGATTTTCCCTTGAGAGCTGATTTTCTAATGCGTGAAGCTTTTCTTGCAGGTATCGATTTTTTAAGTGCAGTTCATCTACTATGGAATCACGAGGTAATGCTTGCTTTGTTCTATGACCACATTCAAAAAAAAGAAAAAAAAATGCTTTAAAATCTTATTCTTTCTAGCTGCATTCAGTTAAAAATAATGTGAACGAAAATCGAGCGAGACTAAAGTTTATATGCTCTTTTAAACTTTCTCAGTTTAACAAATCCTTGAAAGGTCTAAGCCTGCTTGACAAAGCAAGTGCTGAAGAGCAGTACTTTCTTTCCTCCTTGTATATGTTACTTTGAAACAAGGTTAATAATAATAAATTTCCCAGCCTGCTTGCAAAGGTTAGATTTTCCCAACCAAATTATTACATTGTGCATCAGAGTGTAATGCCTCTAATTAGTTCAAGAATTGTTGGTACCCTCTATTCTTCAGACATTAACCTGGCAAATTAATTCCACTGATGCATTAAAGCTGTTATTCTTAAGCCCATTATAACAAGAAAGGTTGATTTTTCACAATGTGTCTAACGTGTGCAGTGACTTTATAGGACAGATTGATGGGAGGGTTATACAATATCAGAATGAACTGTGTGACATACGGCTAGCTATGGTAGATTTCATTAACTCATCTTATTTTTTAAATACATCTACAGTTTTTACAATAGAAGAAACCAGGATGTAGATGTCAACAGAGTCAATGATGGACTGTTAGCGTTACCAAACAGATTTTAAAGGAAAATTCCATAGGCTTGGAAGCAGCACAGGCCATAGGTTTGGTGACTGTAGCAAAATAAGCAGATAATTCTCATTTGGACTAATACCAATTCCTCACACCAATCTATCTTATCTACTCTTGTTATTACCAAGCCGCTAAGTATAGGTCAAGGTGATATTTTTAGAAATTATATTTGATTTCATATTCTGTCACCCATTTAAACCAAAGCTGAAGTCTCACTAAATCAGCGCAAAGAAAATGATTATATTTCTCCAAACCAGTCCATTAAGTCTCCAACCTATTATTTTTCAGGATGTCCTTGAGTCATGAATTTTTCAGAAGTTCTCAAAACCCTATCTAGCAAATGTTAAACTTTTCCAAAAAATGTAAGGTTACCAGATTTTCACAATCAATTTTGTGGACACCCTACTAAACACACCTAAGAAAACACACCCCTATTTGTAGCTACACCCACAAAATCACACCCCAAATTTTAACATGCCCTGAAACAACTGATCACAGACTTTTGGAACAAGAAGCATAACATTCAAGGTATAAAGAAAGTATGCTTGGGCACCATGAACAGAGGAATGATGCAGTGTGTGTAATGCACCGCAGCTAAATGTGGTCAGGAGTGAGTAACGCATACATTGCAAGGATTATTAGTAGGCAACCCACAGATTGCAGGAGTCAACAATAAATAATGCACAGGGTGCAGGGGTCAGGAGTTAGTAATGTAGAGATCAGGGGTCAGTAGTGTAGAGATCAGGGGTCAGTAGTGCACAGATCAGGGGTCATTAGTGCACAGAGTAAGGGGGTTAGGGGTAACTAATGCACAAAGAACAGAGAATCAGAAGCAAGTAACAGAGATAACAGAGGTCAGGTCAGCAGTAATGCAGAAAGTGTAGAGGTCAGAAGTAAGTAATGCAGAGAGGGCAGGGGTCAAGATTAAGTAACACACAGACTGCAGCAGTCAGACATAAGTAATGCACAGAAGGCATGGTCAGGAGTAAGTATTGTCGAGACAGCATTGACATAATTTTAGATGAGCAGTATTACAGAGAGTGCAGAAGTCAGGAGCAAGTAATGCAGTGAGAGCAAAGGTCAGGTCAGGAGTAAATACCACACAAAGTGTAGAGGTCAAGAGCAAGCAAGAGTTCAGGGGTCGGGAATAAGTAACACAAAGTTTAGAGGTTGAAGTACCACACAGAGTGCGGAGGTCAGAAGTAAGTAACGTACACTACGGCAACTAGATGTGAGTAAAGCAAGGAGAGAACAGGTCAGTAACACAGATAGAGCAGTGTTGAGGAGTAACAAACAGAAATCAGAGGCCAAGAGCAAGTAACAAAGAGACAGCAGAAGGCAGGAGTAAATAATGCATAGAAAGCATAAGTCTGGAGCAACGCAGAATGCAGGGGTCAGAAGTAAATAATGTACAGAGTGCAGAGGACTGATCATTCCAGAAAACAATTAAAATGATGTCAATGCAAAATTCTTTCCCTGTAGACTTTTGAGTAACAAGGGAAGTCTTTAACCTTCCAGTTACACTGCCACCTACAAGGGGAATGAACACTGGCAAATAAAAAAAAAAAAACAAACAAACTGTGGGTCGACCCAGGAAAGACCCTCCTACAATGAACATGCCTCAGTTTTTAGCAAAGCAATAACAAGAACATTATCATAAACAACGAACTCCAAGAAACTGATTTTTTGGTTAATCTAAAAATACTTTTTTCTTTCTCTTCTGTTGAGGGACACAGGAAGTCTTCAAATTTCAGAATGTTCAAAAAACGTCCAACTAATTGTTTGGTAACACATCAAATAGTTGCGTACAGGCCCAAGAAAACCTACAGAAAACTGGGAACCTGCTGCAGCTCCAAAGAGCCACCTGAAAGACCTTATGCAGAAACTGATCTCCTTTATAGAATGTATTAAGCATGTGAACAGAAGACCAGGTGGCAGCCTTGAAAATCTGGGAAAAAAAATTACTTCATTCCAAAAAGCTCAAGAAGCACTCATGGGTCTATTAGGGTACACCTTGGCAAGAAAGGATGGAACCCAGTTCTTGAGACCAGAGCCTTGGGTGATGGTCTGCCAACCCCCTGTACAAAGGTCTTAACTAAAGAGTGGACTGGGCCAGTGATCCCTAAACAAAAAGGGCAGAGATCTGCCCTTTCAAGTGCTGAGAGTAAAATGCTGGTCCAGACTAGAGATGTAAAATTTCTGGAAATTTTGAAGCCATGGGTAAAAAACCCCCCCAAAAAACTTATTTTCCTTATTTTTTCCAAAAAAAATATTTCCTCTCACAATATTTGCAATTCACAGCTTTGCTCTCAGCAGCAACTGCACTGTGGAAATGTTTCCAAACTCTAGATGTTGTTTTCACCATTTTACTGAGAGGAGGAAAAGAGAAAATTTCCGACCAGACTATAGGAAAACATTTTTCTGTGATGGAGAACATTTATAGAAATCATTTAAAGGTCATAAAGATAAACTAATTTGTCAGGCAAATATACCCTCTTATCTGTAAATTAAGGCCTGAGAGGCCCACTTGTAGGTGGCACAAGATGGAGACCACAAGCAAACTAAACTGAAACCGTTCCCCTGTTGTGCCCCCTAGTGGCAGAAATGCATATTTCTCTTGCTTGAGAACTGCATTGAGAAGTACAGTGTTACTTGAATTGTATTCCAGGATTTGCTTGCCTTCATCTGAGAGAACTTGCAATAATTTAGGACTTTAAATAAAAGCCTCAGAAATCTTTAATTAAGGTCTTCATATTATATAGTTTGAATACCATGTCAAAGATATATTATTTATCATTGTAAAAGAACATATTCAATACTCTTTTTTTTTTTTCTGTAAAAAAAAAACAAAGCAGCTTTAGAAACAAACTGAAAGAAATTTTTTTTTTTCAAATTTTTCCTTTTTATTCCAAGGCCTTCCACTCACTAGTCCATACCCAGCTGCAAGAAAGTAGAGAATTTATCCCACAAAGAAACTCTTGGATCGGAAGACCAATCACTCACACCAAGTAATGATAGAGCTTGTGAGAAGTCGACATCCTAGCTTTAATAATAGGAATCACAGACTAAAAAATGCTCCTGTCTCTCAGAACCTAGAAAGCCAGTGACTGTAAAGCAGTATGGCAAGTCAATCCTTGGCAAAAGATCCTGACAATCCAGAAGAGCCCATAGTTTGTCTGCCATGAATCGTAACAGTTTAGCATACCAAATCCACCTTGTCTGTGTATTGAGAATCACCGAAATACCCTCCATCTAGATCCTGCACACCAGAGAAGGAAGAATTTTTCTGTAGGGAAAAACATTAATCAGGGTGTACTTATACTATGAGTTGAACCTGACCAGGAGGCCCACATCACAGATCCTGGAGCACCTGTAGGTGTAAGGAGCCCTCCTCTGGTTCCAGGCACTGCCAGTGGAGATCTTCCTGCCAACTGTTTCTGCCCAAAATGTACACAGCAGAGAAGTCAGGAATGTAAAGTTCTTCTCAGAACAGAATTCAATCTACATTTCCTGCCACAGCAAGATGTCTGTATCCTAATGTACCTCCACCACTGTGGCCCCGTCGGACTGTATCCAGATTGGATGACCCTCAGACTCTAGATCTGTATTCCTGAGCCAATGAGCTAGAGACAACATGGTCCTCAGTGCCAAACTAATTAATCTGTCCAGGCACAGGAACGAGAGGTCCCACAATGACAAAATGTTGAGTTGTAGAGCTCATGAGAGAACCTGGATGAATAGAACTGACTCAAATGGCTTGTCAGTCCCATGCAAAAGGGGAGGAACTGGATGACTCATAGAACGGAGAGTCAAAATCTGAGACCAAAGAGTCTCAAGTTACTTTTGTGGTCTAGGAATATAGGAAGACATACCAAAAGATAAGTCAGTTTCACCAATGATTTCTAAAGGCTCAAAATCCATCCAAATCACTGTAACCTCTGGACAGTTACAGACATGTTGTCTAAAAGAGTATGTGATGACTGTTCTCTCAGTGGGAGGTCATCTAAGTATATGGGATAGCCAATACCTTGGTGAAGCCAGTACCTTGGTGAATAACTGTGGCACTTTTGCACATTTGGCAAATAGCGAGAGATTGGACACTTCCAGCAAACTGTCACAACAAACGGTTTTTGTTACAGCCATTTGTCCAATAAGCAAGGGATCAACCTCAGTAGTGGTTAGATCTCTTACAAAGGACTTCCATCAATTGAATGTTGGGTGGACCCTCCACAGAGAACAGGGCTTTTAGAAAGGGCTTCCAAATACTTATCAGTTGTGCATCTATCACCGGTATAATAAACATCACAGGGCATGGCCATATCCAGAACAGGAATGAGCTACTTCTGTACAAAATTCTCACCAAAGGGAAAGCGCTTCACAGCTAATTCTTGCCCTTTGGGAATGAGACACTTCTATACAAAAAGGGAAAGCACTTTTGCTGCTAACTTTTAACATAATGGTTACTGGAAAGCACACCACACAGGACCCAGTGCCTGAAGGTCACTTCCGAGTTATCCCATCAATGTCCAGTCCAGAGGGGTCTAGACGTGGTACTTCAAAAATTAAGCTGAGGGTGGCCATGCTGGATAGCTGCAATCAAAGTGACAAAGCTCCAGCGATGATGTAGAGGAGTCTTGAATAAAGAAAAAATCAAAGAAAAAAACAAGTGCTAGCATAAAATAGGTCAAGAAAAGACATCCATACTGCTAGGATGCAAGCAAAAATCTGCAGCATGCTGGAGGGGTTATCCTGGGCTGCCCTAAAGTTTATTTATTTTTGCCAGTGTCCGATCCTCCTGTGAGCTGCAGCATAACCCAAAGCTCACATTCTAATGTTTACAGCATAAAGTTTGAAATTAATCTGGCCTTGTATGAACAACATACAATATAATAATTAGTAATTAATTGATTTAATATTACACCATGTAGCCTAGAATTCAGTATGGTTTCTTTTATATACCTAAGAAATGCTATCATGTTATCATAAACATTTTTAATAAAGCCATAGCTGTAAAAGAACAGTAAAAATACTGACCTTCACTGATGACCACACTGCCAAAACACCACTGCAATTCTAAAAACCTCTGAAATTTGCAAGGAACCAACATGTCTACGAATGTCAATCTCCTGCATGCCCTGACCTGCTGATCTCTTCCCATTACATGATACAAGAGGGATGTGGGGATCAAAAGGAAGAACAAGTGATATCGTAACTCCTGAAAGTGTCAGTTTCCTGCAGACTTCTCTGGAAAATTATGTAGGATCAAAGCAACATTCAGTGGCACAGGCAGCAGAAACCATGAGTATTTCCAGATCTTTTTCAGATATGGGTCAATTTAAAAAGTTAACTATAGCAACAGGGTTGCTGAAAGCTTTAGAATAAGCTATCCATTTAGCTGTAAGTTCAGAAAATAGAAGCACTGCACACATCCAAGGCTGGATTAGCAAAAGTTAATGTCTGTCTGGAAAGTCCATTCTCACATTTTGTACAAAACCCAGAGTTTTCTTGAATACATATAAAAGCAAATCTAATAGCTCCACACAACAGGAGGTAAAACAGAACACTTCCCTTGTTTGGTGTAATCCAATGATACATACTTCATGTAAGCAATCTCATTTTCCAATTCATTATTTTTTTTTCTGAGTTCTTCAATCTCTCTTTCAGATTCTACTGTTCTGGCCCCAACTACTTGATCCACAGTAACCCCACGAGATTTCAGTTTCTTTTGCAGTATTAATTTTTCCTGGTCAGCTCTAGAATTGAAAATACAATTGTATCATCACATGGCATCATTATCTCAAACAGATTTAAAATAAAAAAAACTCATGCTTTACAAGCAGATGAACGTTTCCATTCTTAATAACAAAGCCTCATACAAAGCGTGTACTGGTGTCAAAACCTCCTTAAAAAAGGAAGCCAGTGAAAGAACAACACTGTGGCCATCATAATCATACATAACAATATAATAACATAAAATCAGCTCCAACAATTGAGTGAATATGCTGGCTTTATTTTGTATAGAGAATCTGACTCTCATCCACACTTTGTACAAGGTATTGTTTGTGAGAATGGGGACAGACCCAAAAAAGTAAGTCAGTTTAGTAACACCTTGCTAAAGACTAAGGCCAGGATTGACCAAAACATGTCTGTTGTTGATGTCCTTTTTATCTGACATACTGCCACAAAGTTTAAAGTTGAGCTTCAGGAATTCAGCCACTCTTTATGGCCCCATGCATACTCCACAGGCAGTGTACACTAAAATAAAAATGGTAGATGGAAGTAAAAGAGGTTTTTTTGATAGAACAGTCTATGCGTTTCTCTTCTAACAAAAATAGGATATCTAGCAATTTTTATTTTTTTCAGTTTAGTTCCGCTTTACACTAGCCATTTTCCTGCCACACAATTTTGTATGTGAATGAATAAAACAGCACTGGGATGTCAGATATTTAAGAATGCTAAATTTCACACTGTAAGATCCTGAACATAAGTATTAGGGATACGTCCTGTTTTCATAAAAATAAGACTGCTTGAATTCCTTCTTGAAGCAACATGGCGGAGTCCCCACTTCCCCCAGACTTTCTGTAAACAGCATATGAACTGCTTGTGTTTACAGTGCACAAATGCTCAGATAAGTGATCCTTATGATTTTGGTGGTTCAGTTTTACCAGATTTTCATAGCAGATGATACTGCATGTTTGATTTCCAGTTATAACTGTGGGTACAATTCTTAGTAGTAACACAGATTAGATCATAAACCCAGGACTTTCAGGAATTATTAGGCTCAGATAGAATGAAGAAATAGCGGATTTACGTTTTAACTTGGAACTCCTCTCTGATATACGCTCATATTTTATATACCTTCTGCATGTTCTACGGTACTACTTTTCTATTTATGTAGTACAGATGAGTATATAAAGGGGATGAAATAGCAACAAGCTGCTTTTCTTCACCTGGGGGGGGATATACTACCTATAAAGAATTATTTCTACACATTGAGGTCATACAGAACACTTCAAAGTGACGCACTGTGGACAAAACGAATATGGTCCCTAAAGCAAAATGAGCTTTGTGTCTTGCCTGAAAAACTCACTTGGAATATAGCTCTTTCAGGGTTGTCAGCTGTTTTGTCAGAGACTCTGCTTCTTTTTCTTTATCACGTAGTTTGCTGCGCATTCCTTCTAATTTAGATTGCCACTTTTTGCCTTCTTCCCACCTAATTATCTCTTCTTTAGAGCCCTGCAAATTGAAAACATAATTATAGTTATAGTCACTGAACAATTTTACTTATGTTAGATATAAGGGTTCTTAATGCTGTATAGATTGAGTTACAGAACACCAGCAAACTCTGCTAGACAGGAGTGATAATATCTACATCTCCTGTCATAACAGTAGCTGTTAAGTGAAGTATTACTGCCACCTACAAAGAGGTAAAGACTTTATATTGGCTGGCCTATTTAAACAGTCTGTTACCCCAACATTTTTCGTAGTTTTCCTGTGTCAATTGTACTATGTATATGTGTTAAAAAGTTTTTTCTCCACCTTTCCAAGCCTCTTATGCAGCTAGAAGTACAGTAATCACTTATAAAAAAAAAAAAGGAAAAAAATGTTTATATATATATATATATATAAATTAATATTACAGGGCTCAAATTTCAAGTCCTGAGCTACTAGCCAGGCCTTCAGAGTTACTCACCACCTGTGGACTGAAGCAGCATGGTGAAGGGTGCACTAACTGGGAGTTCCACTAGAGATTTATCCTGTTTCACTGATCCTGGGGAATACCTGCCCATGATTCACCAACTTTGCCTCCGCTCTATACCTCCACTCAGTATCTGGCGATGTCACCTCCCAAGAAATCCACCAGCGCCAGCGGTAAGCTGGACAGGGTTTGCCATGAAGAAAGAGATGCGACTGGGGAAGATGGCGTCGCATCGTCTGCCGAATCTGACCACTCCGGTGAAGGTGCTGAAAGCGATTTCCACCTTTGAGAGTACCCCAACATCTAAAATCAAGGAAGTGAAGGTGGATATATCATTCATATGCCAAAACTTCCAAAAACCGAGAGAGAGGGTTGCAGAGACTGAACGCCATATAAGCCACATGGAAGACGACATCGCGCCATTATAGGTCTCCATTGAACGGTTACAACATCAAGTCCACTCTCTCCTACAAAAACAGGACGATATGGAAACACAAGCTTCAACGCTGCAATCTCCAGTTTGTGTGACTCCGAGGGTGTAGAAGGCACTAACAATCCATCATTCCTGGAGAACCTACTCACTACCACCTATGGCAGACAGGCCTTCTCTACCTCTTTTGTACTACAACGAGCCCACCGCCTGGCTGCAAGACCACCACCTACTGGGGTTCCCCCCAGCACCTTCAGTGCCAAATTTCTGAATTTCAGAGATCGTGATACCATCCTCCGCCTCACCCGGGAGAAGGTCAATATCCCCTTCGACAATGTAAATGTGGTGGTGTTCCCTGACTTCTCCGTGGAGGTTCACCGGCGCTGGGCCCAATTCACCAAAGCCAAACGCCAACTACGGATAAAAAACGGCCAGGTTACAAGTAGTGGGCAATGACAAAGTGCATTACTTTGAAGATTCCTAGGCAGTCTTTGAGTGGCTGGAACGTCAAGATATGGCAGGCCCTGCACCAGCCTGAAGCCGTTCCATGATGCCTGCACCGGAGCCTTTCCAAAGTGTACAGCAAGTCCTTCCTGCTAGCTGTATTGGATATCCACATTACAGTCCTTCGCTACACCAGGTCCCATGAGTCTCCTTCCCTCCTGCCCTCTCCTGTCTCTCCCATTCCCCCCGATCTCCCTGCCCCTGGTTTGTGACTTCTTTTTATTTCTCCCCCCACCCCCCCTTTTTTTTGTACCACATCCTTTGGTGAACACGGACATTGATTTCTTCCTTGAATTTTCTTACCCAATGCAACATACTCCCCCCTCTATTTGGAGACCCTGGGAAACTTCCCAGTCGGATGTCAATGGATTCATTCCCCCCCACCCCCATTTTCCCCTTCATTTTCATGCACCTCATGCCCGTGTGCTTTTCAGCAATTGATTGCTCCTCCAGCAGCTGAAGCACTGCTGGGATTTGGATTACTCGTCAGGTCCCTCTTTGTAATTCAAGAACTGTTTCCCTGGCCAGCCTACACTTCAGTTTGTCCACCGCAACACCAGGTGTATAGTTTTTTGCTATACGATACAGTTTTTTTCTCCTGTTTTTTTTTTCTGGTTCTTTTTGTTTTTTTTACATTTTTATTGATTTGAGCTCTTTAAACGGAGTGTCCCTCCACACGGAGGCACCTTACTATTCCTGTACGATGATGCCTAGAATACCACAATCTAGGCCTCCTACACTTACGGACTGCCTCCCTGTGTTCCTAATTTACTCACATGAACTGCTAATTCTCCAATTGCTATTGTCATATTTGTGATGCTTATATTGTTATCTCCTATTGTTACTGATACCCAAGTCTCTTCTGATCTGATCGTATCTTTATGCAACCTTTATGTTATTATGGCCTCATAAAATTTTCTAACATTGAATGTTAGAGGGTTGCGTGCAAAACCTAAACGCACTGCAATCTTGAACCACCTTAAATCTCAACGGACAGATGTATCTATCCTAGTGGAAATGTATCTTACTGGCCAGATGCAACTAACCCTTATAAAACCCTGGATAGGCTGGTATACCAGGACCCTTATACATCTCACTCCCGAGGGGTTACAATTCTTATTGCAAAAACAGTACAGTTCCAGCTTTTGTCGCTACGATCAAATCAGCAGGGCAGGTACCTTTCCTTGAATGCCATGATTGGTGGCATAGATGTGCTGTTGTTAGTGTATTATGTCCCTCTACCATTTCAATTTTCTGTGTTGCATGATGGTTTGGCCTTTATGCCCCAATACCCCCTATATGGCTGGGCGACTTTAATATGGTCATAGATTTCTCTCTTGACAAAGTGGGTCCCCATCCTCCTTCTCCCACCTCATCTTCCTTCACTAGATTTGGTAGACTCCTGGCTGAATTTGGAATTTGAAGCGACATAAGTGTTTTCTGCCTCACACTCCACCATATCACGGATCGATTATATCCCTAAGTCTAAATCTTTGCTCCCAAATCTAGGTGATGTGGGCTTTGGTGCCTGTGTAATGTCTGATTATTCCTCCTACTGGGTGACCATCCATCTACAAAGTTCCTTCATTTGCTCGTATGCGGAGGCTGAACCCTTTTTGGTTGTCTGCTCTCCCTGAAATGGAGACCATACAGCAGGAATGGGTATTCTTTTTCCAGTCCAATCAGGGTTCAGCCTCAACTGGGGTGGTTTGAGAATCATATAAACTCCATGCTAGACTGATTTTGTTGACCTACATCTCCAGATACAAAGCATCCTCTAAATTGGTGATCCAACAGGCTGAAGAACATTCATTAACTTTAGAAAGTAACTTCCAAGTGAACCCCTCTGGGGACGCTGCTTCCCTGGTTAAGATGTAAACCTGCTTACTTAATCATCTTCACTTTGAGGACCAAACACCAAATTTTCATTTGTAAACAAAGGGTATTTGAACATGGGGAGAGAGCTGGCAAATTTCTTGCTTACCTGCCTCATCTAGACCACAAACCACCGGTGGTAGTGACTCTACAAAACACATTAGGCCAATGACTCATTGACCCTGACCTTGTAACAGCAGAATTTCAAACCTTTTTCACTAACCTCTACTCTTCTTCTACTCAATATGCCTTTGAAGACCTGATCTCCTTTTTACAAACAATTTCATTTCTCTCCCTCACTCCCTCTCAGGTCAACTGACCTGATAACTACCCTGATAACCACCAATGATATACAGTAGATAAAGCTCTCGCACACCTTGAACACTCTAAAGCTCCTGGATCACACAGAGTCCCCTTGGAATTCTTCCATCTTCCATGAGGGAAGCTATGATAGTACTTATACCCAAACCTTGTAAGGATCTCTTATTCCACAAATCCTACCGCCCCATCTCTCTCCTACAATTAGATGTAAAAATCCTAGCTAAAATCTTGGCCCTGTGCCTTAAAAAATGATTCTTACCTTAATCCATTTGGATCAAATTGGCTTTATGCTCAGCAAAAACACAACTTTCAACCGTAGGCGTCTATTTATGAATTTGCAGGCCTTACACAATTTTGTTGGTTCCTGCATAGTGGTCAGCGTGGATTCTGCCAAGGCCTTTGATTCAGATGAATGGGAATATCTATGGGAATGCCTACGCCGGTATGGTTTTGGTCCACATTTCATTAAAAGGCTTCAACTTCTATATCAGGCCCCAGTGGCCTGGATCCAGGTTAATTGGTACGGTCTCCAACCTACTCCCCCTCTCAAGAGGTACTCGCCAGGGGTGTCCACTCTCCCCGTTATTATATGCCCTAGCAGTAGAACCACTGGCAATTGCCCTTAGGACCTCATCCTCACGTTAGAGGTCTTCGACTTGCAAATCTAGTTAACACAATTATCCTTTGTGCTGATGACATGCTACTGTATCTGGAAGATGCAGGGCTCTCTTTACTAGCAGCACTGTACCTTATCACTGACTTTGGGACATATTCAGGATTACAAATTACAAACTCCTCTTACAAGCCTTAACCAGTGCTCTGCTGGACACTGATAGAAGTCACAAGACTGCTGTAATCACTGATGAGAAAAGGTATTTAGCAGTTTATATTTACTAAAATGATTGCATTTATATGTTCTGTGTACTGTGGGAGACCAGATATAGTGAACGCAGGGTCATGGGATTAGTAACACTTTGAGGGACACAGGGTCAGAAGGAATTCCAAACCTCTAAGATATCCTGCCACCTTCAGGAAAGTTGGACACTGGCAACTAAAAAAATGTTGAACAGGCAGTAAAAACTATCACACTCCCATCATGCTTCAGTTTTGTGGAAAAGCAGTAGTGGGAGTGATCAAAAGACAGAGGGGTGGGAACGGTGATCCTTACTGAAATCAAGTATAAGGATTTTAAGGCAAGTAAAATATCTCATTTTAATCATTGTTCATTAAGGAAGAGGGAATGAAGTACAATGTCCCGGATAAGGTGGAAGAAACCACCCTAGGGAGAAAGGATTATTTAGGCCTCTAGAAAATCTTGTCTCTTGGAAACACAAGAAAAGCTTCCTTGCAGGACAAGCAGGTCAACTCGTAAACCAGTTTCACCAAGATGATGGCAATGAGAAAGGCCACCATGTGAGTGGGGATAAAGTGAAGGATAGGCTGATAGGTTCTAATGGTGATTTTTGAAAAACCACAGAACCAGACTGAGTCCCTGGGAGTCAAAGGTGGATATATAGGCAGGACTATGTGAGCAACCCCCGTATGAAGACCTTTACAAAAGAATGAGAGGCAGTCTTTGAAAAAGAACTACTAAAGATCTGACCCTTGATAGCACTCAAGATTATCATTGATCCAGACCAGACTGCCAAAAAGCTAGCATGGGCCTCACAAAGTAGGTCCTGTGATGCAATTTCTGTGCCTTCAAGTGTGATGGCAGAACTTGCAAGATGTGGATTTCCTAGTTTTCAGGAACATTAGAATACCAGGTTTAAGCTGGCCATAGATGGATAGAATTTTTAGCAAACATTCTTAGGAAACTTTGTATGAAAATTAATTCCAATGTCATTTGGAATCCTTTGTTTGCTTTTGATTTTGGAATAAATGGATTTTACTAAGTGAAAACCACATACACTGATAGAAATTTGTCCGTTCGAGAAAACTTTTCTCGTCATTGCGGCCGAAAGCAAACGTTAATTTGACTCACTAATGATCAAAAAACAAAAAAACTTTTTTTGAACTTGGCCCTAAGATGACATCAGAAGAAAAAAAATCCAGTAATACAGATAGTACTGAACATCCAGTGTTTTAAAACTTTGCTACTAAATATTTTTTCAAAAATACAGATAAGAATGGTTTTATTTTTTCTAATAGTTGCCATCATCCTATGTGTAGCCAAGGCATTCTTAAAGGGCAGTTTGTCCATTTTAAGTGTAACTGTTAGAACATAAATGACTATGGTATCTGGTTGGCCCAAGTCAAGACTCTGGTTCCTTACTGGTGATTTACAGTATATATGCCTGCTGTTGCACTGTCTGACTGAATCTGGATTGGGTAACCACGAAGTTGAGAGGTCCAGTATTGATGGGACAATTGAATCACTCCTTACTCCTGGATGTTGATCGAGAGATGAGCTTTCTCCAGTGACCAAGTCCCTTGCACCATAAGGGTGTCCTGGACTCCTCCCTGATCTGTCAAGCTGGCATCAATTGTGAGGATCCTCCACACCATTGGCTTGTGAGCCACCAAGCCAGGGATAGTATAGTCCTCAGTGTGTCACAGTCTGGATCTGAACCTGCGACTTCTGTGGTGTGGTGTTGAACAGCTATTATCTCTAATTATCTATTGTTTTCTGGTGAACCTTGAACTCTTTGCTCCTCCCATGAACTTCTTTAGTTCATGGGAGGTATACTTGTGGTATACTTGGATTTTGCAAAAGTATTTGACACAGTTCCCCACACATGGCTAATGTGTAAGGTAAAGTCTACAGGCATGGAAAAATCCATATGTAAATGGGTAGAAAACTGGCTAAAAGATCGTATTCAAAGAGTAGTGGTTAATGATTCATACTCTGAATGGTCTAGGGTTGTCAGTGATGTACTCCAAGGTTCAGTGTTGGGACCCTTACTTTTTAATATATTTATAAACGATATAGGGTCTGGGATTAAAAATCCAATTTCAGTCTTTGCAGATGACAGCATGCTATGCAGTGAAATAACGTCCTTACAGGACGTCTTCAACTTACAAGCTGACCTCAATGCACTGGTTGATTGAGCAACTATGTTGCAAATGAGGTTTAATGCTGATACATGTAAAGTTATGCACTTGAGGGCTAAGAATATGCATGCATCATACATACTAGGGGGAGTACAACTGGGGGAATCAATGTTGGAGAAGGATCTGGGAGTTCTGGTAGATAACAAGCCTAATAATAGCATGCAATGCCAAGCTGCAGTTTCTAACGCAAGCAAAATCCTCTCTTGTATTAAAGAGGTATAGACTCCAAAGAAAGAGATATCATGCTACCCCTGTACAAATCATTAGTAATACCTCATCTGGAATATGATGTTCAGTTTTGGGCACCAATTCACAAAAAGAACATTGGGGAACTGGAGAAAGTACAGAGAAGGACAAAGGAGATCAGCTATGAGGAAAGAGAAACTGAATTTATTCTCTCTAGAGAAGAGGAGATTAAGGGGGGATATGATCAACATGTATATATACATCAGTGGTTCATATAGTGAACTCAGTGTAGAGCTATTCACCCTGAGATCATCACATCACAGAGGACAAGGGGGGCATTCTTTACATCTGGAGGAAAAGAAATTTAATTTCCAAACACGGAAAGGTTGCTTCACAGTGAGAGCTGTGAAAATGTGGAATAGACTCCTTCAAGAGTTGGTTCTGGCCAGCTCAGTGGATTGCTTTAATAAAAGCCTGGATTCTTTCTTAGATACACAGAATATAATTGAATACTAACATTTATAGGTAAAGTTGATCCAGGAAATATCTGATTGCCTCTCAGAGGATCAGGAAGGAATTTTATTCCCTGCAGGAGCAAATTGGATCATGCTTTGCAGGGTTTTTTTTGCCTTCCTCTGGATCAACTGTGGGTATAGGATTATAACTTTTTTTTTTAATGGTTGAACTGGATGGGCTTTTGTCTTTTTTCAGCCAGACTAACTATGTAACTATGCAAGTCAAGTCATGTCTCTGCACTTTCTGATTGCTAGATTATTGTGCTCTTTCCAGCTGATATTTTGCTCCTTTGTGTACCTTCAACCATTTGCTATTGACCTTTGAGCTGTTCCTTGACTACTTCAATAACAAGAACAACCACGCTACCATTGATGCTTATAGACAAATTGTAATCTAAAAACCTAAATAAGTTTGCTGCTGAGCACAGATGCATGTTCCCACACCAGAATAGACCAATTAGGCAAAGAAAATGCTGCGATACCTTCTGTGATAAGTATTACACTACCTTAATGATACTTAAACTAACATCAAACAATATTTTCACCCATATTATTGTCCAGATGTTACACTTTTTTGTCCCACTTAGCCGAAATATTGAGTTACAGAAGGCTCAGGAAAAGCAGAACCCTTGACTAAGCAGTGTCTAGAAGGATATTGAGATATTCCAAGTGATGGATCAGTTCCAGCACTGACTTCTGAAGTTTCAGGATTCAACTAACCTTTGGAGAATCTGAACAGTTTGGTGGATATTGACTAAGTTTTTGCCGCCTGTTTTATCCAGGTATCCCAAATTTAGAACATCTTGTGAGGGTAGCAATGCTAGAACAGGAGTCAGCACCTTGGTGAAAACTCAAGGTGCAGTGGACAACCCAAAGGGGACAACAGACTGGTAGTGTACCATGTCCACAGCAAGGAAGCATTGATGTGCCTGAAAGATGTTACATACAGGTATCCTTTCTTGATGTCTACTAAGGCTAGAAAGTATCTTGAAAAGAGGTTTTGGGGAAAGTTGTCCTAGTTAATCAAGTAACAATACGGCATTTCAAAGGGTATTGTACAAAGTGTAGATAATCAAAAATAGTCCAATAAGCCATCTGCAGTAAACTAGAACCTGGTATGCTGGTATTGCTCTTTGCATAGCCTTATTGATAAAGTCCATTGCACTTGTCCAACCTCTGTACATACCTTCCTGGGATTAGAAAGAGGGACAATTTTAGCACAATGTACAGTATATACGCAAAGGCGACATCCCTGCCATGCCATTCATTACTTGGACCATAAGGAATTAATATGTGAAAAGGACAATTAGTTAAAGCCTAAAGTGTATTTTTCACCCTTGCTTTTTCTTTATCGTAGTTTTTTTAAATTAAAACAATAATCATTTAAAGCTGGATGAAAGGTTTAATGCACTATAACATTTTTGGTAGTTATTTTAAAGAGATATACAGTATCTCACAGAACTGAGTATACCCCTCACATTTTTGTAAATATTTTATTCTATCTTTTCATGTGACAACACGTAAGAAATGACACTTTGCAAAATGTAAAGTAGTGAGTGTACAGCTTGTACAACAGTATAAATGTCCCCTCAAAATAACTCAACACACAGCCATTAATGTGTAAACCACTGGCAACAAAAGTGAGTACACCCCTGAGTGAAAATGCCCAAAGTGGGCCCAAAGTCTCAATATTTTGTGTGGCCACCATTATTTTCCAGCACTACCTTAACCCTCTTGGGCATGGAGTTCACCAGAGCTTCACAGGTTGCCACTGGAGTCCTCTTCTACTCCTCCATGACATCACAGAGCTGGTGGATGTTAGAGACCTTGTGTTCCTCCACCTTCCGTTTGAGGATGCCCCACAGATGCTCAATAGGGTTTAGGTCTGGAGACATGCTTGGCCAGTCCATCACCTTTACCCTCAGCTTCTTTAGCAAGGCAGTGGTTGTCTTGGAGTTGTGTTTGGGGTCGTTGTCATGTTGGAATACTGCCCTGCAGCCCAGTCTCCAAAGGGAGGGGATCATGTTCTGCTTTAGTATGTCACAGTACATGTTGGCATTCATGGTTCCCTCAATGAACTGTAGCTCCCCAGTGCCGGCAGCACTCATGCAGCCCCAGACCATGACACTCCCACCACCATGCTTGACTGTAGGTAAGTCACACTTGTCTTTGTACTCCTCACCTGGTTGTCGCCACAAGCTTGACACCATCTGAACCAAATAAGTTGATCCTGGTCTCATCAGACCACAGGACATGGTTCTAATAATCCATGTCCGTAGTCTGCTTGTCTTCAGCAAACTGTTTGCGGGCTTTCTTGTGCATCATCTTTAGAAGAGGCTTCCTTCTGGGAGGACAGCCATGCAGACCAATTTGAGGCAGTGTGCGACGCATGGTCTGAGCACTGGCAGGCTGACCCCCCACCTCTTCAACTTCTGCAGCAATGCTGGCAGCACCCATATGTCTACTTCCCAAAGACAACCTCTGGATATGATGCTGAGCACGTGCACTCAACTTCTTTGGTTGACCGTGGCAATGCCTGTTCTGAGTGGAACCTGTCCTGTTAAACCGCTGTATGGTCTTGGCCACCGTGCTGCAGCTCAGTTTCAGGGTCTTGGCAATCTTCTTATAGCCTAGGCCATCTTTATGTAGAACAAAAATTCTTTTTTTCAGATCCTCAGAGTTCTTTGCCATGAGGTGCCATGTTGAACTTTCAGTGACCAGTATGAGAGAGTGAGAGCGATGACACCAAATTTAACACACCTGCTCCTCATTCACACCTGAGATCTTGTAACACTAGCGAGTCACATGACACTGGGGAGGGAAAATGGCTACTTGGGCCCAATTTGGACATTTTCACTTAGGGGTGTACTCACTTTTGTTGCCAGCAGTTTAGACATTAATGGATGTGTGTTGAGTTATTTTGAGAGGACAGCAAATTTACACTGTTATACAAGCTGTACACTCACTACTTTACATTGTAGCAAAGTGTCATTTCTTACGTGTTGTCACATGAAAAGATATAAAATATTTACAAAAATGTGTGGAGTGTACTCACTTCTGTGAGATACTGTACATATTAAACAAAATGCAGGACAACTAAGGATGAAAAAACAAAAGAAATTCCCTTCAAATAACACCAAGTTGAATGCCACGTCCTTAGTCCCCATTAGGACAGAAGCTTATTGCTTTGACCTAAAGTGAAAGAACTGGAATTTTCAGTTACAGTAATAAGGCTCCGTAAGACAGAAGGCATACTTGTGTCTATTTTCTGCTGCAGAGGCTAACAGGGAACCCTACTGATCACAGAAAAATGACACTTCCCCTTTAAAAGCACCAAGTGATATCCCATGACAAGTATTACATACAGCTTTATTTCTAGATTAAGCAGGAATAAACTGGTAATGATGCGGTCACTAAATAATAGTCATGTAGACACTCTAATCACACCTTATCTTCTCGTGCAGGTTTTCTTTCAGCTTCTTCACTTTTCTTCTCCAACTCCAGTTCAAGCTTTTTAGTTTTCTTCTGAAGCTCATCTATCATGCTCTGTTTACTATCCAGATCAGACTTGCTCTAAAAAGATATGGATATTTAAAATGTTAGCTATAATCCCGTTAAAAGAGTAACATTTACATAAAGTAATGAGCGCTAAAGGATGTTTTTAATGGGATTCTATAATCAACAGTGAGAATTTTAGATTAACATGTAAACATAACCTTTGAATGAGCATTGCTTCATAGCTATTTTTGCAGTAAACATTTTGCACTTCACAGAGCCTGTTAATAAGAGCAGTGATGTACTGTAACTCATAACAGCCAGAGAGATTTTAGTTTAATATCAGCTGGCGGTAGCCATAACAATGAAAAGTGAACTGTGATTGCTTTGCATGGATTACTCTAGGGGTTTCGAAATGCTACCTCTGCTGAAGAGAATATAGTAAAACATGCTCAGGATTATCTTTGTTTTGCCGGTTCGCTACATCTTTTTTTAAGCAAGGCTGACCATACAGCCAGGCTGCCAATACAGGTGTCCCCTTCACGCTTCATGTTAGAAATAGATTTTGGGTGGACAGTGCTTTAGGCTTCACTAGCTTTGTTAATCTAAACTCATTAAAGCAAGTCACAAAAGAGAACCATGAAATCTACAGTTAGATGGATTTTCAGAGATAGGTTTGAGATGCTTTTGAACTTAAATTTAACAATTTCCTTGGTGATTTAATTATTAAATCACCAAGGAAATTGTTAAATTTAAGTTCAAAAGCATCTCAAACATATCTCTGAAAATCCATCTAACTGTACATTTCATGGTAAATTCCTTTGTTTCACCTATGGTTCGCAAACATTCCAATAGTGTTGTAAATTGGTTAAATCATCCATAAACCAAAATTGTAAAAAAAAAAATACATAATAAAATTTGTTTTATTCTATTACAACCCCTGCTGTGATTGTAGGGGCATACAGTAGCTATTCAAAGTATGTATTCAATTTTATACCCCTACAATCACAGCAGGGGTTGTAATAGAATAAAACAAATTTTATTAAGTATTTTTTTTTTTACAATTTTGGTTTATGGATGATTTAACCAATTTACAATACTCTTGGAATGTTTGCGAATCATAGGTAAAACAAAGGAATTTACCATGGAGTCTATTCAAAGTAAAGGGAAATCACTTCTTGAAACATATTTAAAACCAAAAGAAAACATGTTATATAATGCTTCTTGCTAGTCTTTAGTTGTGGCGGCCGCATTTGCTTTTTTTTTTTTCAGATTATTTTCCTTTATTTAATCCTGAAAATAACACACTTCCAGGTCTCTTCATGTCTACACTCATGGCTGTCACACAGGCTGGGTTATGTCTGCCTTTGTCCATCCCCATTTTGCAGTGGATTGATGAGACTAGTAGTTTACATAAAAAACAAATAAAGATATTTGTGCTATCTTTTTTAAGCTCACAGAAAGTGACAAGGACACTGCACATATGGAAAGCTCAACATGTACTTTCTGTACTTGTTGAAAACGACAACCTTGACCTGAAAATTTAAAACTAATGCAGCTCCCACATCTAATGCCTGATAAGCTGCAATATATTACATTTTTGTTTTCAGGTTTAGATATGCTTTAAATAGCTGTCAACAAAATAGGTATTCCTAGGGAAGGATTTCCCCTATTTTCCTGATCCAGTGACAACTGTAAAACATTTGGCATTTTCATTGTTTTCTGTCCCAGTGACCATAGTCTCAAGGAGAAAGAGTGAGTGGGTGAAACTCAACAGTTGAAACAGATGGCACAGAGGTCTTAGCTGTTCCACACTCTAGCCAAACTGAAAAAAAACAAACATTAAAGTGGTTGTAAACCTCAGACATGAACAGGGAGAGACTGACCATTTGGAAACTCGGGCACTGCCTGAGGGCCCGGGGTCAGTAGGGGGCCCCATGAGATGCCCCTGGTACCTTTTTCATAGGCTTTTTTGAGTTTGGGCAAGGACACAGGGGCCCCATGATCCCCTATTGCCCGGGGGCCCCATTAATTGTCAGTCTGCCCCTGGACATGAAATATAAACAAAGCATATCCCTTTAAAGTGTGCCCACGTCTCAATCCAGAGCACTAAGTGTCATTTTCGTCTGCTGTCTAGTTCCTCTGCAATCTGCATGAGTCAATTCTGACAAGTTTTCCTGACACCAAGAGAAAAATGGTAATGGGAAGGGCAGAGCCTAAGCACTGTTCCTGTATGCAGTGGGAAGGGTTTGTGTACCTTCCCTCCAATCAGCTCTCAGAACTCTCCCCAATGAGTGTAACGTCAGCTCTCTGCCCCCCTGCTTTTCAGAGCTGAGAGATCCTTTGTAAATTCTGCAATTTGAATGGAAGTAGGGGACAGATGACTGTGAATAGGCAGCTACAACTTATGTAGGAGGATTTGTTTCATCTCTGTGTGTCACCTGAGGCCAGTCACTTCACTGGGTATATGTAAGGGTTTACTACCACTTTAAAGTATACTATTTAGAAGCCAGACTATTGTAGAACTTCCATATCAAATTGGCAGACCTGCTACAACATCACAATTTGCTGCCCTGACTTGGGCAAATATTATTATTATTTGTTTTCCAACAAACATAGTAAATTGCCCTTTTGAAAAACAAATTATTTCTAATTGAACACAGAGTTTTCAGCATGCTGAACACTCATTGCAACCAATGAAACAGTGAACCAAGCAATACCAGCTGCAGAACAGTCCAAAATCTGAGCCACGGGTGGCAATGTCAGCTTTATGTGACTTGACAAAAGTAAATTTGAAGATCGACTTAGTCTGGTGGAAAAATTTTTGCTGAACCGTGAGTGTATTCTATGAGATGCAATCTATGTTCAGGTAGTCAGGCAGTCACAGGTGAATACAATAGACATCAGTGGAGATTCCCCACACACAGCCCCTTCCTCATAGCCCATAAATGAGAGAAATCTAACAGTATATGACTAGCTTTACATACACTGCCGGATTTTCTCTCAAGATACAGACTTGCTAGATTTATTGCCACCAATTAATGTTGCCATGACTCTGCTAAACCAGCAGACAATGTAAAGGAACGGTATGATATGTACCTGTATGCTGTTCATCAAACGTTTCACTCTTTTTTTCAGTTCCTCGTTTTCCTTATCTACTTCATCTTTTTCCTTCTGCAGCTTATTAAGGGTTTTCTGCTTTGTTCGCAACTCTTGGTTTAGGTTTTCAAGGTCTTCGGTGAGGTTATTCTCTCTAGCCTTGCTAGTTTTTAGGGCCTCTTTAAGCTTTAGTTGTAGCTCATTTAAATCTTCAATCCTTGCCTGTAACGATAATATCATGTCTCTTCACAATTAAATTTGCCTACTTAAAATACCACAAAGGAATTAGGTTTCGGATTAAAACTCTGTAATCAGCTTTTAAGTTAAGAAAGGATAATGTAACAATTTTCATTTGCAACCAACCCAAGCACCAGGGGACATCATTTGCAAGGAGATGCTTAATGAGAGAATTTGCTTCGAATGAATTATTTAACTCTTGTATCCACACAACGAATATCAATAAAACAAGCCAGACTACACAGGTTACTCAAATGCTTTCCATGTTAGCTCACCTCACTCTACCTTATTGATTCAAAGATCAATACCATGTCAAGTGGCAAAATAATATATAAATACCAAGTGGGATCATTGCATCATTTCCAAAAATGCCAATAGGAAACTGGCTGTGTGTAAATAGTGCACAAGTTAAAAGAAAATACTAATTTTACTATTAGACTGTAAATATAATCTACTAAATTCTCGGTAGTGTAAAATAAATTAAACTCCCACATGGACAGTGAGATCTCTTGGTAAACACCAATAAAAGTGGTGGGTATCTCAAAGGAAAAGCACCCAAAGATAAGACGTGATCTGAAGAGGTCTTCCCTGAACTATCAGTTTGTGAAGTGGTACTGTGTTTGGAAAACTAGCTGTAATGTGACCAAGCTTCAGGTACTGATTTCACCTGTAGTCCACCTGTAGTGATGCCTGCTAGCCTTTTCTAATACTGGTGTGCAATCAGTCATACAGAGTTGTACTCTAGTCATCTTATCGTTTCCAAATATTTGGACCTTAAAAATTATAAAATTTACACTTGGATCTCACAGTTGTCCACAAGAGGCTTGCTGTAAAATAGGCCCCCTGTGATCCATTGAAATTAAACCAAGATTTCACTTGAACTAAACAAATGAATGTTGTGTCAAGATATGGTCACCACAGTAATTAGCTGAGTGCTACTCTGAGGTTGAATACAGCCCTCTGGTATTCACAAAGAAGCTTCAGTCCTATCACATCATACCTGCATTTCTATATCTCTGTAGGAAATGACCTACAGTCATGTGAAAAATTAAAGGATAAGTACAGCTATAGCAACAGGTTACATGTGACACACATATTTAGGGTATAACGTAAAAATGTTACTATGCACCAGCCCTCTCAACCCATGAGTTGCCCCATGGCACAACTGGTGGGAGTTCTTCTTAGTTTCTTTAATATATAAATATTAATATGGTATGGGGTTAAAGGGGACCTGTCAGTAACCAAATGTTTGCATGTATAAATGCCTTAGAGACAATTACAAGGGACTAAAATGTGAGACAAGAATATGTGTGTACACAGCCTAGAACACTACTGCACAGGCACCAAGACTCATATAGTTGTGTCACCTTCTGAAAGCAGATGCTGAACCTGGATGATACCTAAATGAAGACGGCACTGGAAGGTAAACAATAATGCAAGTGTATAACACAAAATATCTAGTGATATGATCCTACCAGTATCTGATGGTGAAATAATATACAGTGACAATGTAAGAAAATAAATAAATCCTGTAAATTCGTGAGAACACAGCCCAACTCCACAATCCCCCCTATCCACAATTGAGGGACCAAGCAATCTCAAATACAGTAGTGCAAAAGAGTAAAAGTGAATCCCCTACCAGGGGGATACAAAACCTATCAAAAAGTGATAAGTGCCAAACAAACACACTTAACCACATACAAATGTCCACATAAATAAAAGTGTAATAATGTTGCTCATAAACACAAAATAAATTCACAAAAATGTCCAAAATTGATGAAATGATATATAAACGTATACACGTGATCCATTAACGAAATCGTGCAAGTGTTGAAGTAAATGCATGATCACAGCAATAGTGAAAATCCTTAAGTGGCCAAAATGCCCCCTCACCTCCTTACAGTGACCACAAGGGCCAGCTCGCTTTTAGGATCACACCACGATCCTTACAGATAATGATTCGTCACAGGAAAATATCCGCACTGGATTGATGAATGGTGGCACTTACTCCTCTCCTCTCAGGTCTCCTCTAGACACAGGTAGCAGCAATATCGCTCACTCTCCCATAAAGGATCATATCATGTTGCTGAGAGGTGAAGACGCCTATGTGTGTAACCCGGCTAATCCGCTCAGCTTCGGCACAAATGGGAAGGCAGCATCACTTCAATGTTGAAAAGAGGTCTTACGTAACAGGAAGCTGCTTTACTAGCCAATCATACTCCTCAATTCTCCCTCAGACGGGCAGGGCAGCCTTTCTGATCTACACCCTCTTTAGTCCACGTTGTGTTCAGTTCTATTGGTCTGATGTTTGGAGAGGCAGCCTCTCCAAACATCAGACCTCACATCCAAACATCGGACCAATAGAACAGAAGACAACGTGGACTAAAGAGGGCGTAGATCAGAAAGGCTGCCCTGCCCGTCTGAGGGAGAATCGAGGAGTGTGATTGGCTAGTAAAGCAGCTTCCTGTTACGTAAGACCTCTTTTCAGCATTGAAGTGACGCTGCCTTCCCATTTGTGCCGAAGCTGAGCGGATTAGCCGGGTTACACATGTAGGCGTCTTCACCTCTCAGCAACATGATATGATCCTTTATGGGAGAGTGAGCGATATTGCTGCTACCTGTGTCTGGAGGAGACCTGAGAGGAGAGGAGTAAGTGCCACCATTGATGGGATCCAGTGAGGATATTTTCCTGTGACGAATCATCACCTGTAAGGATCGTGGTGTGATCCTAAAAGCGAGCTGGCCCTTGTGGTCACTGTAAGGAGGTGAGGGGGCATTTTGGCCACTTGAGGATTTTCACTATTGCTGTGATCATGCATTTACTTCAACACTTGCACGATTTCGTTAATGGATCACGTGTATACGTTTATATATCATTTCATCAATTTTGGACATTTTTGTGAATTTATTTTGTGTTTATGAGCAACATTATTACACTTTTATTTATGTGGACATTTGTATGTGGTGAAGTGTGTTTGTTTGGCACTTATCACTTTTTGTATCCCCCTGGTAGGGGGATTCACTTTTACTTATTTGTACTACTGTATTTGAGATTGCTTGGTCCCTCAATTGTGGATAGGGGGGATTGTGGAGTCGGTTTGTGTTTTCACAAATTTACAGGATTTATTCCTTTCTCACATTGTCACTGTATATTATTTCACCATCAGATCCTGATAGGATCATATCACTAGATATTTTGTGTTATTTTACACTTGTATTATTGTTCATGTATTTATGTTATTAGCGCCACACTCCATATACAATTGTTGTTTATTTCATATACACCTATTAGGTATAGGTTTGGGTGTGAGCAGCTTAGGGTTAGGGATCATCCATTTAAGCGCAGGAGGATTTGCTATCACTGGAAGATAAAGACATTGACAGGGGGAGTAATGTGATCTTTTTTGAGTGCTAATGGCACCTGCAAGTGTTACAATGATTAAAATTATATTTTAAAATTATTTCTGTAACATTCCTTATATTGAGAAATGTTTCCAGTATCTGCACCCAAATGTCAACCTGATCAATGCACATATTCGTCGGCACACCAAGGATCTTCAATGTTGTCCCAAACATTTACTGCAGAAAGATCATATCACAAAAGTGTAACGTTTCGGAGCCACGCAGGACCCCTTTCTCAGGCATGTGAATAAGTGCATTGATCTGTGATGATTCCAGTACCCAGCTGGTAGTCGCTGCAGCACCCACTATTGATGAGCTCTGTGTCCAGTAACATGTGTGATGAGAACCTGGTGGCTGAATAATAAAATACCAGATATGTATACACTGCTAAGCCACTGAATATCAATGAAAGGTTTAAAAGGGAACTTTGGGCAAAATAAAAAATTACATATATGATGTAGTCTGTCAATAGCATTACACAGCGGTCTTTGCTTTTCTGAGTGCCCCTTTAACATTTTTCATAAGTTTTAGTATCTGGTGATCTGACCAGTAAATCTGTCATATCAGACTTCCTTAAAATGTATTAAACTCACCAGCCTTTGCTGGTGCAAACATCTTCACTGGTTTTTATTCAGGTTCGGGATCTTTGTCCATACTAATTGGCAACGCTGGTATCACGCAATTACTGCGCAGTCACGGGAGTTAATTTATTCTGGAAACAATGTTTGTTGAGAATGTACACTAAGCCATCCAGCAAAAGTGGTAGATAGAGAGTTGAGACAAAACATTTAACACTAACAGGGGTGCTTACAATGGTCAGCTTTTCGTTATTTAATTAAAACTTTTATCCCAAAAGGAAAAAATCCTGACACAAAAGATGGGTACATTTTTCTTCTACGGACTCCAATGATGGGGTTCATTTTGCTACTGCTGACACCAACAACGGGGTCCCCTTTGCTCCCGCAGACACCGATGACGGGGTGCATTTTGCTTTGACTGACATCAACAATAGGGTGCATTTTTTCTCCCAGAGGCACCAGTGATAGGTCTTGTTTGTCCCCCACATCCACTAACTATAATTACTTATTTTTGTACCTGCTAAGCAGCAATGTAAGGAGCACAAAAGTTACCTACCCCTGACACCTGCCCTTCTGTACTTTACAACGTTTGACTCCTGCAGTGTACACGCTATATACTCATCGACCACTTTATTAGGTACACCTTGCTACTGCCAAGAAAATATCCCCCACCACCACCAGCCTGAACCATTGATACAAGGCAGGATGGATCCATGCTTTCATGTTGTTTAAGACAAATTCTTACCAAACCATCTGAATGTCGAAGCAACCAGTCTGCCCATTCTCCTCTGACATCAACAACACATTTTCGTCCACCCAACTGTCCCTCACTGGATATTTCTTTTTCAGACCATTCTCTGTAAACCCTAGAGATGGTTGTGCTTGAAAATCCCAGCAGATCAGCAGTTTTTCAAATACTCAGACCTGGCTATCTGGCACCAACAACCATGCCACATTAAAAGTCACTTAAATCGCCTTTCTTCCCCATTCTGATGCTCGGTTTGAACTTCAGCAAGTCGCCTTCACCACGTTTACATGCCTAAATGCATTGCATTGCAGCCATGTGATTGGCTGATTAGAAATTTGTGTTACCAAGCAACTGAACAGATGTACCTAATAAAGTGACTGGTGAGTGTATACTTCTGGCCAAAGTATTTATTGTCTCAATATTTGCTGGCTACTATGTACTCCCTGACTATTTTACTGAGTTTTTTTCCTTTTTTATGACATGGTCAGACAAAGCATTAGCTCTCTGGTGTGCAGAAAAGCTTAAGTTATGTAATTTGTTTTAAATGATCATTTGTTATGAAGTGTATGCCTCTTAATATTGGGTATTGAATCTCCCCAGCAAAAATCCCCCCAGTGGGTATAAAGAGAGCCAAAAAAAACCTGATGAAGGCTTCCACATTTTATCTATAACTACAAGAAAAAGTTTTGGCTGTACATAAACGTTTAATAAATCACAGCATTCTTAAGGAAATGTTACACTTTGTAAGTCTAACTAGAAACTTCATAGACTGTGGCCATATTATTAATGTCAGAACCTCAAAACAGATTATAAAATCAAGTTCCCTATGCAGTTTTTGAGCTGCCCAGAAATACAGCAGTAATATGTAATTCGTACTTGCACATTAGCATTAATTCCACATGTAGCATTCTAGGCTATCCCTGGCCATCCATGCATGGTGTAGCTAGAAAATATGTAAAATAAAATGTCACTATGCTCACCTTTAAATCTTTGGTCTGTCTGTCAACAATCTGCTGAATGTTTAAATTTTCTTCCTTTTGTGCTGCAGCGGAAATAATCTGCTGTTCAGCATGAGCAGTCATTTCTGCCCGAAGAGCCAGCAGGGCTTTGCTTAAAGCCTGGAAAAAAGATAAAACACACACAGTAGCACAACTGTCCAATACATTGAATATATCCAAATGTTCTAAAGTTTAAAGGGAGATAGTTTAACAAACAAGGTAGTCAAATGTAAAAGAAATATATTATACCCCTAATTAATGGGATAGAAAACCAAAGAACTGCATATAATTTACTTAACTCCAAATAAAAAAAAAAAAAAGACATGCCAGCTAATGTTGCAGTTTCTTCTCTTTGGCCTTTCTGAAAGCCTTCTTTATAATATTTTTTTTCACCTGGTGATCCTTTCTTGGAGTTTTTGCTCACTCCCATACAAGTCTATGCTAAAGCAACAATTTTAACCTAGGATGAGTGCTCCTGCAGAGCTTGCTCCTTTCAGTTCCTCCACAGTGCCTTGGCCTGCCACTCCACAGATGTCATGTCATGGCTTGCAGACATACTGTACATCAACTATGACATGGCGCAGCCTAAAGCAGGCAGAGAGAGTGACTGGTCACAACTTAAAAAGCAAAAAAAACCCAGATATATATAGACTGTAAAAAAGAGAATTTATCATTATTTTAGTTGCACATTCGACACAAAAATTTGGAAGGTTTAAACATACAGTTGTGTTCAAAATAATAGCAGTCAGACATCACTGACCTGATCAATCACTGTTTTTGGTAGAAATGATATTTCTACATGGCAAATAATTTACTAGCAGGTGTAGTAGAGTAATAGAAATCCAACAGACCCAACAGTCATGACATGCATGCTGTGGATTCTGTGTAATTGAATCACTAATTGAAAGGGACATGTTCAAAATAATAGCAGTGCGGAGTTCTATTAGTGAGGTCATTCGTTCTTTGAAAAACAGGTGGCAGTTATTGCCCTTATTTAAGGAAGGAAGGCAGCAAATGTTGTACATGCTGGTTACAGTGCATTTCTCTCTGAAATTCTGAGGAAAATGGGTCGTTCCAGACATTGTTCAGAAGAACAGCGTACCTTGATTGAAAAGTTGATTGGAGAGAGGAAAACAAATAAAGAAGTGGAGAAAATGATAGACTGCTCAGCTAAAATGATCGCAAATGCTTTAAAATGGCAACCAAAACCTGAAAGACGTGGAAGAAAGCGAAAAACTACCATTCGAATGGATAGAAGAATAGCCAAAATGGCAAGGACTCAGCCAACAATCAGCTCCAGGAAGATCAAAGAAGGTCTAAAGTTACCTGTGAGTACTGTTACAATTAGAAGACGCCTATGTGAAGCCAAGCTATCTGCAAAAAGCCCCCGCAAAGTCCCACTGTTGAAAAAAAGACATGTGCTGAAGAGGTTACAATTTGCCAAAGAGCACATTGACTGGCCTAAAGAGAAATGGTGCAACATTTTGTGGACTGATGAAAGTAAGATTGTTCTTTTTGGGTCTAGTGGCCGGAGACAGTTTGTCAGACGACCCCCAAACACTGAATTCAAGCCACAGTACACTGTGAAGACAGTGAAGCATGGTTGCGCAAGCATCATGATATAGGGATGTTTCTCATACTACAGTGTTGGGCCTATTTATCGCATACCAGGGATCATGGATCAGTTTGAATACATCAGAATACTTGAAGAGGTCATGCTGCCTTATGCTGAAGAGGAAATGCCCTTGAAATGGGTGTTCCAACAAGACAACGACCCCAAACACACCAGTAAACGTGCAACATCTTGGTTCCAGACCAACAAGATTGACGTTATGGAGTGGCCAGCCCAATCTCCGGATCTTAATCCAATAGAAAACTTGTGGGGTGACATCAAAAATGCAGATTCTGAGGCAAAACCAAGAAATAGAGAACTGTGGAATGTAGTCCAATCATCCTGGGCTGGAATACCTGTTCACAGGTGCCAGAAGTTGGTTGACTCCATGCAACACAGGTGTACAGCAGTTCTCAGAAACAGTGCTTATACAACTAAAAATTAAGTGATTCAAAGGAAAGCAAAATCTTCAAACATTTTTCAGTTTTATATAGTGAATGTTTGAGTTTGTAGAAAAAGAAGAATACAAACACTGCTATTTTTTTGAACAGTCTAATATTCACTTTTCTTCATTTTTTTTTAGAGGAACAACACAAATTTGATATATTTTTCTTCATGTTTTGGAATAGAATGTGTAGTGTTCCCAATGCATTTGTGTGTATAGAAATAAAAGCTATTAGAAGGATTTTGAGCTTTATTCACTTTTTTCAACACGCTGCTATTATTTTGAACACAACTGTATTTGAAACATAATCATATGGTTTTACTTCCTCAGTGTAGATGCTCAGCTTGGTAACATGCAGATATGCTGTGAATCTGCTCCAATGGACAGAGGGAGGTGTGCACAGGCACTGGTGTCAATGGAGGGTTCCACTTCACTGCACACTTTGCGTACTGGTGTACGAGAAGAGGCAGTGCTAATTTTTATAGTGCCACCACTGCTGTCCATAGAAATGGGTACCTAAATCAGTACCAAGATATTTAGAGCTTGATCTATAATAACTGAGCATTAATGTACAAGGTAAGGCAAACTTATTCGGTGTAAGAATGGCTAGAAAGAGAAAAAAAAATAATATATATCCCTTAAAAAATACCACCGGAAAGCTAAAATAGAAGAGAAAATATATTTTAGGAATACATAATATCAGGTGCAGTATTTCAAAAAGAAAAAGTAACAATATTGGAATGTGAGAAGTATATAAAGTAGGGGATAGTAGTCATGGTGTTATATACTCAAAACAATCACCATGGGACATTATAATGAAAACTGTATTTGTAAGCCCAGAGTAAAAAGAGCACAGAGGGGTGCATGCTGTGCTAACTTAACCACAAATAGACTGGATTTTATTGTATTCCAAATGCTGTATCGCTCTTCACCATTACAGCTTGTGTTGCAGGAGTGAAATGATATTATAAAAAAAACAAAAGAAATACCTTCTGCTGTTTTTCCTTGTGGGATACTTGGCTCTTCAAGCGTTCCACAAGATTCTTCATTGTTGCAGTTGGAGCTCTGGTGTTTGCCTCTTTTTGGGCTTCAAGTTCAGTATTCAAGTAATTAATTTCCTTTTCCATCTCAGACACTCGTGCTCCTAGAACCTCAGCTTCACTCTTATGTTTTTTGATCTCCATAATGTAATTCTCTTCAAGCCTAGTTTAAAAGAACATAATGAAAATCAAGGAGCAAATCTATATAAGCTAGCATGGCTTGTACAATAAAAGCTGTTCTGTAAGTTTTGCATTTGTATTGCATTCGCAAATAGGCATTGCATTTCAATTAAAGAGACACCATCACTTTGCCCATTAAAGTAGAACTATGGCCTCCCATTAAAAAAAAAAAAAAAGAATGATATAGATATATATACATTTTAGAAAAAAAATGGAAACACTACATGTATATAAATATGTCTGTGTGTCCTGTAGCACTTACTTTAGTTACAAGCACATCTACATTGGGCTGAATAATACATGTGCATACAAAAAAATGCATGCTTTTAGGAATAGTGTACGAGTCCTTACAGTGGACTCTTGTAAAGAAATACTGAGGGGGTTTCTCTCCTCCCCTTTACTCACAACACAAGTCATCTTAAAAAGGAGGTTTTCTTTTTAGTTAAAAGAGTAGGGCTTTTTTTCCTCTTTATACTTACCTAGGGTGATGCAGCATCGGTCCAATGCTGCATCTGTCCCCCGGTGGCTCTAAGGGTGAGAACTCACATGACCACTGATAGCTGAGTTGTCTGAGCAGAGAGTGGGACTGTCAGTCACCGCTGTCTGCTCATCCCCCCCAGCACCCACTGGAGCGCTGGGTTGTGGAGGGGGAGGGAGAGGCTGATTCGGGCTCTCAGCGTTTTGTTGAGAGGCTGAACCAGGTGCCACTCCAGACTTTGGGATGGATGCTGACTTTGAAGTCGGGATCTTTCCCCAGCCTGAATCGGCTGAGTGACGTCAGCCAACAGTGGACTTCAGCCAGCTGTCAGCTGAAAATGGGTCACAGGAGTGCAGAATGAACTGCACTCTTGTGATCCACAGAAGTACAGCCAAATGAGCTTTGGCTGTACTTCTCCTTTAAGGTAGAACTATTCTTTAAAGAAAAAAAAAAAAAAACGTCTTATGTGTAGAAACGGGGTCCATAGGAGCCTCAGCAGAAATCCCTAAGGACCAAATGAATTGCTTTTTCACTCCTGGAAACAAGATTTTGTTACAGGTACCTGATGTATGTCCATACATAAAATGGAATGGTTTTCAAGAGAGAAAATGTTTGGCACAATTATATCAAAGGATTATCTATAAAAAGGTTTTTCACATGTGTCCCTTGTGTGTGAAAACTATATATTTTCTCTGATCCTCATATCATGAAAGCAAGAGGCCAGGGCTCTTGGAAAGCAAGCCTTTTCTAATTTACACTGCTTTGTAAAATATGTTCTCATTGGACTTGTTCACATGATCAATTCTGCAGGCCTAGCAGTTTAATTAGACGATGAAAAAAATGCTTTGTAAAATATTTTCTCGTTGGGCTAGTTCACATGATCAATTCTGAAGTGCCTAGTAGTTTATTTAGAGAATGGAAAATGGTTTCTCAGAAATTAGCTTTACAGAATAGTATACCTCCCAGAAAGCAATAAACCACAATGCTATAAGGTTACCCTGGGAACTATAAAAATGTTCAATGAACATATCACCATCAAGAGAGTGCACTGAAATACTCATGAAAGACTACTTTATAACAATCCACTTTATTGCCTGCATCCTTATATTGGGCACGCTCATAGAATCTCAATAAAAACAACAAATACACACACTAAATAAGGAAAAAGTAAAAATTCAAGGTATTAATCAGAATTCAAAGTACACAGACACATACATTTTTTTCATGTGTGGTACATGTTATTAAGAATATATGGCTAAAGGTGAAGATATACTGAACGTTTTGTTGAAAATCTACATACAGTGCATGTTCTTGATGGCTTAATCATCACAGTCTGTTTCACCCAATCACCCGGTTTGGTTCAATCCTACCTTTCCACACTTTATACTGTATGCTACTTAATGCCTGCCCGTCTCTGGGCACAGAAACATTTGAAGTACATTTAGCAGTTATATGGACATGGCTCTCTCAAATCATTTTTACAGCTTCAACATGAGTTTGGCAACCCAAATTCTTGGCATTTTCGATCCCTCCAACAAAAACATGTGGCTGCAGCTCAACTAGGGATCAGAGATGTGCATTTTGATAATTCTGCACTTGAAAAAGCCCTGTTAAACCCTGTACACTCTAAGTTAATATCTTCCTTTTATAGTACCCTGTTACCAAACCCACCCAACTTCACAATTTATGATCTCACTGGCTGCAAGATATCCTGGATCTCTCAGATGAAAACTGGAATGAGATCCTGCACACTTAGTACTACTATCTCAGCCAGGGATAAACATATTCAATTACGGATATTCCACAGGATCTATTATACACCACTTTGACTTTTTCAGATGCGTAAGAGACAACCCTGATTGTCATAAATGTCATAAGCAGACAGGGGACCTTCTCCATATGCTTCTGTTCCCTAGTCACTCACTTTATTGCCTCAAATTGTGAGATACCCAATATATGTAATCTGAGGTGGTGTTCACTGGGAGTACCGGAAGATTTAGATATGGGCACATGTCTAATGAGACAAGATCAGAACAATTCATACAATTTTTATTGTTCTATGCCAGGAAAATAGTCATGTTGCAGTGGATATACACGGAGGTTATCCACATTAATTTGTGGAAAAAACTTGATCAGTCAGGTTTTGCCCCTTTATAAGCAGACTTATGAGGCCAGGGGATGTCCCCACAAATTTAAGAAGATCTGGGGCCCATGGGTTGCACTTTTTGATACTTGTAAGGTACCAGACACCAAACGTGCTCTTAACTTGTAATGGTATATAGCACACCATACCTAATTACTTGATGTTTATTTGATTTGATGCTTGTACACAGAGGCATATGCTTTCTATTCTGAAGATACAGTAACTTTACATTCCCTTTTTTGGTATAACTATGAGACATGCTCTAGTGATTACTTATCCAATTTATCAGAACTTGTAATTTTGTTTAGATCAATTTTTCTTTATGTTTTAAAACTGTACTGCAGCGTACTATTCAATTGTTGGCTATGTGATACCATTTGATACTCTACATCTTTGTTTACCACTTGGGTGAGGGATTTTGGTTGGGGGATTGTCCACTTGATGACTGTTTGGAAGTATACTACTAATAAGCTGTATCTTGGGCACAGCGGTGGTTCGAGATCAGGCTCAGGTAAGTATTTAAGGGGAACTGGGATGAGCTGCACATAAAAGGTTTTCTACCCTAATGTAAAAAAATCCTTTAGCCTTTACAACCACTTTAATATTTGGATACGTGTAGTACTCCCTATTCCTCTTTCTCCCCCACAGCCCTTGTCTGCATTTACCTGCAATTTCCAGTTGCCATTTTGCACAGCCAGTGATGGGAAATTACTAAGACTGAAGCATACAGAATGTGGAAAAGTTGTGTATGGCAACCAATCCGCTTCTAGCTTTCATTTTCAAAGCTTAACTGAACAAGGTGTAGAAGGTGATTGGTTGCCATGCTCAGCTGCTCCAGTTTTGATACATTCCACCCAATGAGTTTTGAAGCAATGTTATTATTATGTAAATTTACTGGTTCACCCATAGCACATCAGTGACCTTTGGCATGCACATAATGTCAGTTAAAACCTATAAATATCATTAATAAGTTAAAACAACCTTGCAAGTTAAAAAATTTAATAAACTGTATTTAACCTTTTATTAACCTTAATCAGCACTAATTACCTCTCTTTCGCCACTTAACTATTAGGCTGCATATTTGTTTTTATGTTTTTGGTTGTTTTTTCAGCATTAACAAAACATTTTTTTCATCCATTTCTTACTTTACTTCAAGAGAGTGCACTGAAATACTCAAAAAAGACTACTTTATAACAATACACTTTTTTGCAAGCATCCTTATATTATACACTCTCATAGGATTGCAATCATTGAAAACAAATACATCCAAAAATAAGGATAAAATATTGAAGCAATTCATGGAATTAACCTATATTTAAAGTACACAGGCACATATTTTCTTAAAGTGTTAGTAAACCCACAACAGTAAAATCAGTAAAGCATGCTTGTTAAACTGACTGTGGAACCTAAGGGGTTAATCCTTTGCATTGTGTAAAAAGGATGTTTGATCCTAATTTCTCTGATCCTCCCTTTCTTCCAGTGTTCCCCTCTTATCTCTTGATAAGGCATGGAGACACTGTACATGCTCAGTTTGGTGTATATTGCTAGAGGTTTTTTTTTTTTTCTTGGGAGAGTGCATTTGATCAGCACAGGGCCAATCAGCACTGCCAGACAGCGGTCAGGGGTTCTGCATTCTCCTAGAGAAAACTCCTCCTACAAGCTTTACCTAGTGCTCAGCTGGACACTGATAGAAGTCACAAGACTGCTCTAACTGATGATGAGAAAAGGTATTTAGCAGCTTGTATTTACCAAAATAATTGCATTTCCATGGTTTGTGTACTGTTGGAGACCAGACATAGTGAATGCAGGGTCCTGGGTTTAGTAACACTTTAATGTGTGGTGTGTGCTATTCAGATTATTTAGGGTTTCTCTATAAACATTCTTTTTCTGTAATCTGGGACAAACGATAGTGGTTAGAGGAAAAAAAAATAACATTATGGGAAAAAATGTCACATTTACATCCACTTTGTTTCTGGATAATACTGGTGTTTAACTCATCTTATATCTAATTGTACCTGGCTTTATGGTTTTCCAGTTCACTCATTTTAGCCAGATGTATCTGCTTCTGGTGCTCCAGTTCTACAGTGGCACTTTTCAGTTTGCTGGAGAGGGCAGACAGTGAGTTGTCTTGTTCAGCCACCGTCTGCTCCATGTCAGCTAAGCGCAGTAAGTGAGCTGTAGATGGGACTTCCAGAGTGGGTCTCTTCACAAGTTCCTATACAATCAATACACTACGGTTATATGAAGTCATTTTGCATTCTTGATAGATGAAACCTAAAGTGGTTGTAAACCCTTACATACACCCAGTAAAGTTACTATCCTCAGGTGATACACAGAGATGAAGCAAATCATCTCACATAAGTTGTACCTGTTTATCTTGAACCCTCTCGTCAAGGAGTCAAAGTTGCACTCTCCATAGCTCGGTAAGAGCTATTTGGAGGGAAGAACTTCCACTAGGACCACCTAAAGAGGAGTGGGTACCTGTCAAAACTCAGTACCCACTCCCTCCCCCTTCCCAAAAATAATTTGCCAAATATGGTAGACGATGTGGTGAAGTTCTGCTTTAAGTACTTGCAATTCAAATAAATTGGCTATTTACGTAAGTGGAGTATTAAAGCCTAATGATGCAACATTTGTTTGTTGTCTTAAAAGCATGACTCTTCAATAACTTACTGTAAGTTAACCAAACAATGTTTCTATACACTGATGATGGTCGACAAGCCTGTTGTATTCAGTTTAGCTGCATGCAACGTGGAATAAATAGCTCTATAATATTGGGGTTGTACTATCAACAGCAGTTAGCCATGGGGCATAAAGGAATGATTTGCATGGCTCCACTTACTTCCCTAAAATGGGCAATAATACTAATCTTTATCTAATCTTTATTTTGTAAAATATGATAGAATAGATAGAAAGAATGAGATATGTGAATACTTTTTGATCTAGGAAGGCTCTACTATGCTACATTAGTTACACAAAAAGTTGTCTTCTTTAGTTGTGTTTTGATTGTAAATGTAGAATATGTTGATCTACTATATACAAAAACAAGTACCTTAAAAACAGGTCTTCCTTATTCCTACGGAGTTGGCCAACTTTAAACTTTGGCCAACTCCGTAGGAATAAGGAAGACCTGTTTTTAAGGTACTTGTTTTTGTATATAGTAGATCAACATATTCTACATTTACAATCAAAACACAACTAAAGAAGACAACTTTTAAAGAATTAACACATGAAAAAATATACCTAAATATCATTTGATGATGATTTTTGCTGCAAGTCTTGGGTAAGTGAAAAACAACTGCAGATACAGATTTCCATAGTACAGAAATCTGTATCAGCAGTTGTTTTTCGTTAGTAGTCATTTTTACATATTTTAATTGAAATAATAAAATATGCATGTTTTTATCTGATGTCATATATACGCCTTGTAATCACCCATTTAGGTATATTTTTTTATATATTGTAACTTAACCCCACAGGGATAAATAACCTTCTCAGATACTAACATTTTTTGCTAGTACATTTACATAAGACATGTATTTGGTCAATATGCTTTCATGGAAAAGTGCTAACTATATATTTATACTATACTCCATTCTCAGTAGCACAAGTATGCAAAATCAAATGCCATCCCTATACAACAAATTATATACCAAATGAGGCTAAAAGTGGTTGCACAAGCCACTGAGTTGAACAAGATTGGGCACGTACAGGAAGGAATCACAATTAAGTAAATCATTTTAGCCTCTCTTATCTGCAACTGAAAAAACTCACGTAATTTTTGTAGGGAATGGAGGAGGAACCCCGGGAATTTTTACATTTTTTAAGAGATAGAACATAGATAAGAATATGCTTTACACTTCAGGCCAAAACCACCATATTGTATAAAGGGAAACTGTACAAGACTTATTTTTTTCTTTTTCTTCAAAAGAGAGGCAGTGGCCATTTCTTAGAGTAAAAATAAATTAGACTACTCTTAAATTCTCCTCTACAAGTTGTTCAAGGAAATAACCCTCTCTTGTTTAAATACACCAGTATTTGCAGTGTGAGATCTAAGGCACTGCTGCCTCTGACTTCTAGTCTCGGGAAATGTCAGTACTCTGTTGCCCATGGTTTTCCTTGCTGGAGGTTTTGATTTAACGAAGCAAACCCCTGCCTCTACCAAGATGGCTTTCTGCACAGAGTTACAAAACAGAAACAAGACATGGTAAGTCAATAATGGGAAAAGTGCCAGAGGAACCACAGGAAATGCTAGCAACTAGTCCTATGCCATCTACCTTAATTTTTTGGGCTGAGCTTCTAGAGCTCAATTCCATTTTAACAGACAGCCCATGGCAGGGTGTATGATTGTACTTTGATTCCAAAATGGAATGAGTCTAATGGAAACAGCCATCCTGCAGATTTAGTGTAGAATGTGGTAACAGATCCATAGTGTACCCAACTTAGCTTTTTTTTTCTTTTTTCTTTTATCAGAACACTCTGGTCCAAAGCTGCAAAGACAAACAAACATACAAATGGAGAAACAGAAAAAGGGCGCACCGACCATCATCCAGGGTTCCATCGTATGGACTCAGATGTTGTTTGGATCATACATCTTGTTCAGTTTGACATGCCTGTGTTATTATGTCCATTGTGAGTATGATACCTATTTTTGTCTCTTTAATGAATTATTTGAAACGATAATGCACTAGGTCGGTGCGCCCTTTTTCTGTTTCTCCATTTGTATCCAGTGTATTCGGACCACCCCGGTCTGTTGAGGGCAGCAAGCAGTGCATATTCCAGAAAATTCCAGAACACTCCTATTGGGTCTACTGAGTCCTTTCCTAGTGCAGGAGTAAAGTGTTTGTTGTGTTGGAAAAGACAAACATTAGACTGAATATTAAAGGATAAGTTCACCTTTTAGACAAAAATAATAAATACACATTTTTTGCAGGTAAATATTTTTGTCTACAGGAGCCTGGAAAGCATTGCATCAGCTATCAGTACATCGCTGATGCCATGCAGGTCTCCTGCAGACCTGTAAGAATATCTGCTTGCAGTACAGGATGTAAGAGCAAGCAGATATTCTGACAGGAAGCGTCAAAGAATTACCAAGGCACTCCACAGCACTGTGGAAGTTCATTGAAAACTACAAGCCGACAGCCGCTAAGGTTGTCGAGACTTGCAGTTCATTCATTCACAGAAGTCCGTTAATGAAAAAGGCGGTCGTGTGGGCGGAAGCCCTGCACAGCTGAGCTGTTTTCAAATTTGAGAGATAGTACAGGGAGAAGTCTCCCTATACTATCTCTCAGAGGGAGGGAGCGGCGGCGGCGGCTGTAGCTATGGGAACATGTTACATGTTTCACTCTAAAAACGGGTGGAATATGTAACATGTTCCCAAAGGTGAACTTATCCTTTAAGGCCAATTGAGGAAAGAGGATAAATAATTAGTGTTGCGCTACTCTGTGCAAAATGAATAAATTAATATATCACTATATACATCTCATGAATAAAAATTATAAACATAATTCATTAACAATATACAATAATTAAAGTCCAACATAAACAATAGTGAAATAGTATCTGTGCTTCTTAGCCAATAAGTGATTCCACTTAAGTGCTCCACCACACAAAGAAAAATTTGTGTCACCTCCACCTGAAATAGGATGGCTGCTCACCTGAAGCATCTGACCTATATACATAAATACATAGGTCTAGCAAGCACGATCATTCCAAGAATGGACTCCAGATTGCAGCAAAAGCTTGTGATGCATAATGTTAATGGCGGTTGTTGAGCCAAATAAAGATACCCATAAGATCTTCTCCACTCAGCATCAGCATATATAGGAAATAAAGAACAGCCGCTGATCGTATAATTCCGTTTATTTATTATATAGTAGTAAAAACAGCCAAGTATGCACATAAAAAGATGTAGTGTACAACTGCGTAATAGCAATACTACCGAACTTCCGGTCCACGGCTTCGTAACCGGAAGTGACGTAGCTAAGCTCCGCCCCATGCATTACGCCACCAACCCACGTGGCTTCATCAGGGATCCATGATGCGTAACATGGGGTGGGGTTTAGTGGTGTCACTTCCAGTTATGGAGCCGTGGACTGCAAGTTCATGTTTTTGCTATTACGTAGTTGTGCACGTCAGGAAACTAATGCAGCTAATGCTAATTCTTCTACAGTTAATGCTAATTCTCGTGCAGCTAATGCTAATTCTCGTGCAGCTATTGCTCATTCCATGCAGCTAATGCTCGTGCACATGTGCGAGCACACAGACAAGCCCAGGCTAATATCCAGTGTGCACTGACATGTAGGCACATTTCTATGCGCCATCATGCATTGGTGCTAAGCTGCCTATTTAAAGGAGACTCTACAGTGTACTAATCGCTGGATGTTCTTCAGCTTCCTGTGATCCGTGTTCCTGTTTGTACTGACTGAGCTTCCATTGTTGACTCAGCTTATTCCTGACCTTGCTCTGTGGATTTTGGATTCTGACCTCAGCTTGCCTTAGAATACTCTCTATCTGATCTCCTGGTACTGACCTCGGCTTCCTATTGGACCTCGCTCTGCCTGCTAACCTAGTACCGATCCCAGCCTGCCCCCTGACCACACTGCAGTGTCCTGGTGTATGACCCTAGCTTACCTTGACTATATCCTTGACCATGGCAGTTACCGGCTTTCAAGCTCTCGGCACCCGTGCTTCCTTGAGCCTTGTATCTCTGTCACCACGTTCAGGGGTGCTCGGACCACAGCCACAAGGAATTCCTCTCGTCAACTCGGCCTTCAACCAAGGTACGTGACAACACTCATCTTTGTAAGTGCATACTTGGCTGTTTTTACTACGGTATATTGAATAAACTGCATTATAGGATCAGAGGCTGTTCTCTGTTTCCTATGTATGCCAATGCTGAGTGGAGAAGAGGATCTTATGGGTATCATTATTTGACTTAACAACCTTCATTAACATTATACATCACATTATGCCATCTGGAGTCCATTCTTGGAATGACCATGCTTGCTAGACCTATGTATTTATGTATATAGGTTTGATGCTTCAGGTGAGCGGCCAACCTATTTCAGGTGGAGGTGACACAAATTTTTCTTTGTGTGGTGGAGCACTTAAGTGGAATCACTAATGCAAATGTTAGTCATTGGCTAAAAAGCACAGAGACTATTTCACTATTGATCATGTTGAACTTTATTAATTATTGTATACTGTTAATGAATTATGTTTAGAATTTTTATTCATGAGATGTATATAGTGATATATTAATTTATTCATTTTGCACAGAGTAGCGCAACACTAATTGTTTATCATTTTGTTGGTTTGTTGAGGGAGCACTAGAAGTGATTTGCAGCAACTCGTAATATTTAGTACTTATTAATTATTTATATATTTTTTATTGATATATATTCATTGGTAGCGCACATTGAGTTTATATTTATTCAACTGTGGAAAGTTTCCTAAATTTTACCATGGCAGTTATGGGCTAGGTTTGCATTCTTTTTGATTGTAAGCTCTAATGAGCAGGGCCCTCTGATTCCTCCTGTATTCAATTGTAATGTAACTGTTTGCCCTAACATTGTAAAGCGCTGTGCAAACTGTTCGCACTATATAAATCCTGTATAATAAAATAATAATTCACTGTCATAGGTTTTGTCGCTTGTGGACTGCTGCTGATAAATGTGGATAACTTAATATGCATACTGTATTCATTTATATGGCTAGACCTGCTACAGAATCATTACCATTCTATTTTCAGGATGAGGCGTAGGGAGGCATGTTGCTTTCCAATACTTACAACCCTCAGTATTTGTTACCGGAAAACTATTGCTGGCCACTTTCTCAGCATTTGGTAGGAAAAACAGATCTGCATGCTACAGCAACTGGACTAATAGGTAGCCTGCCACTGGGCCTATGCATTGCCTTGCCATCATTCTGCGGTACCAGAAAACTACTCCTGCCTCTTTTTGGATCAGGTGGCAGAAACATGAATACAGAATCCCAATTTAAAACAACTGGATTCATGGACAATCTTCACTAGCTAGTCCGTTGAGGCACAGCATCAAAAGGAGCTTGATCTAGTATGGTAAGAGCTGCCAGGGTTCTACTGAGATGAATGCTAAGAGCTGCCAGGGTTCTAATTAAATGCATGGTAAAGCATAATGTGATCTATTTAAACGTAATTAGTAGAAAAATCAAGTTGTAAACACAAACCAGAGCAGCCTCCTTAAATTTGCTAAGTGAGGCATCTGAATGTACATCCAACTTCTGATGTAGCGCTTTAAGATCCTCTGCATGCTTTTTCACTTTCTCTTGTTGTTCCTGTTGGAAGTAAAATATTATCATTATAGTTTGTATGCATTCTAACTAAATAAATGGCTACACTGTCTACAAAATAAATAGTCTCCGTAAGCAGCAAACAATTACATGTGGTAAAACGTTAAGTATTAGGTCTCTGGGTATGGATGCTTCTTCACATGGATTAATAACCTAAGCAGGCGATGATCAGTGATTTTAATTTTTGTAACGCAGGAAAAGATGCACAGCAATTTACACTTAAGTTGTTTATGTGTTCTGTCTCCATGGTTACTCATAATTAACAGTCGAGGATTTTTTTTTTGTCTTTACACCAGATCTCGACATATTGGCTTCTCATAAGACAGCGGGTAGTTTTGAGTACGTCAGATGAGGATCAAATTACCACTTCAGACTTTATTCACTGTATAGAAACAGCTGAGATGAAAATGCTCCTACAGAGGTCTAAATAATTGGTTAGTGTTTGTAATTTTACAGTTTAGTTCCAGTAATGAGCAGCTGTAGCATTCACTTCATTGTTGCCTCTAAATGGCACTTATAAATATAGTGGTGGAAAAACATCAGACTATCCAGGCATATAAGCACACAGACACAGTCAGTACACTATATTAAATTGCAACGTGGGCAGCAAAGCTCCATCTATATTCATTAAGTCAGCTTTAACGGAGTATCCCCAAAGTCCATGGAACTTTGTCTTCCCTTGGTTGCACTCCACCGCTCTCAGTAATATGCCTTCTGGGAGCATTGCTTCAAAAAGGTTTACAATGATATGGAGAAGACAGTGTGTGTTCTATACTGAAGAGACATATTTCCCTTACACCAATACAGCACTGTGCAACAGAGATGCCATGTTATTTACACCCAGCATATAAATACATTTACTATTATATAATGTTCAAATAAATGGCTTTTGGAAAAGCAAAATTATATTAACAAAAAAGTGTATAGACAGCAGCTGTGATTTTCACAGTATAGTGGGCCAACTTGGTATCCTTCACTTGCTGGATGTCTTCCAAAGTTCTCTGGCACTCTGCTTTATTTTAATATAAATGAGCTTCAGAAAGGGTGCTCTAGAGACAGAACAATAAAACCACACTCAAATCCCATGTTTACTTCAGCATCGCATTTTAAACAAAATGAAGGGCAACCTGTTAACTTTAATGAATTTGTGATCTCCGCCAATATTCACAAAACCCCATTTAACCAGTTACTAGAAACTAGAGGTACCGGTGAGACTTATACTGCTGCTTCATGCAAGTCACAGAAAATGCTGAATTTGTAGGTGACAGACAGTGGAGACCAGAGCCAGAACTTAAGTGTAGTTTTCCAATTTTCATCAGTGTCAAAAAGAAGAACAGGTCCCATGGCCTCTTATGCATGGAAAATGCAGGTTGATGTACTCTAAGCGCACATTAACGTTAGGGGGGAAAAAAGGATATGGCTATTTACTCCTGTTAATGCTTGTGGTATCCATAGATGTGTGAAAAAGGATTGTAACTGTGTACTGACATGGAAAAATCAGATCAATCCATGATAATTGGACAAGTCAAGCCCTGTATATAGCTTAAGCTTAGAATAGAACAGGCTAAAAAGAAACTGATATTTGCAGTCACCAAGAAGTGTTCAGTTCACCACTTTAAAGTGGTATTAAAGGCAATTTAAAAAAACAAAAAAAACAAAACAAACATGTCATACTTACCTGCTCTCTGAAATGGTTTTGCACAAAGCAGACCCGATCCTCCTCTTCTTGGGTCCTCTGCCGGCGCTGCTGGTATCCTGCTATGGGCGCACTCAAGCAGGCTTGCTCCCGAGCTGCCGTGGCTCGGTCTCGCTTCCTTCCTCTCTTCATTAGCTCACTGGCTGCAATTGACAGCAGTGGAAGACATTGGCTCAGCCAATGAAGAAGGAGAATCCCCAAAGAACCGAGGCTCTCTTGCACATCGCTGGATCGCAATGGGGCTCAGGTAAGTATTAGGGGGAGCTGAGGGAGCTTCTGCACACAGAAGGTTTTTTATCTTTATGCATAGAATGCATGAAGGTAAAAAACCTTGAGCCTTTATAACCACTTTAAGGTTAGGTTCTAGGGATAAGCTGAAGTTTTTGTGTCGGATCCAGGTTTAGGCTCAGGTTAAAGGGGATGTTTTGTGATAAGACTGAGGTTTAGGTCAGCAACCTATGTAGCATTAATCAAAAAGAAGAACAGGTCCCATGGCCTCCTATGCATTTTAAATGCAGTTGATGTACTCTGAGCACACATTAACTTTAGGGGGAAAAAAGGATATAGCTATTTACTCCTGTTAATGCTTGTGGTATCCATAGATGTGTGAAAAAGCATTGTGACTGTGTACTGACATGCAAAAATTAGATCAATCCATGATAATTGGACAAATCAAGCCCTGTATATAGCTTAGACTTAGAATAGAACAGGCTACAAAGAAACTAATGTAAAAACTAACTGATATTTTCAGTCACCAAGATGTGTGCAGTTTATCGCTTTAACATTGTATTAAAGGCAATTTAAAAAAAACAAAAAAAAACATGTCATACTTACCTGCTCTCTGCAATGTTTTGCACAAAGCAGCCCCGATCCTCCTCTTCTTGAGTCCCCCGTCGGCGCTCCTGGTATTCTGTTATGGGACTGCTGCTCTGTGTGTCCATGCACACGCAGAGCCATGGATCAGCCCTGCCCCCTTCTTCTCATTGGTTCACTGGCTGTGAATGACAGCAGTGGAAGACATTGGCTCAGCCAATGAAGAGGGAGAATCCTCAGAGAACCGAGGCTCTCTTGCACATCGCTGGATCACAATGGGGTTCAGGTAAGTATTAGGGGGAGCTGAGGGGGCTGCTGCACACAGAAGGTTTTTTATCTTGCAAAGAATACATGAAGGTAAAAAAACTTGAGCCTTTAGAGCCACTTTAAGGTTAGGTTCTAGGGTTAAGCTGAAGTTTTTGTTTACGCTCTTCAGTTTTAGGCTCAGGTTAAAGGGGAAGTTTTGTGATAAGATTGAGGTTTAGGTCAGTAACCTATTTAGCATTAATACAGGTTTTCTGAATGGTCAAAGATCAGTATGGTAAAAGCATTTGTACCTGCTAAACATAGGTGACATCCAATCACTATACTTTTTTGTGATGAAAAATATTTTAACCAGTACTTTTATGATTTATTAATTAAACAAAACAAAAAAAAGAACAAAATTCCAATCTTCACATGCCAGAAAGCAATGATTTGCAGTCACCCCTAAGGCCCCTTTCACATGACAGTTTTGAATAGGTCGGCCTGTAAGTTTTTCAGGCGGACCTGATCAGACAGTCCATTCATCTCAATGGACAGGTGGGTGTAAACGGACTTGTGTTTGTTTACACCTGCCTGCCTCCAATCCAATCTGCTAAAAACTGGAAAGGGATGCGTTCTCCTCCATGTTGGCAGATTGGATAGGAGGGTACTTGGGTGTAAACTGATAGCCAGTCCAACTACAGCCAGACACTTATAGAGCAGGTTCTGTCCATTTCTGCTATGCATAAACTGAGCAGACACAGACCTGTCATCAGACCATTCTGCCCTGATCAGGAGATCAGCAGACAGATTCCCTGCTGAGCAAATCAGATTCCTCCCTTGTGAAAGGGGCACAAGTGTCACCGAATTACTGATAAACTATATTAGACCCTGTGTATGAAATTCTGTCTGAGCTCTTCAGGTTCACATACCTCTCGTGCTTTTGCTAAAAGATGTTGATATTTCTTAACAACTTCTTCTTTTTGATTAAGTCGAGCTTGCATATTTTCAATTGTTTGATGAGAAACTTTTAAGGCCTGGCGCATCTCGGATTCCTCTTCTTTTTGGTTAAACTCGGATAGCAGCTTCTCTCTGTCTATGACTGCAGGTATTCGCAATCTCAGTTCATTTATCACTTTGTCACGACTCAAAACATTTTGTTCGGCAGTCCAGAGGACAGCTTCTTTTTCTTTAAGTTTCTGAAAAAATACAGATGTTAATTGTCAATGGCCAAAGAGTTGACTTCTTATTGGGAAGATGGATTCAACTGGCTGGATAGACAGACCATAAAAAACAAGTCCAGTGCATGATTTTGTGTACTGGAGACACTCTTAACCTAGAACTATAGGAAAGTTGCATTATTCAATAACCACTTGCCCTCCTGAAGATTTACCCCTCTTCCTGACCAGGCCATTGTTTGCATTACGACACTGTGTTACTTTAACTGACAATTGCGCGATCATGCAACGCTGCACCCAAATAAAATTTACGTCCTTTTTTTCCCACGAATTGAGCTTTCTTTTGGTGGAATTTGATTGCCTGTGCATTTTTATTTATTGCACTATAGAAAAAAAAAAAAAGGACAATTTTGAGAAAAAAAAACAATATTTTGGACTTTTTGCCATTAAACATTTCCAGTAAAAAAAATTTAAAAAATCAAATTTTGACAAAAATTTAGGCCAAAATGTATACTGCTACATCTCTTTGCTAAAAAACAAATCCCAAAACCTGTAAATTAATTGGTTTACGTGAAAGTTCTAGCGTTTACAAACAGTGGTATATATACTGGAATCTTTTATTTTATTTTTTATTTCTACTAGTAATGGCGGCGATCAGCGACTTATAGCAGGACTACAGAGGGCATTCTGACACTGGGCAGGAACTGACTTGGAGTCACGGACATCCCCAGTGACACCAATACAGTGATCAGTGCTAAAAAAACCCCAAAACATTGACACTGTATGTACTAATGGTACTGGGCAGGAAAGGGTTAACATGATGGGAGATCAAAGTGTTAACTGTGTGCTGGGTGTGTTTTACTATGGGGCCATGTGTTTGTGCTTCACTGTATGCACACTGCTTTGTATGGCTGTGCATGAGCTGACAGGAAGGAAAATGGTTTTGTTTACAAACAATTCTCCTCCCCGTGTCGGAGATCCTCGTCAATCACCAGGCGCCGACGAGTAATCACCTGCCAGTACCTGGTGATTGACGTATATATACACATGTGATTTTGCGCACCTGTGCTGCCCTATGGCAGTATTTCTGCTATAGGGCAGACGGAAAGTGGTTAATAATTATGCAAAATCATAAACAACTCAGCTTTTTGTGCTTTGATGCATGCAAAAAGGAAATGGCACTCTATAAAGTTTCAAGCTTACAGTAGTAAAAGCCATGCCAAAATATGTTCCGCTTGGGCAACCAAGACCCTAACTAGACATTACATAAAAGGAATTGACTCATCAGTGAACATGCTGTACGTACAGAAAAAAAAAAAGAAACTTTAGCAAAAGCTTGCAAATTAACACAAGATGGTCTTTTAAATTAAAGTAGAACTATAGGCATTTTTTTTCTTCATTACGGATAGATTAAGGGAGGGTTAAAACCCCTGCCTGGTTTTTTGTGCCTTTGCTTCATGTCCCCTAGTCAAAACAAGAAGTGAGAGGAATTCCCTGCAAATTAAAAGGTTCCCTTGGAGACCCCCAGACTAGTGTCCCCATTGGAGAATTTTTCTTCTATTACTTTTCTGGGGACAACCCAAAATTTGATCTTTTCTTTTACTTTAAATGTTAAACAGGACAAATAGAGAGGGTGAATCTCCCTAAAGGGAGCACTGAAGCAAATGGTAACCTAACAGGTGTTCTAATCCAACTGTACTCTATCCAAAACTGAGAAAAAATGTTTTGCCTGTCATTATAGTTTAGCTTGTATATCTTGTAACAAACACTTCCCTCCTGTGGTCAGAAGTGGCGCTGCACATATTTAATACTAGCCAGATTTACAGAAGAGGCAGCCTAGTAAACTTTGACATGAAGATTGATAAAATCTACGTGAACAATTGACAAAGTGTAGAAATAAACAACTATAGTAACCTACTATTCAATAAAAGCATTTTTCTAACAGCACAGGTGCCCAAATCTGCTTTGATAAATACTATCCTATTGAATAAAATACCACACATCTGCAGGCTTGTTAAACAAAAGTGACTTACTGTAACCAATATGAGTTAAAGATCATCTTCAGCCTACATGGTTTTTTTAAATTTAGTTTTGGATAGCGTAGTAAGGCATCTTGCGCATGATACTGATGTTTGAGCATCTGCTTTTTTGGATGTAATTTCAAGTGTTTGTTTTGTGCGTATTCGCACGTATTTGCGTACATAATATATTCTTGCATTTATATTTCTATGCGTTAATATTTAGAATCATATGCGTGTATTTGTGCGCATTTGCACACGCATGGTGTAACTTACTGACCAAAAATGCAGATTTTTTTTCTTTTTTTTTTTTTTTTTACTGAGAAATACACGGTGCTTGTTTACATGCCTGTGTGCAAAGGCACATTGTAAATACATGGGCTACATTTAACCTCAGTAAAAAAAACACTGTACTGAGCTTTTTCAAGCTGCAGTGTGCAAGAGGCCTAAAGGGTTAGAAACATTCTTGGACTTTTAATTGCAGTGTGTGTCCACATTGGAGAGATCTACCTTCACTTCCTGTCCTGGTGATGGGAAATTACTTCAATAGAAACAACAGAGAAAACACTATTTTGAGTAGAAGGAGAAAAGGTTAAACCCACTGAGGCTTGTACTGCTGTCTGTGCCTACCTGTGTATTTTGGTGACCCCTTGTCACCTAGCTAACATAATACTGGTGGTCTTTAGGTTTAAGTGAACATAACATATGACAAAAAATGTTTAATTCATTTTAATACAGCATATAAATACAAATTGCAATCACATTTGTCTTTATTGCCATAGCTGAAGGATTAAATGATACAGATCAGACCTGAAAGCGACAAAAAGATGCCTAGGACCTTGTCATTACTTCAAGTAGCAAGCATGATCCTTACTAGCTTCTGGTTCCTGCACCAAGCAGCTGCACTGCATACATAGGAGGCCACTTGCTCAGCACGAGCCCCATTCAGGGAACACTATCCATTTTCTCAATGAATGCAAAGCGCTCTTTGATTGGACAAGTTTGAGAGGTAGAGGTGGTGATGTTACAATTTCCACCATGTCCAATCAGAGATCACTTTGCAGTCATTGAGAAAATAGAAAGTGTTATTTAAAAAGCACCTACACCAGGAGGGCAACCTTCTGTTTTTAGTAAACAGACTGCAGCAGCTTGGCATGCAACCCAGAACTAGCGGCGTCACTGTAGTAGTAGTACCTACTACAGCGATTTCCAGCTTCCAGTGGGATCCTACATCTATGGCACATACACATTGGTCTTAGCTTGATCAATAAAGTTATGTAAAAATTGCCATACCTGGACCCTGAAGCTATTCCAGGTGTACCCTCAACTCCTCGCCCATCCACAATTTGGGCTACTCTATCTCTATGTTTGAACTGCTTCAGGAACTAAGAGAATTGGCTGCTTGAATTCATTACAGACATGAAGTCTGACTGCTTTGCTGTGTAATGGTCTCTTTCAATTGGGTCCTTCCTTCAAATCCCTGAATACTGTCCTGCATTAGGATTTCTTGCTATAGAGGTTCTGAGCAGTGGTAACTGTATGCACAATCTCTCACAAGCCTTTTTCTACAGTGACTAAGTCTTACTGCACCCACATTTGTACCCTACTACTCTTAGACTCGCGGTGTGTGGTGTTTTGGCTGGAGATTTTTTTTGTTGTTTTATTGATAAAACTCCATATACCTCTCTTTCCTTATTTTTCTATACTTAATGGACTTGGTCCACACAAAAGTAGTAGTTTGGTCTGAGGAGCAGGTGCCTCCTTACTCCTTTGTTGTTTTGTTTGTTCTTTATTTACTTTGTTTACAGTCTCATAGTACATACAACAGCAATTCAGCAGTATATTTTCTTTTTATACTTGACTTCCTGGTTACTTGCGTGTAAGCTCTATTTATGAATGCATTATTCAGTACTATTGAACAATGTAATAGCACCTCTACATGCTCTGTGCTTGTTCCAATTTGGTTTCCACAGTTCCCAGTAGTCCTTATATTTGGAGGGCATACTCTTATTCCCGTGTTCATTATTTCAGATTTTTTTTCATATCTAGCCATGGAGACCTGGATTTTAGCTCATAACCCAAGGTACCTCATAGCTCAAGGTATCTCATAAGGTTTCATCTCCTCCCATAAGAGAAAAAAGACATTTTGGTTTTTTACAAACGGTTGAACACTGAGCTCATAATCCTTCATAACCGTACAAATTATTTTGATAAATCTTACAGACATTATGTTACCACTTTTGGATCCAAAACTCGTGGAGCTGCCATTTTTATAAGAAATTATTTGATGTTAAACATGTCTATAAAGACTCAGTACGTTAATCATTATTTAAGGGTCTTTACAAGGCCAGGCGTTACCGATAGCCAATGTATACAGTATATCACTAATGAGTCCCAGGCCTCTTATTAAAAAAAAACCCCTTTTTTTAGGTTTTAGATAGATATTATTGAACACACCGGGTAGTTGGCGGTGACATTAACTTTTAACGTTTCTTAACCCAAGTTGGACAGAAGCAGAGCAATAGGTGCAGCTAAGGCTTTCCTGAAAAGTTTAATAAACCTACTTAAATCACATCAACTTGTTGATGCTTGGAGCTTCTCACCCCCATGATAGTTATTCACACTTGGACTATATTTTCAGCTCACTTGTGCTATTAGTCAACACATCCTCAGCTTCCATAAATATTTGCCCTTGGTCTGATGATTAAATAGTAACATTTACTACTTCACATATAGGCCTTGTGACCACTCCCTTCTCTTGGAGACTGAATGTCAACAAATCCTTCTTTTTGCACATAGATCTAAGACCATTTAGAGGAATATTTTCATATCAATGATGTCAAGGATATTTTTCCTACTTGTTTATGGTCAGCCCATAAGGCAGTCATGAGGGACCACTTGATAGGAATTACCGCTACATAAAATAAGAGAAAGCTACAACAGCTACAAGAAATAGACTCTCACTGAGATCTGCTAGCTTACTACAAGATTGATGGCAGGTGACCCCAGTAGAGGAGGTTCAGGGCCACTCTGTGCAATAAGGTTGCACAGAGCAGGTGAGTATAACGTGTTTATTATTTTGACCTAAACTAAATTGACATGTGCTGCTCCAGAGGTCATGGCTTGGTTGGAGCCCAGGCTGAGGCTGTCATAACCTTCTTAAGAGGTTTTGCAGAGATGTGCAGCTTCCAGGACTATTCCATTAGATGTTCCTTTATTTAAAAAAAAAAAAACACCTATTAATGCTTTAATGTTTTTGATGGACCCGTTTATTTCACTTCCTAATCTGGTTTCAATGTTGAAGACCTTTTGGAACATTTAAGGTTTAGATCTATCTTTTGAAATGTACAGCTATGTCTATCAACCTTCCACAATCCATTGGTATCCATAATAGGTTTGGGTTTTCTTGGTGTGAGAAAGCTCCCATATCTGGGTATTCAATTATCCCATCTCTTCATTCACTGTACTACTCCAATTACCCACAGGTGTTTGCTCTCATCAAGCAGTTATTGAAATTATGGTCTTCTTATCATATTTCCTTTCTGGGCAGGGTTATGGCAGCCAAAACATCTATTCTACCTAAACATTTTTTTTTGTTTAGAGCTTTGCTGTTATAGTTTCTAAACTCAACATCTATTAAATCTGCAGTGAAAGGTTTTGTATGGCAGGGTAAGAGACCTCGTTTTGGGAAACTATTTGTATACAGACCTCAGACCAAAGGAGGCTTGGGCCTACTCAACCTGTGGCATTACGATCTTGCAGCTAGATTTGCACAACTGGCACAATGGCATGCACCTTCTGCTCATTTACCATGCCTCAGATTTGAAAACCACTTCTATAGTCTCGCATTAATATCTGGATTACTTTTGTCGAAATCTACCCACCCAAGAAATCATAGCCTCTTTGAATGCAGCAGTGGGCTAATCACTTCAGCTCTAGTTTCTGTACCAGAATAAATACAAACTATTTTCTTTGGCTATACCTTTGGTTTCATTTTTGGGTGAACCTCTATTTCCTGCAGTATAACTCTCCAGGTCAAACCAAATCATAAACAGGTTTCCCTTGAATCTCTGCTTAAGAAATTTAATTTTTGCTCTTTTTCCCAACTTCAGCCACAACATAAGCTCTTCACAATCAGAATTTGTAAAATATCTGCAGATTAGGCATTATTATAACTCCCATTATGCTCTGACCCCTACAATACATTATTCTCCTAGATTGTAAGCGCCAAGGAGCAGGGCCCTCCTATCCCTCTTGTATTGAACTGTATTGTTACTGTATTGCCTCCCATTATATTGTAAAGCGCTGAGCAAATTGTTGGCGCTATATAAATCCTGTATAATAATAATAATTCAGGTTTTAAACAAATTTGCTTCTCCTCATTCAGAGACAGAGGCATTATTTATTCACTATATCGTTAACTTAAGGGCCTGAATCTTCTGAATAAACCCCCCTCAATGATTCAAGGGGAAACCGAAGCCAACCTAGAATATTCCATAGAATATGGGTTAAATGTGCTTTCTAACCTCCACAAAAGGACACGCTCTATTGCAGTCAAAGAAACAGCCATCAAACTACACACTAGATGGTATATGACCCCCTTCAAAATTTATGCCATTTTCCCATCGGTCTCTGTGACTTGTTTCAGAGGCTGCCCACGTAGGAGCTGTAACTGTATTGTCTTCCTTTATTTTGTAAAGTGCTGCACAAACTGTTGGTGCTATATAAATACTGGAAGTAGTTAATTGGCGTTCTACCGATGTTTCTTGGTCTCCAGTATTGACTGGATGGAAGCTATTAAATTTATGGAGAACTTACCACACTATCACAGATACCATGCCTGTTTTTGAACAGAAGTGGAACTACTGGTCTTCCTACTAAAATATTATTGTTCGTTGTTCCAATAGTATTTGTAACCAATTTGAGGATCTGTCGGAAACTTTTTCGGATTGTTATCCTTTAGCAGATGGTTTTAATGCATCTCCATGACAGTCCTGTTGTAGATTTCACCTCAGTCTTGAACTATGTTACCACTGTATTGTTAATTCCTGTCTGGATCAATATCTTTTAGGAGTGATGATATATTTCACAGATGTGTTATCTGATTTTCAATCAATATTTTTCTTGTATCATATGCTCAAATAAAAATCATTGGTAAACAACACAAAAAAAAAGAAGAAGAAAGGGAAAAGCTCACAAAAGACCTAATTGGTACAAGCAATGTGGAAAATTAGGAGCATCACTTCCTATTATTTGGATGTTTATGAGCACCCTAAACTGCATCGAGCAATTATCCAGATATTAAACTATCCACTCTTCTTCTCCTACCCAGGGAAAAGGCTATTTAATAACAGGTAGAATGTCACGTCTACAAACAGTGAAACAGTTGGAGAATTTAGTCAATAAGCAAACGCCATAACTGTCGTTGCTAAACTTAACGGACATGTTCTGATTTATAAGACAAGTAGATCGCCAGTGAAGCTTGACAGTTTCACTCATGGCAAAAGTTGAAAACTAAATAAAAGGACGACAGTAAAAATTAGGTGGAGGAGGATTTAAAAGGTGCTTGCAATTTTGTAAGTCACATGGCTCATTTAACAAGTAAATTCATCCAAAATGATGATTTCTGTCTCAGAATAGAAATGCAGATATTTTTTACAGAAAGGAAAATTTGCAAGTCTGGCACTAACAAATTCTGTACCTGATCTACAGTAAAGTAGAAAACATGAATGTGTATGTGAAACTGTGATACTTTACATCTTTTAGATTGTAAGCTCTAATGAGCAGGGCCCTTTGATTCCTATTGCATTAAGTTGTACTGTAAGTGTATTGTCTGCTTTCAATTTGTAAAGTGCTGCACAAACTGTTGGTGCTATATAAATCCTGTATAATATTAATAATTTACCCATGCATTTATTTAAACAAGATTTTAACAGAAATATTTTAATATTCAGGATTAAACACAAAGATGCCAGTACAATTATGCTACTTAAAAAGGAGCTTCAGCCGGGTTCCAAAAAATTAATAGTCAGCAGCTACAAAAACTGTAGCTGCTGACTTTTAATAGACACTCAACTGTCCAGGATTCCAGCACTGTCCTCACCCGTGCCGGTTCTTCGCTGGTCTTTGGTTCCCCGGGACCAGCATGTTAATTGTGGGAAGCCGAATGTCACTCCTTGTGAGTTCAGAGATGGCTAACTACTGCTCATGCGTGACCACTGTAAATCATCCCGCAGCCTCCTGGGACCTGTGATGTGTCACCTTGTGTTTGCCTCCAGGCAAACACCAATAGGAACACACGCATGTTTACATTTTTTTTACATGCCAAACGATTTATAATTCTATACAGCTTATCTTGTGATTTACAAATATGTTCCAAATTGTATAGAGACACAGGTGACATACAGTATGTGGACCCCAATTAAAAATCAATCTTTCTGGTCCTAGCTTTTATGTCACTTTTCCACCTCACCAGCTAATGAGTCAGCATTATTCCTGCTGTCCAGCACACGGGGAGCTGACTGAGGAAGAAACAAAGCTAAATCAGGAAATAGGAGTATTCATCTTGTAAAGGTGTGGTTATTAAAGGAGAGCTGGTGAAAATTACAAATCCTGACATGTAAAACAGTAAACACGAGTATTTTAACTGTGTACATGGCTGTTTGCCTGGAGTTCCACTTTAAATGCACAGAATAACAAAACAGAGAACATCAAAATGTACACAAATAAAATCACAATAGAAAAACACATACATTCCAGGAACAAATATAAAATTTTAAGCAGAAATGCATCAAAAAAATTTAGCAAAACATGAACAACCTGGTAAAGAAACAAAACAACTTTTGCTTAATTTTTCATCTGCCCTCACACTATCTGCCACTAGATGTCCTCAGTTTGATGGTGAGCATCATTTAACCCACTTTCTCTGAGCCCAGGTCATCTGGGACCTGCCCCAACCTGTTTATAGACAGCAAAATGAGAATTAGCACAGTGATGTGCCCATCTCTTTATCACTCTGCACTTGCCTCCTATCAGCATGTTTCTTGCGAGCACATGACCTGACTGGCCCAATGTACTGCTTCTTCCTCTCACACTCCAGCTATGCTATAAATGGACTGCTTGAGGCTGATACTAGGTCAGATTCAGGTGCGTACACTGCTTGCATCGAAATACACATTTAGTGGTGTATTAATGTTTACAGAGCTGATTTCATTTGTGCCTTTTAGATCTGCCTAGAGTTCAGATTTAAATACTCTGCTCACAATTACCAAAATAGATCTATTTACTACTTTAAAAAGAACTAGTATTTTTTCAGATTACTTTCCAAACAATGAACTCATTTTTGCAGCAAAGTAAACTGTATATGTGAATTGAACTGAGACTCCATAATATTTCATTTAAAATACAGTATATGTGCAAGTAGGAGTTTAAAAATTTATGTTAAAACATTGTCCTATCTTTCAGTGTTAAAGTGGTTCTATGTATTTTGTTTTCTTTAAAATAATAAACATATCATACTAACCTGCTCTGTGCAATGGTTTTGCACAGAGCAGCCCCGATCCTCCCTTTTTCGGGTTCCATGCCAACGCTTCTGGCCCCTCCCCTTGCCGAGATACCCCAGAACAAGCTGCTTGCTCTGGGTCACTTGTGCCTGCTCGCTCCCGAGTCACTTCTGTGCGTCTATGGCACACACAGAGCCCCCCACTCCCTCTTCATTGGCTGCGACTGACAGCAACGAGAACCAATGGCTCCCACTGCTGTGTCTCAGCCAATGGGCAGAGAGAGGCCCGGGAGAGCCGCTGCTCTTGTTCATATTGCTGGATCAAGATCTGGTTTAGGTAGGTATTGGGGGGACTGGGGGGAGGATCTGCAGCCTGAAGGTTTTTTTATCTGCATGCATAGAATGCATGAAGGTAAAAACCTTCAGCCTTTAGAACCACTTTAATGCATTGCATTACACAGTTAGACCTACCTCTTGTAATGTTTGGCATACTGTTTTGGTTTCCAGGATGGTGCGCACATGCTGTTTTATTTTGTGAAGCGCCATGTCAAGTTGTTGCGGTAGGGGTAGACTTGAATCAGGCACAACTCCTGTAGCTTCCTCAAACTAGAAGACAAATACAGAAAGCTATTAAAAACTAAAAATAAGCAATAACAGACAATTTAGCCTCGTTAAAAACATGAATGAACCAATCAAAGCAGGTACCTTCCGTGCAGTGGTAAGCACTTCATGTTGTTGCTGCTCATACATATCCAGCTGACGCTCCAGTTCCACCTCTCTTTGATCCCAGGCCATTTGACGTTCTTCGTGAAACTTAGGGATAAACAATATATATTTATTTATTTTTACAGTTACTTATACTGCAAAATCAAATGATGCATAATTTACATATATAGTGCACATTCACATCTCTCTCTCTCTCTCTCTCTCTCTCTCCATACACACATACATATACACACACTGCTTAGCATGAGTACATATATGAGTGCTAAAGGTAAGGTTAATAATATAACTTAGATTACAAAGTCATCAGTTTTAATCAAATTAGTTGATGCAAAGATGAATACACCTCACAACAAAATCTACTCCATCTAGTATTTTGTATGACCTCCATGATTTGTAAGGACAGCACCAAGTCTTCTAGGCATGCAATGAACAAGTTGGTGACATATTGTAACATCTATCTTTTCCCAATCTTCAAGAACAACCTCTTTTAGAGCCTAGATGGTGGATGGAGAGTGATGATCAACTTTTCCCTTCAGAATTCCCCATAGGTGTTCAATTGGGGTCTGATCAGGAGACATACTTTGCCGCTGAATCACTTTCAGCCTGTTCTTCAGAAATGCAACAGTGGCCTTAGATGTGTGTTTTGGATCATTTTCATGTTGGAAAAATGCACAACAACCAAGGGCACGGAGTGATGGTAGCATCTTTTCTTTCAATATAGAGCAGTACATCTGTGAATTCATGATACCATCAATGAAATGCAGCTTTCGGACACCAGCAGCACTCATGAAGCCCCCCAGAAGGACACTGCCACCACTCATGTTTCTTTGTACTCCTCACCTTTGCAACACCATACAGTTTTAAAGCCATCAGTTCCAAAAACATTTATCTTGGTCTCATCACTCCAGAGTATAAAGTCCCAGTAGTCTTCTTCTTTTTCAGCATGGGCCCTGGCAAATTCTAGGAGGGCTTTTTTGTGCATGGGCTTTAGGAGAGGCTTCTTTCATGGACAACACCCATGCATGCCATTCCTCTGCAGTGTACGCTGTATTGTGCCACGGGAAACAATCAACACAGTTTGACTTTCCACTTCTTTTGCTAATTGCAGTGAACTTGAAAGGCAATGTTCTTCAATTCTTCTCATCAAAAGACGCTCCTGTCAAGGTGTTAACTTCCGTGGACAGCCTGGACATGTCTGTGAGATGGTTGCAGTTCCAGCTTTGTTAAATTTTTGTATCACTTTTGCTACAGTATTCTGACTGATAAGTAAAGCTTCACAGATCTTCTTGTAGCCGTCACCTTTCTTGTGTAAAGAAATTATTTTCTTTCTCAGGCCTTGTGACATTTCTCTTCCATGTGATGCTATTGCTGACAGCATGAAATGGGAAGGGGGTTTCTTTGTTAAAGTGGTTGTAAAGGCTCAGTGTTTTTTACCTTCGTGCAATTTCTGCATGAATGTGAAAAACCTTCTGTGTGCAGCATTCCCCCCCAGCCCCCTCAATACTTACCTGTGCCCCATCGCAGTCCAGTGATATGCATGACAGCCTCAGCTGTCCTGTGTCTGCCTCTTCATTGGCAGAGACAGCAAGAGGTAGCCATTGACTCTTGCTAAGGTCAATCACAGCCAGTCTGCCAATGAGGAGAGAGGGGGCGGGGCCAAGTGTGTGAATGGACACACGGAGCAGCGGCTCAGGAACACGCCTACTCAGGTGTCCCCATAGCAAGCTGTTTGCTATGGGGGCACCCGACAGAAAGGAGGAGCAAGGAGTACCAGCAGGGGAGCAGAGAAGAAGAGGATCCAGGCTGCTCTGTGCAAAATCACTGCACAGAACAGGTAAGTATAACATGTGTGTTATTTTACACAAAACAAAATGAACCTTTAGTATAGCTTTAAGTAACACCCTTTTATAATCAACTGTCTGCTGGACACCTGTTTAATGAATAATTAGACTCACCTTTAGTTGAATTCTTGTTAATTAGGATTTTGTTGTTTAAAATTTAGCTTTGCTCCCAAGTCTTTCATTGGGGTGTATTCAATTTTGCAAGGTGGTCATGAATTAATTTGTTAGGAAAAAATGCTTTTTTGTGTGTCCAAGTTAACAAATCTTGTTTGCAATCAATGGCCCACATTTGTGGGAGTATTTTGTAGTATAGTGCCCCATAGAAAATGTTAATTCTGAAAGGAATGTAAAGGTTTTCTGACAAATCTGTTGGGGTATACTCATTTATGCTGAACACTGTATATTATTGTTCAAAATTCATGGGCAGCTGTGCAAAAATACTGTAAATAAAGAATACTTTCAGAAATAGAAATGTTATTAGGTTGTTTTTATCAATTAACTAAATTGAAAGTAAATTAACAGAAGAGAAATCCAAATCAAATCAATATTTGGTGTGACTCTGCAGGTTGGTTATTCCAAGCATCTTGAGAACCAACCACAGATATTCTGTGGATATAGGCTGCCTCAAATCCTTCTGTCTCTTCCTGTAATCCCAGACAGACTCAATAATGTTGAGATCAGGGCTCTGTGGGAGCCAAACCATCACTTCCTGGACACCTTACTTCTTTACGCTGAAGAGAGCTCTTAATGAGATTGGCTGCATGTTTGGAGAATTGTTCTGCTGCAGAATAAAGTTGGGGTCAATCACATGCTTCCATGATGGTATGACATGATGGATAATAACAGAGGTTAGACAAAAAAATGGAAAAACACTATTTGCATACATGATTTGCAGCTTTGAAAGTGACGACTTGTTTTGCATTGAAAGCGGATGTGATGTAACATGCTCTTGCTTCCATTGTGTGATGAGACCTGTGAAAACGGAGACTGAGCCCTGCAGTAATTTTTCACCAGTTGTTTTCTTATTCCGGGTCGCAATGTCCATTTGTCTCTTTCCGTCAGTTGACTATGTCAACTGCGCTTTTGCTTAGCAGATGACGTTTTCCAGGAAACTGCAAACAAATTGGCAACTTCATCACAGAGGCACCAACTAAGTGGGCACAAACAATTTGCCCTCTTTGAAGCTCAGTAAGCTCTGACATGCCTTCGTATTACTAGCAGCGCATGTAGTCAATGACAAAAGCGAGGATTCTCACCGTTTAGCTAGATGTCTCATCACACAATGACAGCAAAAGTATGTTACATCACTTCAACTTTTAGCGCAAAACATGTCATCACTTTCACACCTTTAAATGTATCTGCCTGTATTTCTCAGCATTGAGGACTCCACTGATCCTGACCAAATCCAACTCAATTTGCATAAATGCAGCGGCACACTTGCAAGGAACCTCTACCATGTTTCACTGTTGCCTGCAGACTCTTGTACCACTCTCCTGTCCTTCAATGAACAACCTGCCTCCTGCTACAGCCAAATATTTAAAATTTTGACTCATCAGTCCAGAGCACCTGCTGTTATTTTTCTGCACCCCAGTTCCTGTTTTCGTGCATAGTTGAGTTGCTTACCCTTGTTTCCACGTTGGAGGTATGACTTTTTGGCAGCAATTCTTCCACGAAGACCACTTCTGGAGAGACTTCTGTGCTTTGTGGCACTGCTGAACATCTTCTGATGTGGAAGAGAAGTAAGCATGATGTGTCTTTCATCTCCTGCATTAAGTTTCCTTGGCTGACCACTGTGTCTACGGTCCTCAACATTGCCTGTTCCTTTGTGCTTCTTCAAACGAGCTTGAACAGCACATTTTAAAACCCCAGGTCTGCTTTGAAATCTTCGCCTGGGAGAAACCATGCTGATGCAGTAGAACTACTTGTGTTTTGTTGCTGTGCTCAGTCTTGCCAAGGTGTATGACTGGTGTCTTCCACAATCTCACCTTAGCAGCAGAGTTTGGCTGGTCCTCACCCAGTTTTAAGACTCCTATGCAGCTGTTTCTGTTTCATTTAATAACGGTTTAAACCTACATATGAAATTGATGATCATTAGCACCTGCTTGGTATAGTTATTTATACACCTGACTCTAATCCTACAAAATCTCTGACTTTGTGAAAGTGTACAAAGTGTGCACATGTAGGAAATGATGCTGGTTTCAAGCCAAAGGGTAGTCACACCAAATACTGATTTCATTTAGATTTTTCTGCTGTTCGCTCACTTTGTTTATTTTTTTCATTTTACAAAATGAAAATACATATTTTTGAAAGCATTCTTATTTTCCGGCATTTCTTCACACCTGCCTAAAAGTTTTGAACAGTACTGTGTGCATATATAGATCACACACACACTGTATAGTGTAAGGGCTCTTTCAGACAAGCAGTAATGCCTGACCACCCTCTGAAAAGCAATCTATAGATTGCTTCTATGTATAGCAGTGGCTGGTATTCCTGCCACCTGTTGTTTTCTTTTTCCTAAACTTCCAAATGGCAATTTTACATTATGGGACTGTGCTGCAACTATGAGACAAGTGGTTGGCTTCCATTTTTAGTGCGGCCCCATTGATCTCAAAGTGCAAGTTTGACAGGCAGTGTCACCTGTCAAACTGCAGTCCCAGTTAATATTGCTGCAGTCATGAGCCTGCATAATGCAGTTTCCTGTGAGTTCTTAGTGCATAATGCAGGGCCGAAATCTGAGTGATCAGCTCAGACCAGCTGCTCACAGCACATGTTGATTCACAGCACTCATTTCCTGCACAAAGAAAACATTCATTTCTTCCTTCACTACAAAATTGTACTTACTGTTCTACTTCTTATTGCCCATTTTATATATAAACAGCATTGTTTGTGATATGCCAAATTTTGTCCATTCTGAAACAGGTGCTTATGCTAGTGTGCTTAATAAAACAATAGAACTGATAAACTGATTGTAACCAAGCTGTGAATTTAAATAATCTGTATATGGCTTGGTACATTGCACTTCACAAAATACTTATTATAATCTGTATATCTTTATATATATATATATATATATACCCAACATATTATACAAAAAAACTGGTAGCAACAACCTATATATATTAATAATTAATATAGCTTGTGTAGAAATATATATTTGAAACAGATTCCTATTCATGGGAGTCTTTACTTTGCCTTGCTGGACAAGTTCTTCCTCCAGATTGGTAATTGTTCGCTCTTGTTCAGAGATAACATTTTTCAAATATTTCATTTCTTCTTTCTTCTGATTTAACTCACGAGTTAGTTTTAGGTCCTGCAGCCGCACTTCCTCCATTTTCTTGTGCCATTCTGTAACCTGTAGATATACATTTTTATGACTTTACTAAAGCAGATGTAAGTGTTCAGTATTGTTCAGCATACACTTTTACAAAATTCTGTCCACTTAGTTAAAAAAAAAAAAGGTGTCTCAGAAGTGCTGAAAATGAGTCCCATACCCATGTAGGAAACTAATGCCTGAATGATGTACAGGCTGTTGCTTTCAATGGCTCCTCAATTCCATCTCATTTTTATTTTATTTTTCTAGATCTTATCACAATATTAATTTTCCCGTTATCTCAAACATGGAGGGTGAAATCAGAGGTTGAAGGAGCGATAAATTGCTGCAGGTCCCCACTGCTGGATTATCAAAGGCTACAGAGAAGCATCGACCGACAGGCAGGCAGACAGACAGAGTGATCTATATTATACAAAATCTATCCCTATTCAGTGACAACTCCCTATCCCTATTCAGTGACACCTCACCAGGACAAAATAGAGTGAATCTTGTCACATGGGACACAAATATCAACTTGATAAAGTTGTTTATCCATACCTACTCTTTGCAAAACTAAACAACAAAATGGCTTTAGATGCACATCAAAGCTATACTCTGGCCAAAAACTATTTTTGCACATTTTTACAAAAAAAATAATTACTAATGAAGTATGTCCCATCTTTTAGTGCTGTAGTGTTTGTTACATCTCTTACTATCATTCTACTAGCTGTAGTACACTGACCACAATGGGTCGCTCGCAGTACCCAATCCTCCATTTAGGGAAAGCCTTGCATTCTTGTCACAGAATGCAAGTTGTTATGTGACTGGAGGAGGGGAGATCATGATGTTCACACTTACTCCAATCCTCAAAATTTAAAACATGCAATAAATCATACATGAGTAGATTTTCCAAAGTACTTGCTGTAACTATAATAAAAAATGCACATGATGGATATGAAATATAAAAATCAGCTGGTATTCTAGTGGATTAGCTATGCTTTTTTTTACATTATCAGGTCTATTAACCTCCTCTAAAATATAACAAAATGTGTATTGGGTCTGAGGTAGCCTGATGTGGAGATGGGATACTATACTCTTATCTGTTCAGCAACATGTAAAATAGAGTGGAGGTATATAAATGTACTTTATGCATATATACTACTTTCCAGATTGCATTTACTTTAACATGCTCAACGTGTACTTTTCTTGGAATCACACCTGGTTTATAAAGATTTTATCATTAAAGATCTTATAAATTCATAGAATACATTAAACTCACATTGCAGGGAACACATCTGGTACCCATATCTAGATTCTGCACTATAAAGAATAAAATAAAATGTATCTGGAAGACATCAGAACTGCAGAACGAAAGCACATTCACTCTGATCTACTCTACTCTAGAAAAGTGTCATAATATGTTTTGTAACAGGTTACTTCAAAATGAAAAATTAGGCAACTAATTTCTAACATCAGCTGCTTTGTCTATTTAGTATAACGTGGTTTTTTCCCAATTTACAGATTAAGCCCCTGCAATACCTCCTGACAGAATATATAACTATAAATCAGATACCTAATGGTAAATTAACACCAAATGTCTGAACAGTATGTCAACGTTACCCATACAAGATACATTTTTTTTATATTCTCTGTGAACTGGTGTCTACAAGTATACTCATTATTAAATGTACTTAAATATTTTATTGTTACTTGTTATTGCCTACTTGCAAAGACATAAAGAATCATTTAATCAAAAACAGTCATTACTAATAAAACGAATGATGAAATCCAGAAATTTTGAAGCCACGAGAAAAGAAAAACATTTTTTCCCTAGAGAAATAAAAAAAAAAAAAAAATAAAAAAATAAAAATAAAAAGAGGTATCTCCTGCGCCTCCAGATAAACTACTAGAATACAGCAGCCAGCACTACTGGTGCCACAATCTAAGCACCCACAATAAGCAGGGAATGGAAGTAGAAAACAGTGCGGCGCTTATATAGCCTTACAGCCCTAGATGTAATACAAATGACTTATCACATATAACTATTGAGTGATATAAGCGTGATACACACAATAAAGTGACTAAAACACAATGACATGAATAGTGTCCATGTGAAAAATAAAGTCATGCAGGTGTACACTGCAAATGCCAATCATCAGACAGGTGGAGTGCCCCCCTCCTCAAATAGATGGAGTGCCAATCTGTCGACACTACAGGTGCCAATCCTCAGACAGGTGGAGTGCCCCCTCACCTTCCTGCCCAGGCCCCACAGGACCAACGAGCCTTGGGTATATAATCGCTCTATACCCCTGAGCGTGGATGGATCCCTCTGCTGATGGATTCCCCGGATGATAGTATTAGACTTCTCCTCCTCTTAGTTCCTATGCAGATCGTTGGTGGTATCGGTGGGTCTCCCCCCCTCACGAGCACAAATGAGGAAAGAGAGCTTGCATAGTGTAAAACCACTTTATTCAAACAGTAAAAGATGAAATACGTACTCACATGCTTCTCAAACAAATCAGGCCTTTACACCACTCAGAGGGTGTACTGTATTCGGGACCAGGTGCACCAAGATGGCGCCCGCGCCGGATATAATGTCAGAACGTTCGGTCGGTGTGACGTAACGCGTAGACACGCCAGGGGGAGGAGCTTCACCGACCGAACGTTCTGACGTTATATCCGGCGCGGGCGCCATCTTGGTGGTTTTACACTATGCAAGCTCTCTTTCCTCATTTGTGCTCGTGAGGGGGGGAGACCCACCGATACCACCAACGATCTGCATAGGAACTAAGAGGAGGAGAAGTCTAATACTATCATCCGGGGAATCCATCAGCAGAGGGATCCATCCACGCTCAGGGGTATAGAGCGATTATATACCCAAGGCTCGTTGGTCCTGTGGGGCCTGGGCAGGAAGGTGAGGGGGCACTCCACCTGTCTGAGGATTGGCACCTGTAGTGTCGACAGATTGGCACTCCATCTATTTGAGGAGGGGGGCACTCCACCTGTCTGATGATTGGCATTTGCAGTGTACACCTGCATGACTTTATTTTTCACATGGACACTATTCATGTCATTGTGTTTTAGTCACTCTATTGTGTGTATCACGCTTATATCACTCAATAGTTATATGTGATAAGTCATTTGTATTACATCTAGGGCTGTAAGGCTATATAAGCGCCGCACTGTTTTCTACTAACATTTTTTCCCTGTTTTTGTTCTGGAAAAAATGGACATTTTGGGAAAAATTAAAAAAAAAAAATTAAAAAAAAGTCAGTGTGGACTAGTTTTACAAATTGAAAGTCTTTGTTACACTGGGAAGGTTAAATCCCATGCATATAAAAATTAATATGCTTGAAATAAAAGTACAGCTTATTCCGTAAATAAACTAAACTTGCTTTTTAAAATTTGTGATGATCCAGAAGCAGCAGAAAGTGTTTCTGGACTGAAATCTCTTGAGGGAAAAAACAATTTACTGACACATTATGCTGTGATGGTGGAGAACATTAGCAGGAATCATTTTAAAAAGATATTTATAAAGATAACCTAATTTGTCAGACAGATTTACCCTCTTACCTGTCAATTAAGGCTTGAGAGGAGAAAAGAAACTATTCTCTACTGTATCCCAACAATCACCCAACTGTAGGAAGTACAGGATGGAGCCCACTAACAAACAAAACTGGAGCTTTTCCCCTGCAGTGCCCCATTGTGGCAGGAATGCATATGTTCTTGTTTGGGAACTGCATTGAGGAGTACAGTGTTACTTAAATTGTATTTCAGGATTTGCTTGTCTTCAGCTGAGAGAACTTGCAATAATTTAAGACTTTACATAAAACGTCAGAAATCTTTCATTAATATCTTCATGTCTAAAAATTCCACACTCCTTTTTTTGTTCAATTTTTTTGTTTTATTTCAAGGCCTTCCCATCTTTACACACCATAAATGCATTTATCCAACTCATGGAGATTCAAATAGTAAGATCAATGCACATTTTCTAAGGCTGCAACTCTGCTTGGAACCCATTCATTGTGAGACCCCACTGTCCCTGATATAATTAGATGTTTGCACATACCCCAAAATTTTTCTTCAAATCATTTGAGGGACACCTAAATTCAGAAACAGTCAAAACTATACTGACAGCCACAAGAGATTGGGACAGTGGCAAACAGAAAACTTGTAAAAGCTAATCTCTGTATAAAACTCCTTCCCTGCCTCAATTTTGTGAACAAGCAATACATAGGGCCAGCAAAAAAAAAAAAAAAAAAGACCTATGAAACAGTAGGGTTATCCAAAAGCAGTCCAACTGAGGGGGGAGCAACAGCCACTGACAGAACCAAGAAAGGGTCACAAGCTGTCTATAACACAGGACTACCAGAAGCACGAATGCCCAAAGCTTACCCAGATGAGGTGAAGTTCTCTGTAAGACAAGATGGTCCTGGGACAACTTATCAGTATCCCACACACATGAGATTGCCCTACACATTTGTAAACATCGGTCCCATACAAGATACAAGTTTTGAGGCCTGTAACAAACCTTTACAACTAAATCACAAGGCCCTAAACATTTGCTCCAGCCTCTCTATAAAATGGATCAGGTGAAGCAGAAAGGTCTTTGCAGCTATAAGAGCTCTAAAAGACCCAAAGCCTGGGTCTTAAACCCGCAAGAATAAGGTTGCCTTGCCAGTCAGTTCATCTAGCACAAGATATACAAGGAACACGAGAACCTCACAGTGTAAAAAATCAAAGGATAGCCAACAGAACCCCTGAGACTAGTAGCAGCCCGCGGGGGTATTAATCTGATGTTAACCTGAATGAATAAGAGAGGTAAGGGAGCGCAAGATGTACCCCTTTAGGGGTAGGCAGGGATAAAGGGTTAACTATAACCCCAGGCTGGTGCACATTAACACCAAAACAGCAGGAAGAAAAGCAAGACTCATCCCCCTAACACACCTGGAGGTGTCTCAGGCCTGCTAGAGGAACTCTGCATGATCTGCCTAACCATAATCCAGTACATGGCTCTAAGAGTAATGAGAATTGCCCCAGTCAGGAAAAGCATCCACAGCCATGGAGCAAGAGGAAGAATCACTAGCCAAACAGCCAACAACATTCATCTGATTAGGCACAGAACCAAGAAAAAAAGAATCTGGAGATAATTCCTTAAAAGCTTGCATATCAGCCAAAGAAGGAGAATCGGGTCCCAGAAAGGTCCCTGCTGAAAACTCAGGGAAACGCAAAGTCCTCAGTGGGAAGTGACCACTCCATTTACTTTAAGAGACTAATGGGTCATTCCAGGGACCTTCTTGTCCATAGGGACCGTACGGATGACTCACCTCAAGTCCAGCCTCCCAAAGAGAAAGGCAGGATGTTAGATCAACACCCTACAAACATCTAAATAAGAATGAGAAGGAATTTCCTTGACAGCAGCTATCACCTTTTGTATCACCTCCCCTTCCTTTAGATTGTAAGCTCCATGGGAAGTGCCCTCCCATTCCTTCTGTTTTGATCTGTATTGTAATTGCACTGTCCCCCTTTATATTGTAAAGTACTGCGCAAACTGTTGGCGCTATATAAATCCATAATAATTATTATTATAATAATCCCAGAGCATCAAGCAGAGTGCAATGCAGAGGGACTACTTGTAAAGTTGGAGCTGTAATAGGGAGCAAAGCCGCATAAGCCGATGCCTCCTCTGTAGTGCTGGTTCCCATGTGAAGTGATAACAACTGCACTCCACCTCTTATCCCAGGTCTTCAGGTCAAGCAATACACTAAGCATGATAGTATAGGGATGCTATAACACCCTTTCCCTGCGGTTTACCCACAACGCGGGTGCAGTGAGGTGTACCTGCAGCTTTACTGAGGGTTTGCTTCACTTAGCTATAGACTTCTATTATATCCTGTGGATTTGGTGCACTTTTTGAAAGTGCGCAAAAACTCCTGAATGCAGGAGCCTAAAAAAAAAAAACAACTAAATGTACCTACGAACACCTATACTAGCACCTAACTAGGAGGGTGCTACTCAAACGTAGGGTTTTACCACTCAATTCAGGGGGTCCCCCTGAAAAGTGAGGCTATAGAATTCTCTTAAGGAAAGGAATGAAATTCTGGATAGGATACTACTCCTGATACAAACTTCCCACCTGAATGGGAAAAGGGGGTCCCAAGGCTTGGAGAGGTATCCAGAAGGACACACTGCTAAGTGATGTAGCAAAAAGAAGGAAAGGGGCAAATGAAGGAGAAGCCAGAAACAACGAATTAGCCAATGGGCTAAAAGCGGTGTACTGAGCACCAGGGGTGGACTGACAACTCATGGGGCCCCTGGGCTATAGGGGATCATGGGGCCCCTGTGTCCTCGCCCACACTCAAACCACACCTAAAAAAGCCTATGAAAGGTAGCAGGAGCATCTCATGGGGCCCACTACCGACCCCAGGCCCTCGGGCAGTGCCCGAGTTCTCAAATGGTCAGTCCGCCCCTGCTGAGCACCCAAATGCTGGAGAGGCAAACTACCTGAGGTCCCATCCAGATATACACACAGCCCCCCACTTTGGTTTACCACAGGGTTTACCTGAAATCCAGTTTCATCATCTATTGACTGAGTGGACATTAGGCTCCAAAGGCCTACAAGTACTTACTGCCAAAGAAGATGATGTAAAAGGGTAGAATTCCTCTTACCCTTCCACAAATCTCTTGCGCTGATGTAGGAGAACACTCTGCCCACCCATGGTGTCAAGAACATATCTGAAGAGATGATCCCATTGTTCCTGAATTCCAGTGCCCCTCAATTTTTTATGGTGAGTGCTGTAGGAGGATGAACTATCAGGCAGTAACCAATAATTATTACTAATAAGCAAAGCAAGCTAGCTAGCCACATTTCCAGCCCAAAGGCCCAGGTCAGGCGATGGTCTTTACTAGAGTGTAATTATGTTCTATGCAGTTCAACTTTGAGTATTTGAGTACCGATTTCCATTTGTCATTATGGTAAATACCAATTAAGTCACTTGAAACATCTGGCAAGATAAAATCTAAGTAAAAAAATATATATAAATTTATGTCTATAAATGCTGTACTCAAGTTTGTAAATTGCTCAGCATTAGAATGACTAACCTTCTGAGCTCCTCTAGCATCTTTAAGGGTGGCAATAAGCTCTTCCAAGCCCTTCAGCTTTAGCTCTAGCTCTAAGGCACGAGTCTCAGTATCCCGCCGGTCTTGCTGTACAAGCTGCATTTCATTACCAATCTTCATCTTGTCACTCTGCAGCTCCATCATTGTCTTGGAGAATTTCTCCTGTTGGGCTAATGGAAGTGCACCACTGAACTGCCTTCTCAGTGTCTGAATGGTGTGGCAAAGGTGCTTGGCTCGGTTTCTGCCTTCTAACCGGGCATAATATAATGCCTGCTCTTTATCATCAATCTTCTGTTCCAAACGCAAACTGTAGGCTTCTAATTTGTGCAGTTTGGTGGTTGTTGCTTCCAACTTTGCTACAGCAGTTGCTTCACTGACTTGAAGAGCTACAATCTGCTGGTGTAATTTTGCAATCAGTGCTTTCTCATCACTCTGATCCTACAAAAAGAAAGTCATAGCAAAAATATAAGTAGCTTTATAAAGGTGACAGATATTAATTAACCACTATGTGTGACATATGTTGGATTATTAGGTACCTAATATACTACAGTACATTAGCTAAGGTGCTCTATATGGGCAGAAAATAGTCAGAACTCTTAATATTTTAATGAACGAATAGACTGTAAATGTATGCATTTGATATCTGACTAGAAATCAGCCGTAAAGACTGAGTGTCTATATCTAATATTAGATGTGAAATATTTTTGCTTTATTAAAAATGTGAATGTTTAAAACCAAAATAGTTCAGCAATAGCAAGTGCCTGTTTAGCATGCTTATACCTCATTAAATCTGCATACTCTACTAGTTTACACTATGGGTAGTGTTTCTATCTTTCTTTTATGATGCCACTGCAAATGAGTCCAATTGTTCACTGATCTATGGGAACATAGCAGTACGGCTGTCTGGCAAAGTACTTGGCAGAGTTTGGATATCCTTGTGGAGTGTATAGAGCGCTGTTTGACCACTCATTACTGGGGGTTACTCGAATCCAGTAAGCTCCCTTCTTTTCACACTGAGATGGTGTGCGGCTTTACTATGGGGAAGTTCAGAAGCTGTTGGGAGCCACAACTATCCTCCTCTTGTTATATATAACAAAAAGGTTTACCTCTTGGCTCTTCAGTTATGACGTTTGATCTTCACTTTTCAGCACTTCAAGCAGTCCTTTGAACTCGTTCTTTAGAATGATTGTGTTGCATATGTTTTTACGAATTGATAGTCATATTGTATTTTTACAGTGCTGCACTAGTGTTTAATATATATATATATATATATATATATATGTGCTAATAATCTTGATGGAAAAGTCTGGGGAGGGGGTGCAGGGTGGAAGGGGGGAGCAAGTATGAGCTCAGCTTTTGAAAGATTGATTTGAGACAGTAGTTTGATATCCATGCAGTTATGTCAGTTAGTAAGTTAGTGGTGCACAAGGAGATTGTAGAAGTAAGCTGAGGAGTACAGAGACAGATTTGGGCATCATCAGAATAGAGATGGTATTGGAACCCATACGAGATTATCAAGTGACCAAGGAAAGAGGTGTAGATAGAGAATAGAATAGATAGGGACCAGGACAAACCCTTGGGGTACCCCTACACAAAAGTATATTTTTTTCTGTGTAAGTCCTTAATCTCATTAAAAGGGCGATTTTCCTTCAGTGTAATAATCAGCAGCCTGGGTGGCATTCGGTGATTAATCACAAATGATAATTCACATGTATTTCAACTACGTATTTAACTGTGGACCTAAAGCTCAGTTTTATGTGCTAATAACATGGAGATTATAAAGATCCACAATATTATATAAAGACACTCTAAGTGCCACTTTGCATCTCTCTAAGCATGTTACACTGTTTGTATTAACTATATAAAAACACATCTACAGCAAGCAGTCTGACCATAACAGATTTTGCTGACCTAAAAAAATTGTAAAAATATAATTGCATCCTGCTATGCAGGTAACATCTGTACTGTTATTTCACTGAGATGAATCTGAGCTCCAAAAACAGCATGAAATGGAGTCAAGGTATTTACTACTTTCATGGAAAACATAGTATAAGTTAAAGAATTTACCGACCATGAACAATGTTTTGCATGTGGTAAAGACAGCTGTTGCAGCAAACACAACATAAACTTCAGTCATTTAACAAATTTATCAGCATGAGCCTTATTCAGGCACAAGTATCAAGGTATCTGAAGTGCCAACCTGGAAATCCAAGACTTGTTTCCGCAGAGACTCCACTTCCTTTTCTCTTGACTGCTGTCGGTTAACTAGTGTGGAGATTTGTGCTTTGGCAATATCAGAAAGGCTGCGTAGTCTAGTGAAAGATAACACACACACAAATTGAAAATGATATATACTATTCTGCTTAAAAGCTTAAAATAACATGCTTTTCTTGGAGTCTATTAGGAACACCAGAAGTCTTAAACCTTTGGATAATACTACAGGAGGATTGGCTAGCAGAGCAGTACATGATCCACGAAAAAGATCTTGTGACGAGTGCAAAAATATTATTTCCAGTCCTTTTGACTGGTACCTTGGGCATTTATGAATACAGCAAAAATAGGCAGCACTGTTATTATGCAATATGATACAATAATGATAACATCAACAATAAAATCAAAAGTCTGTGAATAAAATGCCAATATAGTCCTTGTCACCAAGTATCTAAAAGTCCATCCATCAACTGGCAGTGGTTCTACAAAACTCCAAGACTTTTAAAATTCCATGCAGAGGGCACCACCATGTGTAGATCACCAAATCTCCACACTCACTGACATTCACCAGAATGAATGGCTTATCTAGGTATCCTGTGCCAATAATGTGAGATTAAAGATGTCCAGTGTCCTCAAAGGCTAACAGACACTCCCATACCTCTTCCACTCCCCCACCTTTGGCAACTCCATACTGAAGCAGATTTATCTGAGCACTTGGCATGCTGGCTGGGAGGCATTCCTACGTTTGGAGTCCTGAGAAGGACTTTTTTCACCTCCAACAAGGGATGAACCTTGCTTGTCTGTGCCTTACGCTTAATTACCTAAGGCAGATGGGTACCCTTGCCATGGTATCTTTTTGGCATTCAAGCTACAGCTGAAGAGATCATGTTCCTTAAAAAAAATGTGAAGCAAGTGCCTCTAAGTTGCAGGCTTTAAAGTCCTACACTTTAACCAAATTGCTCTAGGAGTGTGAATGGAAAGAAGACTAATGTCTGAAATAATAAAGAAACTGGGCAAACATTCAACGTTTTTCAAATCAAAACCTCAGCAAAGACTGCATGAAGAGCAGATCTCTGGAGAAGGCCTTTATATGCTTATCAGTGGGGTCTTAACAGACAGGTGCATCTTCCATTGGAATGGTGGTTGTATTATTAAAGCAAGACACTGGCAGATTCACAGTGAAAGCAGGCCACTATTTAAATGGATACAAGAGCAATAGGCACAGTGTGAAGTAAAAATTTTATAAGGGTGTTTGCAATCTTCGTAGAGGAAGACCTAAAACAGCAGATGCACTGGAAAAGGCTTGGCAGCTCTAGTAGAAGCAGCAGGCTGATACGTTTCACATAAGTGCACACTGCATCAATAAAGGACAAAGCGGTCTCTTTCATTTTGGGAATAATAGCAGAAGACCGCAACTCCGCAGAGGCAAGCTTATCCGGGAGGGACCATAAAGTCATGCATGACTAGGGTTGCCACCCCATCCCTTTAAAACGGAACACATTGATTACACAGGTTCTGTGGCTGATTAAAGTGGTAATTAAACTCATTTGGTGCCTTGTCTGCAATAAGTTTGCCTGAGAAGCTGTGTAATTAATATGTGTTCGGCTTTAAAGGGATGAGGTGGCAACCCTATGCTTGACATAAGTAAAGAACTCCTTGGAGAGAGCTAAGGAGGTGGCAACAACTATGGTAACTAGGAAAAAATCTAAAGATGGTAAAGACCCTAGAAGCAGAGAGCACAATTGCAGGCATCATATTCCAGTCATATCACTGGATTTTCTGCAAGCAGCACTAGAGTTTTTAGCAGGATATGAGCTGGGAGCACCTGGTATGGCAGGGCTGTTCCTGCCGTGTAACCACACGGCAGTAAAGGTGGGTACAAAAATCAAAAATTGGCTGGTTTGGCTAAATTCATCCAAATTCCGATCTGTGTGTTGTCTATCTGGTTCAATAGAAGTCGATCATTCAATCAGCTTCTGTCAAATGGTCCAGCTGGAAAACCTCCTTCAAACAGCACCTTGCAGCTAATCGGCTGCAAGGCGATCAGTGGATTCTAACAGTGGAGGAATCCCCGCTATCAGAATACAAGAACACAGTGACTCCTGTATCCACTTCACTTGTGTGGATGCAGGAATCTGTTACTTCTTTTTTAGCCCACTGATTAAACAGAAAAAACAAATAGTGTATACCCAGCTTAACACAGTGTGAGCTCAGGGTGCGACGTTGAACCCAAGGGATGCACAACACCTGGTCACTGCAGGCAAGTAGTGGAAATGAGCTGAAGATTGGAGTTCCACATTGTTCTTTGCAAAGCAGAAGCAACAGAAAGGTGCTGAATGACAGGAAATAGCAGCAACACAATTTGGCAGATGATGTCAGCTTTCAGTTCCTCAGTATTATCCCTTCCAAGGTAAAACCATTGAAAAAAGCTAATTTCCAAGGTGGCCAACAAAGTAGTCCCTAGTGCTCAGCTGAACTGCTCAGACACAGGGCAAGTGTTGAGGGCTTGTTACTAGAGTGGGGTCTGAAAAGGACAAAATGCAGAACCTAGTGCCCAAAAGTCACTTCCATGCTCAACAATGTTCAGTCTATCTGGGTCCAGCTGTGCACTCCAAAAGCCAAGGTGAGGATAGGCCACACCATATAACTGCCATTGTAAAAACTAGCTCTAACAATAGTGCTAGAAGTTGTTAGAAGGTTTAAGAAAAAGATAAGGAAAAACTTTTAGCTTTAAAAAAAAAATAAAAAAGAAAGCCTACTGCAGAAAAAAAAAAAGTTCATCTGCTGATAGAATGGGGGTTATCTTGGGATGGGCTACATTTGCTTGCAAGTGTCCAATCTTCCTGTAGACATTAGTATAACCCAAATGTCTAAGACTTTTCGTGTCCCACATTGGAAGAGAAAGCAAATTTTGCTTTACCACTACGTATTTTACTGGGTATTTTCTAACACTTTCTAAATTCAGGGACATCCATTTTGTGCCACTTTGATATGCATTTAGGTCTTAATGGAGTTCCTTATGTTCACAGTTCCCTGTTTTATTTAATGTTACCCTTTTCCATTTCCAAATAATGGAAATAAACACACACTTACTTGGAACCTTCAACCTTGAGTTCTGCTTCACTCTTTTCCAGCTCTAGTATTCTTCTGCGATCTGCTTCATACACTGCTTTGCTCACACTGTTTGCAAGTTCATCCCTCAGTGCTTGCTCAACTTTTTGTGCCTCAAGATTAATTTTAGTAAGCTAAGAAAACAGTAATAAATATATAATGCCAGTATGTGTAAACTAAAACTCAGTTCTCTGGATTCCTCCATTTGGCCTAATAAAGAAAATAAAACGTAAACAAGTGCAGCGGCAAAGACAGATACCTACATTCTTTATTAACATAGCGCCATTCTGTATGTGTTTTAAAATTAACCTGGCCTTTCCAAGCTCTAGCACTGCCCTCAAAGTCCTCCTCTGTGGACATCCTCCTAGTAGAATCATGCCCAGCATTGTTCAACGCACTTATTGTGAGCTCCAGAGAATCATGGACACACCCCCATAGTTGTGTCATCTAACAAGCGGGGATCATGGGGAAATGCTACCACCCACTGCCAGGGGACACCCTTATAAAAAACATACCCGTCCAAATGTTTTGAATTTCTCAAGTATTTATGTTTTGTACCAAGCTGTCCACTAACTCAGAAACCATAGTTGCCCATATCCTTACTTTCTGTGAAGGCCCTTAGTCTATGTTTATGTAAATGCATAGCTCTTTGTTTAATTCTTGAACAAGTTCTCTTAAGAAGTCTCATACAACTGAGCATAAGTAAGAGGTTGCATACCATGTTAAAATCTTCAACAGTCCTGCCTAGAAGTAGTTTGAGAAGTGTAAAAAATTTGGCTGTACTCAAATTTAAAATGGAACTATACTCATAACAACTCGATAAAAAAACAGTGTTCTTTAGCAAGAAACATACATTTCACATTAATAATCATGCTACCAAAATTAGTGTGTGCTGAAAATTGCCTCTAGCATTGCTCCTGTTTCTTCTTGCTGGAGGCTGCCATTTTGCTGAAGCCCAGAGTCCTGAGCAGCATTAAATCTGTAGGCTGTTAGCAGATCAGGCTTTACAAATTTGGCACAGTGCTGAAAATTAGAGAGAACTGAGCATGTGCAGAGCAAGATGAGAAAGTGTATTACTGAATTTTAAACAGTATAGACACTTATGTTTTACATGCTATACCTGCAAAAGGGGCCAGCCTGAAGTGATTTAGCAGAACCTAATTTTCTGACGTAAGTTCCACTTTAAGTGCAATTCCAGCCTTTTGAACAGCATTATTGGTGTTAGTGGTAAACTGATAAGCTTTAATATTAACTGTGGTTGAAAATAAATTAGTGAAACTGTCACAAATTAATGCATAACAATCATGACTATGTAACACGGATTGTAATCAAATATAACATTATGATTTTAATATTTTTGCCTTTACCATAAAATATTACCAAATATAATATTTTTTGCTTTCTGTGTGTTTTTGATGAGATTATTATACAACATAAAAAAAAGCAAACCATAAAGCAGTATGTTTGTTTTGCAATGACACTGCATGGACACCAACATTAACAAAAAATAGAAATAGGAGCAATGCAAATGTCTGTTATATCAACAACCACCAGCCAAAAACAAGCCTTACTTTGTAAACTGCAGCAGAAAAATTGCAGATGACATCTGGTTGTCTGTCTGTGAGCTGTCAAACATCTTTCATTTTTCTGTTTTTTAATTAGCCCTTGAAATTCAACTATTAACAGTGTACTTGAGTACTTAGGCCCCATTCACAACTGAGAGCTTTGTATTGCGAAGCTCGAAACTCCAAAACACTCAGGGGGAAAAAAAAAAAATCAACATTATGCTATGGAAATGATTCACATCTCCACTCCAAGTCACCTGAAGCAGAACGCCTGAAGTTTAAAGAAAGTTTTGGAGCTACTTTTGGAGCTCAAATTGGGCAGATTTGCACATTTTTAGAGCATTTATATTCCCATAGAAAATAATAGAAACGCGAGACTGGCGCATTTTTGCGTGCTTTCGCACGTTTTAACACGCATTTTGTCCAATTTTCTGCTCAAATGAAAAAAAAAAAATAGTAATAATATATGGATAAATAAATGTAAAATAAATACACATATAAATACAAAATCATGATAAAAAAAAAAAATACGTGACCACTAACCTTAAAAAAAAATATGAATTAAATTATTATTATTATTATTATTAATAATAATAAGAATAATAAACACCTGAACGAAAAAATATACATTGATAATAACAATAATAATAATACAGTATGGTTATTATTTTATTACTTTTCTAGATTTTAGGGGGTTAAGGTTAATTATTCTTAATTTAATATTACAGTTTTTGTTTCAATACGTTTTTATTGGTATAAAAGGTATATACCACAGGGGTAGGTATACAAGTATGAGCAATAACATTACATGTCAACAGCAATTGTTCAAGTACATTTGCATGGAGTATGACAAGTAAAACATAGTAGAACATATCAGAAAGGAGCGCAGAGGAATTAGTGATAATATGATTGTCTATGTGAATATTTTCCTGTGTGTCCAGATCTTCCATCGGTTTTCAAATGTTGCACGTTACAGAATTAATGGTTACTAAGTGTTCATATATGTGATTTTGCTAGACCATAGTAATCACTTCTGAGATGTTGGAGGAATCTATTGATTTCCATTTTTTGAGTACTATCGTTCGAACTGCTAAAAGTATATGAGTGACTACGGGTCTAAAAGGAGGAAGGTAGTGTATCTATACCTAGGTATAGTAGTCCTAGGCTTGGATTTGGGCTGAGTAAAATGCCTGTTGTGGATGATAGGAGTTCAAATACCTGCTTCCAAAAGCTAGTAAAGCTGGGGCATTCCCAGAATGCATGAAGATGTCCTATTTGGTCACATTGGCACTAGCATAGGGAAAACGGAGAAGGGGAAAATTTGGCTAATTTGAATGGAGTGTAGTGCCATTGGTTAGTTATCTTAATTGTCATCTCTCAGTGGTTGATGCAGTGGGTTGCTTATAGGTCCTGCAAATTGTAGGTTGCTACTGGTGTTCTGTGAAGGAGGATTGTAGGTCAGTTTCCCATTTCAGCATAGTGTTTATCTTGGTGAAAGTCAACATATTATGTAGAATGCTGTAAAAAAGGGATATGCCCTTTTCGCCTGGCTTTTGTGTGGTATAAAATTGCCAAATTTTGGGATGTACTTGTGGCTCTGGCATAGGCGTTTAGTAAAAAAAATACAGAATACGAGCGCAGGTAAAGTGAAGAAGTCTAGGGAGACTAAACTCTGCTATTATAGAGTCTACGGTGCCTTGAAAAAGTATTCATACCCCATGAAGTTTTCCACATTTTGTCATGTTACAACCAAAAACGAAAATGTATTTTATTGGGGTTCTGTATGTTAGACCAACACAAAGTGGTACATAACTGTGAAGTGGAAGGAAAAATGATAAATGGTTTTCAAATTTTTTTATAAAGAAATATCTGAAAAGTGTGATGTGCATTTGTGTACAGCCCCCTTTACTCTGACACTCCTAACTAAAATCTAGTGGAACCAATTGCCCTCAGAAGTCACCTAATTAGTAAATAGAGTCCACCTGTGTGTAATTTAATCTCAGTAAAAATACAGTGGTTCTGTGAAGCCCTCAGAGGTTTGTTAGAAAACATTAGAGAACAAACAGCATCATGAAGGCCAAAGAACGCACTGGACAAGTAAGGGATAAAGTTGTGGATAAGTTTAAAGCAGGGTTAGGTTATAAAAAAATATCCCAAGCTTTGAACATCTCACGGAGCACTGTTCAATACATCATCAGAAAATGGAAAGAGTATGGCACAACTGCAAGCCTACAAAGTCATGGCCGTCCACCTAAACTGATAGGCTGAGCAAGGAGAGCATTAATCAGAGAAGCAGCCAAGAGGCCCATGTAACTCTGGAGGAGCTGCAGAGATCCACAGCTCAGGTGGGAGAATCTGTCCACAGGACAACTATTACTCATGCACTCCACAAATCTGGCCTTTATGGAAGAGTGGCAAGAAAAAAGTCAGTGTTGAAAGAAAGCCATAACAAGTCCCATTTGCACTTTGAGAGAAACCATGTGGGGGACACAGAAAACATGTGGAAGAAGGTGCTCTGGTCAGATGAGACCAAAATTGAACATTTTGGCCTAACCGCAAAACTCTATGTGTGGCAAAAAACTAACACTGCACATCACTCTAAACACACCATCCCCACCGTGGAACATGGTGGTGACAGCATCATGTTGTGGGGATGCTTTTCTTCATCAGGGGAAGGGAAGCTGGTCAGAGTTGATGAGAAGATGGATGGAGCCAAATACAGGACAATCTTCGAAGAAAACCTGTTGGAGTCTGCAAAAGACTTGAGACAGGGGCGGAGGTTCGCCTTCCAGCAGGACAACGACCCTAAACATACAGCCAGAGTTTCAATGGAACGGTTTAGATCAAAGCATATTCATGTGTTAGAATGGCCCAGTAAAAGTCCAGACCTAAAGCCAATTGAGAATCTGTGGCAAGAGCTGAAAGTTGCTGTTCACAGATGCTCTCCATCCAATATGACAGAGTTTCAGCTATTTTGCAAAGAAGAATGTGCAAAAATTTCACTCTCTGTGTACAAAGCTGGTAGAGACATACCCAAAAAGACTTTCAGCTGTAATTGCAGCGAAAGGTGATTCTACAAAGTATTGACTGAATACAAATGCATGCCACACTTTTCAGATATTTGTAAAAAATGTTGAAAACCATTTATCATTTACCTTCCACTTTACAGTTATGTGCCACTTTGTGTTGGTCTATCACAAAAATTCCCAATAAGATACATTTACATTTTTGGTTGTAGCATGACAAAATGTGGAAAATGTTAAGAGGTATGAATACTTTTTCAAAGCACTGTAGATAGCACCTTCGACATATAGTTCCAGTTTACTCTATCAAAAGCCTTCTCTGCATCAATGGAAAGTAGCAGAGAAGGAGTTTAGGTTTTATTAGCATAGTGTATAATATTCAATATCCTTCTGGTGGCGTCAGAAGCCTGCCTCCCTCTCACAAAACCCATCTGGTCACTTGCACTAATGAGGGAATAAGATCTCTTAAATGTTTAGCTAGTAGTGTTTAGCATATACCTTGATATCTGTGTTCAAAGTGAAACTGGCCAAAAGTTGGTTGGAGTAGTTATTTATTTGTGTATTTATTTTACATTTATGTATTCATTTATTATTATTATTATTATTATTATTATTATTAATAATAATGTATTTTGTATTCAGGTTTAAGTGTTTATTATTAATAATAATAATTTGTTTAACATTTTTTATGGGTTAGGGGGTTAAGGTTAATTATTATTTATTATTACATAGTATTTATGTATAATTATTTTTATTTACTTGTGTATTTATTTTACATGTATTTATTCATTATTATTATTATTATTATCATCACCCTAACAATAAATAAATAAATAATAAGAAAATAATAAATAAAATACTAACCCCAACCCAAACCCTGACCCCTAATCCTATCCCTAACCTAACCTTAACTCTAACCTCTTATCTTAACAAAAAACAAAATAATAAAAAATAAATAAATAATAATAATAAGAAAAAAAGAAATAAAAGCTGATGGAAAAGATGAAGCAGAAAAACCTGGCAACAAATGATGCAACAGATGATATTTTTCTCTATTGGCTAATAAAAAAACCGCCAAAGCTCAAAAACCGCTAAAAATGCTGTATGAAAAAATGTGCAAAAACTGGCAAAAGTCATGGTAAAATATGTGCAAAAAACGCTACGCTCAGATATGAATGGAGCCTTAAAGTGGTTCTAAAGGTTGAAGGTCTTTTACTGTCATGCATTCTATGTATGAATGTAAAAAACCTTAATGTGCAGCCCCCCCCAATACTTACCTGAGTCAGATCTCTATCCAGAGATGTGCACAAGAGCAGCGGCTGTCCCAGGTCTCTCTTTCCTCATTGGCTCAGACTCAGAAACAGGAGCCATTGGCTTCCACTGCTTTCAATCACAGTCAGTGAGGAGGGAGCAGGAGAGGGGTGGACTGTGTGTGTCATATGGACATAAAGGGCCAGCTCGGGAGCAAGTAATCTCAAGTTTCCCCACAGCAAGAGGTTTGCTGTGGGGGCACTCGGCAAAGGCAAGGGGTCAGAAGCACTGTCAGGGTACCCGAAAAGAGGAGGATTACTGCTGCTCTGTGCAAAACCATTGCACAGAGCAGGTAATTATAACATGTTTGTTATTTTCATTTTTATATTTTTGTACCTTTACAAACACTTTAAGCTAAATCTAGGTTCTTGTCCACACTAATACACAGTCATATTGTACTCCTAAAGACAATAATGAAGCTATGGAAGAAAATACATTTCCAAACATTCACTATATGCTACTTGCCACATTCCCAACTTTTATTCAAAAATAAGGACGAATAGTTCTTACCTCAGCAAACTTGAACTCTAGTTCAAAGTTACGTTCCTCCACTTGTTTTAAGGTAGTCCTCAAGTGCTCATACATCTTCTGGGAATGCTCTGCTCTTTGTCTTTCATTTAACTCTTTCATTTCCAGCATTGTAATTTTTTTGGAAATAGACATTATTTCATTATTGGTTATCGCTTTGGCAGCTTTGTCAATTGTAGCATTACCTCCTATAAGAAAACATTAAGAATTGTTTTATGTATGTAAAAATTGCCACAACTGCTTTTTTTTCTTTCACAAGACAATAAAATAAGAGATGAATAAAATATGAGATAAAAATTTCCAATCTGATTCTGTTATTTTCTTTTTTCCTTCATAGCTTTTCCTCTTTTCTTGTTCCTGCTGTCTATGCTTTAGGAAGTTTGAAAGATAAAAGTCACCTTAACAAATGAATACTTTGCGAACAGTGTTTTTGGGATGTCCTAGCAAATGGGAAAAAAAATACTTACCTTTTCTAGACAAACATAGGATTCTTGTACTCACTGTAAAATCCTTTTCTTGGTAGTCCGTTGAAGGATGCAGCAATTCAGAAACAGGGGTTATATGGCTGCCTACAGAAGAATTGGACACTGGCAAACAGAAAAAGGGTAAGCCAGCACCAGGACAACTCCTCCTACCTGCACTAAGAAAAGGAATGTACAGTAAGTATTAAAATCATATTTTCTTTCCTATTCACTAAGGGACTCAGGAATTTGGATACAGTTGGGATGTCCAAAAGCAATCCAACTGAGAAGTGGCCAACACAGAAACATATGCTAACAAGCCCAAGAAGAGCGCTTAGAACTGTCTGCAGCACAGAAATCACTTGAAGGACCAAGACCCACATCTGAACCAGATAAAGCAGAGCTCCATAGCATATAGGAAAAACTGTGATTACAATGAGAGGGAGGGCACAGAGAATCAGCCTGATCCTCAAGAAGATAAAAAAGCCCTCAGCAGAAGAAATTACTCTTCACAGAACACAAAACCTAAAGTAGTGAGAAACTGAGGTGTATCAGATACCACAGGGGAATTAGCAATGTTTCAGGGAAGGGAAACTGAACCAGAGACAGGTAACTCAAAAGGGGCTCTGTTACAGAACCCTAGCTGACACAGGGTGTGCAGCAAGGGGTCTAGTGGTGAGAGAAATCCAAAGGGAACAGGGGGAGCTGTAGAAATTAGTGTGGTAGTGCAAGGGAGAGCAGAAGGCATAACTGGATAGAGTGCCAGAATTACCCCAAATATAACCCTAATATAAGGGGGAACTCTGCATTTCAATGCCTGATTGACAAACAGCACCCAGTGGCAGGACTGTCCTCTCTTTGTCTATGTACAGACATGCTATGGCCGCCTTCTGGTGATGCAACTAGGACCAAAGCCTTAGGTACTCACAAAATGAAATATTTGGAGCTGATGAGCATCAGATGGCATGAAGGTGAGCAGGGCACGGTGGATGGACTGTAAGAACAAGCCAGAAATCAGAGTTCCATGTACTGGTTAGCAAAGCAGGAGCAGCAGTGAGATGATGTTTCCTCCACAGTGAATGGCATGACAGAGATCATGTATCATGCAACACTTCACCTAACAGATACACTCGCAGTAGCGAAAACCGGCGGTGATGGGAAATGTGAGAGGTACCCAGCCTCAGCTCAACCTACTTTACTCACAAAGCTAGTTTTCAGAGACAAGGTTAAACCTGGGGCTGTACCATGGTTCTGGACCTGAAAAGTGCACCATGGTTAACTAACACAGTGCACTCACACAGTACAGACCAGCACAAGCAGCATTGTAACAAGTAATCTTGATTGACGTCACAGAAGAAAATAATTACATGAAGAAGAGAAAAGAAAAAGCTAGCAAAAAGGAGTGTTATACTTTTCTCAGCAGAGCTGAAGAAAAATGTCCTACCTCCTAGGACACTAGCAAAAAACTGGGGAACACTGGGAGTAGAAAGGGTTATCCTGGGCTAGCAAGGTCAAAGATTAAACCAATATAAGCAACGTCTTGATGGACCTTAAATAACAAAGAGAAAGTGGCAGTGAAGTGCAGAAAGCAGTATCCACTCAGAAATTATATTGCAGCTTACAGTATTCAGACTAATGAATTATGACTATCTACTATGGTCTACTGACAATTCTGTGCATTGAATCATAGTCATATAAGCATGCAACACACATGGAAATATGCTCTACATACCCAGTGTACCTATGTGTTCCCAGGCTTGTTCAAGCGTGTTCAGTTTTTCTTTAGTGATTTCCAGTTCTCTTATGTAGGAAGTGATCTGTGATCTTAAGGATGTATTTTCATGCTGTTGAAAGGAACCATGAGATTAAATAGTTTTCCTTTTCACAGGGACACCAAAACTGTATACAGTTCATTTACTGTGAGTAAAAGTAGCTTTGCATACCTTAAAGCTGCATATCTCAAAATGGTGTTCCCGGGGTTTTATTTAGAAATCACGCTGTGACTTAGTCACAACTTATTAATGACAGCTATATTTACAGGATTCATCTCCTTTTTTGGAAATCCAGTTTAGGGATTATTATTGTGAAAAATAACCCAAAATTAGCTACTTAAGCAAGCACGATATCCCTTACATATGGCCACTGGTACGGTGCCCTTTCTATATGGCCACCGTTAAGGTGCCCTTTCTATATGGCCACCTGTAAAGTGTCCTTTCTATATGACCCCCGGTAAACTGCCCTTTTTATATGATCACGGGTATAGAGCCCTTTTTACATGGCCACCGGTAAAGTGCCCTTTTTACATAGCCCCGGGTAAAGTGCCCTTTTTACATGGCCACGGGTAAAGTGCCAATTCTATATGGCCACAGGTAAAGTACCCTTTTTTTTATAGCCACCGGTAAAATACCCTTTTTTATATGGCCACCAGTAAAAGACCCTTTTGATATGGCCACCGGTAAAGTGCCCTTCTTACACAGCCACGGGTAAAGTGCCCTTTTTACATGGCCACGGGTAAAGTGCCCTTTTTACATGGCCACTGGTAAAGTGGCCATTCTATATGGCCACAGGTAAAGTGCCCTTTCTATATGGCCACGGGCAAAGTGCCCCTTCTATATGGCCATAGGTAAAGTGTCCCTTCTATATGGCCACCAGTGAGGTGCCCTTTCTATATGGCCACCAGTAAGGTGCCCTTTCTATATGGCCACCAGTAAGGTGCCCTTTCTATATGGCCACCAGTAAGGTGCCCTTTCTATATGGCCACCAGTAAGGTGCCCTTTCTATTTGGCCACCAGTAAGGTGCCCATTCTATATGGCCACTGCTAAAGGGCCCTTTCTATATAGCCACCAGTAAAGGGCCCTTTTAATATGGCCACCATTTGGGCCCTTTTGCAATGATCAGTTTTATTCAGTTTTTCAGTTAAAAAAGGTGGAAGAAAAATTCATCCATTTAAATCCTGACTGACCACTCTTACCCTAGACACAAGGTGAAGAGTGTGTGTGATATATAACAAGATAAATTTACTAAACAATGCCAGTTTATACAGTATAAAATTTGTTGCTAGCTCTCCCTATACATATGCCCCTAGATTTACATCAGCTGGGCAGAAGTAATACTGGTCTGCAAGTTGTTATTATTATTATTATTATTATTATTATAAATATTACATGGTGGATGCAAAAAAGTTACCTCCAAATGCTCTAGGTTTGCTGTCCTCTGTACAAGCAGATTATCCTTCTGCAGCATATCCCTATATTTGGCAGTTAGCTCATTGTACTGTTTATTGGCCATTTCTAACTCTGAAGAAGGTACACTGTAATCCAAGGCTTTTTGTAAAGCCGCCATTTTGAAAGCAGCGATTTCCTGTTAAAGAGGAAAAAAAAGACAATTTTAAAAATGTAATATCTTTAATACCAAGTTTGTTTCCCATAATAATCAAGCAGGTTAAAATAAATGCCTGAATCAACTGTGTGCATGTAAGAGATTAAAAGATGGGCCGCACTCCAAATCATTTGTCATCAGAGAAGAATGCTATTATAGATAAATAGCAAAACTAATAAACTAAAAGAAAATTTTCTATATACAATGCGGTGAGGGGCCCTAGGGTTTATCATGGCTGTGGAGAAAATATATATTGCAGGTAAGTATAACTAATTCCCTTGATAGATAATCCTATTCTTTGCAGCCACCCCAGTAGCACAAGTATAATGTGTCCTGTTGGGTCAGATCTCTGAAAATTAAGGAAATGCTAGGATATACATTATATTTAGATGGGACAGTCAAATTTAACAATGTGTAAGCACTACAACAACACACAACAGTTTAACCTGAATACCAGGAAGAGTGAAAAAATGATGAATAGTGACAGAGGTACTTGACTTAAAGATGATGTGCAGTACACTGCCCTATGTGTTGTGTACAGTGAGGGTCATCGAGATTTTTAACATTTTGGTTATCACCTTCCCTTTATCACCAGGTAGCAATACCTGTCTACACTCTACACTGCAAGAAAGACTTTGTTGGATGGCCCTCTGTGATTAATTGGGAAGGCAATTTACTTCAAGAGGAGTAAAAGGATGAGAGCACCAAGCCATAGGGATTGCCCCAGATATGAATTTTTAGTTGTCATAATAAAAGGGTCTACGATTTACTGATTGTCAACTCTTGATATCCCAATTTAATTGTGATTGTTATCAATTCATACCTGGACTGATCCCTACAGCTTGGCAATCTCATCCTTTCACTTCATACACACTGAACTGCCATGGAACCATGCTGGGGCTCCAGTGGGCAGTAGAGAGCTTCCACACTATGGCAAAAATTTGATTTATGCTGGATGTTCACCAAGCCAGGTGCACTCTGCACCATCAACCAAGTCAGATTATTTTTTTACAACATATAAGACATCTTACCACCTTTCTTATTTGACTAACTAGGAGAACATTTTGCCTTGTGTGAGATTGCCACAAGCAACTTTGTCTTAAAGCTTCACAAAAAGAAAAACTTTTTTTTATTTTCAATAGAGTAAGGGAGGGCTATAACCCTTGTCCCCTTCTTGTCCTGTAACCATAACATGAAGTGAGAGGTAATCCCTCTAAAGTGAAAGTCACCAGAACTAGTGTCCCCATTGGAAGATTTTCCCTCTATTCCTGTTCTGATATCAACCCTGAATTTGGGATTTTCTTTTTACTTTCACTTTCAGTGATAATAGTAAACAGGACAAATATAGAGGATAAATCTCCCTAATGGTGGCAGAGGCAGCTATAAAACCTGACAGGGGTTCTAACTCCTCTCCACTGTATCTAAAACAAAAAATAAATGCCCTTAGTGACACTTTATGGCCATTACAGCCCTTTAATGTAGACAACAAAACAAATGACAGTGCTTACACGTTAAAATGATACAAGCATGCAAATATATATATTTTTCGCCAGCAAACGTCACAACATTATGTCTCTGGTCATATTAGGTATCCACAAAACTTGCAGCTTTCACCTTCAGGCTAGGCATCTCTTAAGTATATAAAAAAAAATAAGACAGACAGCACACTGGCATTGTAACATACCATTGAACAAAATGTATTGTAAGAAACAACTGGTACTTACAATGAACATAAAAATAGGCTCACCACATCAAATCCAATGGCAGCCTTCCCAACAGTGACACCTGGGTGTGATATCCCTCCTACTGACTTTCTCGCTATTAACGCTAACTTGCGTGCATGCTACCTTACACAGAGTTCTCAGGGACAGGGACTGTTCTTGAAATGTGTCAGCTAGAATGCCATATGCTCAGCAGTGAATGAGTTGGTAGGAAAGAGATCACACACAGATATCCCTGCAGGGAACACTACGGATTGGATTTGATGTTATAAGTCTATTTTTATCTAAACTGTTTGTAAGTTCTTTTTCCAATAAGGTTTTGTTGATATGTCACAATGCCAGTATGCTTTCCGTCAATTTTTCAGTAAGCCTATAACATATCCTAGTAACTTAATCTGCTGTGAATGTATATTACCAGCCAGTAATTTAGAACCCCTGACTGCAATTAGAGATTAATTGCTTTCCCAAATAATATGAATATAATAGAAAAATCCACAACAAAACACTAAAACCCATGTCTAGGCTCTGTAAAGATGTGAAAAATAGGTTTTGCACATACATCAGTTAAGACATTTTACGGTGTAAAGTCATACTGTTAAAGGAAAAAACATTTTACAAAGCATTTCATTTTTACATAGAAAACAAATGGTATTGAAATGGTGAATTACATTTCATCAGAAAAAACCGCATACCACAGGAACTTTCTTCATACCTTATACCTCTGCAGGTACCCGATTCTTTCCCCTACTGCAACCTCCATGTCAGATATGTCATCCCTGAGTTTGCTATTTTCTTTACGCAGATGCTGTTCCATTTCCAGTAAAGTTGTATATCGCCTGGTTAGGGACTTTTCATTTACTCTCAATACAGTCATCTTTCTTGAGATTTCTGCCAGCAGTTTTTTAATTTCATCTGGACCAATTTTTAATGATTCTAACAATTTCTGTTGTGGAGAGAGTAAGAAAGCTCATTAATAATACAAGAAGCAATCCATTAAAGATGGCATCCTCCAAAATGACTGAGGGGGACACTGATTAAAACTGGTGCACTCAGAATCTAGAGCAGCTGTGCATGGTAGCCAATCAGCATCTTAGGCTGGCCATACATTATACAATTATCTTCCAATTTTCTGTTTAGGTTTATCCTTCTATTATATGGTTTTTGGTAAATCTAAACCACAAATCTCCAGATAATTGTATAATGTATGGCCAGCCTTACTTCAGCTTGTTCAATTAAGCTTTGACAATAAAGCCTGGTACAAACACAGGCACACACGGACACAGGTGACTATGCAGTATTTGCACAAATTGTGTGTTGAATTGCCATCTGGTTGTGCAGAATCCTTTCCCTGGAGCACAGTGGCTTAGTGGTAAGCACCCTTGCCTTATAGCAATGAGGTCCTCACTTTGAACCCCAACCAGGGCACCACTTTCTGGAATTGTGCATGTTCACCCTGTGCTTGTGTGGGATTCATCTGGGTACTCTGGATTCTCCAAAGACATACACGTGGGTTAACTGGCTCCTGTATAAATTGGCCCTAGTATGTGTATGTATTTATGTGTGTTAGGGACCTTGCAAGCTCCTTGAAGGCAGGGACTTATGTGAATATGTAAAACGCATGCATACATCCTCCCCCCACATATATTTTATATATATAGCACTGTGCAAAGTTATAGGCAGTTGTGAAACAATGCTGTGAATTATGAATGCTTTCAGAAATAAAACTGTAAATTCCTCTATAGGTACGCTTGCACACAGTTTTTGAAGGAACTCAGCGGGTAGGTTGTTCCAAACCTCTTGGAGGAGTAACTACAGATCTTCTGTGGATGCAGGCTGCCTCAAATCCTTCTGTCTCTTCATGTAAAACCAGAAAGACTCCATGATGTTGAGAACAGGGCTCTGTGCGAGCCAAACCATCACTTTCAGGGCTCCTTGTTCTTCTTTACACTGAAAATAGTTCTTAATGATATGGCTCTATGTTTGGGGTGGTTTTTCAGCTGCAGAATAAATTTGAGGCCAATCACACACCTCCCTGATGGTATGGCATGATGGAACACACACACACAAAATATTGCCAAAAGGTATTCGGACACCCCTCCAAATAATTGGATTCAGCTGTTTCAATCACCTCCATGGCCACAGGTGTATAAAATCAAGCAGATAGGCATGCAGACTGCTTCTACAAACATTTGTGAAAGAATGGGTTGCTATCAGGAACTCATTGAATTCAAGCGTGGTACCGTGATAGGTTGCCACCTGCGCAAGGTCCATTTGTCCATTGACGTTTTTGGGTTTAGCGGTTGACAGGAGAACGGTACTTGCCTGACTGCATTGTGCAAAGTGTAAAGTTTGGTGGAGGGGGATTATGGTGTGAGGTTGTTTTTCAGGGGTTGGGCTTGGCTCTTTAGTTCCAGTGAAGGGAACTCTTAAGGCATCAGCATACCAAGATATTTTGGACAATTTCATGCTCCCAACGTTATGGTTACAGATTGGGGAAGGCCCCTTCCTGTTCCAACATGACCGCACACTAGTGCACAAAGCAAGGTCCATAAAGACATGGATGAGCGATTTTTGGGTGGAGGAACTTGACTGGTCTGCACAGAGTCCTGACCTCAACCCGAAAGAACACCTTTGGTATTAAATAGAGAGGAGAATGCAAGCAAGACCTTCTCATCCGACATCAGTACCTGACTTCTGGAAGAATGGCCAAACATTCCCATAGACACACTCCTAAACCTTTTGGACAGCCTTCCCAGAAGAGTTGAAGCTGTTATAGCTGCAAAGGGTGGGCCAACTCAAAATTGATACCTATGGACTAAGACTGCCATTAAAGTTCATGTGCGTGTAAAAGCAGGTCCCCCAATACTTTTGGATATATACACTGCTCAGAAAAATTAAAGGAACACTTTTTAATCAGAGTATAGCATCAAGTCAATTAAACTCCTGGGATATTGATATGGTCAGTTAAGTAGTAGAGGGGGTTGTTATTCAGTTTCAGCTGCTTTGGTGTTAATGAAATTAACAACAGGTGCACTAGATGGGCAACAATAAGACGACCCCCAACACAGGAATGGTTTTACAGGTGGAGGCCACTGACATTTTTTCCCCCACTCTTCTTGTCTGACTGTTTTTCACCAATTTTGCATTTGGCTAGGGTCAGTGTCTCTACTGGTAGCATGAGGCGATACCTGGACCCTACAGAGGTTGCACAAGCAGTCCAACTCCTCCAGGATGTGCCATTGCCAGAAGGTTTGCGGTGTCTTCCAGCACAGTCTCAAGAGCATGGAGAAGATTCCAGGAGACAGGCAGTTACTCTGGAAAAGCTGGACAGGGCCGTAGAAGGTCCTTAACCCATCAGCAGGACCGGTATCTGCTCCTTTGTGCAAGGAGGAATAGGATGAGCACTGCCAGAGCCCTACAAAATGACCTCCAGCAGGGTACAGGTGTGAATGTCTCTGACCAAACATTCAGAAACAGACATCATGAGGGTGGCCTGAGGACCCAACATCCTCTAGCGGGCCCTGTGCTCACTGCCCGGCACCACACAGCTCGATTGGCATTTGCCATTGAACACCAGAATTGGTAGGTCTACCACTGGCACCCTATGCTTTTCACAGATGAGAGCTGGTTCACCCTGAACACATGTGACAGACGTGAAAGGGTCTGGAGAAGCCATGGATAATGTTATGCTGCTTGTAATATCGTTCAGCATGACCATTTTGGTGGTGGGTCAGTGATGGTCTGGGGAGTCATATGCATGGAGGGATACGCAGAGCTCTACAGGCTAGATAATGGCACCCTGACTGACATTAGGGATCGGGATGAAATTCTTGGACCCATCGTCAGACCCTACGCTGGTGCAGTGGGTCCTGGATTCCTCCTGGTGCATGACAATGCCCAGCCTCATGTGGCGAGAGTATGTAGGCAGTTCCTGAAGGATGATGGAATTGATACTATTGAATGACCCCCATACTCGCCTGACCTAAACCCAATAGAACACCTCTGGGATATCATGTTTCAGCCCATCTGACACTGCCAGGTTGCACCTCTGACTGTCCAGGAGCTCATTGATGCCCTGGTCCAGATCTGGGAGGAAATACCCCAGGACACCATCCATCATCTCATTAGGAGCATGCCCGGACGTTGTAAGGCATGCATACAAGCACGTGGGGGCCATATCAGCTACTGAATACCATTTTGAGCTGCTGCAATGAAATTTCAACAATATGGACTACCCTGCTGCATCATCTTTTCACTTTGATTTTTGGGGTGTCTTTGAATTTAGTCCTCTGTAGGATGATAATTTTCATTTCCATCAAAAGATGGGGCATCCTTATGTTCCTAACACATTACCCAGTCCATATCAGTATAGATATCCAGCATGATATTTTTCCCAATTGAGAGCTGATGTGTTTTCAAAGTGTTTTAAGCAACACACACCTTCCCCCATTTTAAGCCCTACAAACACCTCTACCTTTATGTCAGTGCCTGTCTTGCACATTCACTTAGGGATACCACGTTATATGTGCTACCTAATTTTTTTTAAAAAACTGTTTAATATAAGGGTCCTCATCTGAATGTCCGAGTTAACCTATTTGGGAACCTGGCTGGATAGGATGAGTCACTTAAACTGGCTTTATAGTAGTCTTGCCCAGGCATTTACATTTAAATTTCAAAGAAACCTGGGATCACTAAAATCTAGGGTGTTTTAATAGAAACCAAGGCATCTTCCAATCCCTTCTGATTCCTACTCAAGTGAGGCCATCAATTACATTTGGTAGTCAACAGGAAGGCACATGTAGCATGTCAGAGAGTGACCATGCCAGTTTTGGTAGATATCTGATCATCAGACCAGCCCATGTTTTTGGAATCTTTGAATGGTCTGGGAGAAATCTGTAGTTACCTGCAGTCATTACCCAGCAGGGGCGGACTGACCATTTGGAAAATCAGGCACTGCCCAAGGGCCCGGGGTCAGTAGGGGGCCCCATGAGATGCCCCTGGTACCTTTTTCATAGGCTTTTTTGGAGTTTGGGCAAGGACACAGGGGCCCCATGATCCCCTATTGCCCGGGGGCCCCATGAGTTGTCAGTCCACCCGTTACCCAGTGTCTGCTTTAGGGAAGCCACCACATAAGGTATGGCAAACCTACACATTTGCATCAAATGTGTACTTACCATATATTCTTTTATTTGCACTGCATCCTGTTCTTTCTGATTTTCCAAGTTTGAATTTTCATCTTTAAACTTCTCTACTTCTTGCTGCCATGTTTCTCTTTCACTGTATCAATAAGAAACATATATGGGAGACATTGTTTTTATTTGTTATATTGTACACCTTCAATGAAGAGCCTCCCGTGTAATACAGCTTGAGCGATAAGGTTCACCCTCCACAGCAGTAGGTCTGTAGACCTACCTTTTTGTCACTAACCTTGGTCTATTTGGCTTAGTCTGCATCCAGCACATACTCACTATTCCTTGCTCTTACGCTGCTCCATTCAGCCAGCAGGATTAGGGAAAAATCCCTGTACAGGCTCCAAATCAACTTGTGGAAACGCACACAGGACTTAAGACTTCTTCTCAACTCATGTGACAACACTAGGCCAATCACGAGCCGCAGAGTGTTGTTATATGCTCACCTATGCCCAGATGCTCTTGATGTTACTTTACTCTCTGCAGGCAGAGCTAAGCAGCATGGGAGTAAGGAAATATGCTGATGTGGAGGTTACTAGTTAAGTGACCCTTTTGCATTACCCTACAAAAGGCATAAGAAAAGATCCCTTTAAAGAAGTATGTCTCTAGCGAGCCAAGCTAGTGAGCAGCGGTGAGCCTGAACCAGCCACTCCCATCCCTCCACAACCCAGAGCTCCAGTGAGCTCTGGAAGGGCAGAGCAGAGAGCCAGTGATGACAGTCACGCTCTCTGTTCAGAGCAGAGGGGAGAACAGATTGTTTAGCAGTATTTGATTGCTCAGTTCTCAGTGCAGAGCCAGCAGAAGAGAGATGCAGCATCAGATAGATGCTGCATCCACCTAGGTGTGTATGAATGTTTGTTTTTCTTTTAAGTAAAGCCACCTAGGTGTGTATGAATGTTTGTTTTTCTTTTAAGTAAAGCCATACTTCTCTTTTAACATCACTATAAACAAAACAGTGCAACAACAGAATCAGTATTTTATAATAAAAGTCGTTCTCCAAATTTTTAGTGTTCCTAACAATGTATTGTTAAGTTTCTAGGGGTGGATACAAGTTTTCCAGTTAGAAGGCATGACGTGCATCAAAAAGCATAGTTCATTTTCAGGCCTCAGTCATGTATGGGTGGCAGCAAGAGTAAGCCCATCTGCCCTAGATCTATGTGCAATGTTTATAATGGAGATATAAGGTATAGCATGGTGAGGGACACCTAATGTTTGTAGTATTTTTCATATATTTGGTACTACATACAATGGCGTAACAATAGTGTTATGAGCCCTTGCGGCAGCTATGGTGCCTGGAGGTGGAAGGTGGCCCCATTAGATGGGCAAATTAAACAAAGAGGATCTGTGCACTTGTAAATTTAACACTACTCCAGTACTGTATCAGTAAGGCAGGCTCTACACCAGTGGGTTGAACGAAAGAAAATTCCTCGATTCCCCCATCCACACTCAATGTGGATGGGAGAAAACCCTTCCATTAAGCCTTTGTATTGTGATAGCGGGAGACTTCTCCACCATCAAAATATACTGATCAGCACTACCGACTATAGCTGGCAGCATTGACTGGTAGAACATTTTCTAGCAGGCTGATTGTACACAGGTTGATAGATTGACTTGTGTACAACCAGCCTGCCCATAAATGGATCAAAATTCAGCCAGTTCAGCAGAGACCATGATTGGCCAGCTTAGGGATTGCAAAGGTTGCTGTTGTCCTTGAACTCTACCCCCCGGTGACAATTCCAATCATGAACAGCTGATGTCAGCCATAAAGGAGGAGACTTAAGAATTGTTGTTGCTAATCACAGATGCCTCTTTACAGGCTCTGCAGTAAGCGGAATATGTTTAGTTGTCCAAGCAGTGTAAATTGATTGCTTTCAGATAGAGAGACATACTCTATTTTGAATGGGAATCCTACGATCAAGTTAAAAAAGGAGTTACAAGCGTTGGTTGCAGAGGGATACTCCTGAAAACCTATAACCAAGAAGGAGAAATGCTTTTTGGTTCCAGTGGCTCCTCGTGTACCAGTAATTTATTATTTACCTTAGGTACATAAAAACCCACTTAACCCCCCTGGTAGGCTGATCATAAGCGGAATTGATTTGGTTACTTTCAGGGTGGGTAAGTATGTGGATTTGTTTCTGCAGCCATTGGTGATGGAAAACCCTTCGGTTTTGAAGGTTACGCTCAGGTTATTAATTTATTAGGGTCTATCACAGGGAGAGAAAATTATATTTTGGCGACCGCTGATGTGGCATCTCTATGCACTATAATTTTGCACCAACATGGGAGGGAGGCGGTTGAATATTATCTTTGTACTGATATGACATTGATGAGTCCGCAATGGAAGTTTATTCTCTCGTTGATGGACTTTGCAATGGGTCATAATTATTTTTGGCATAATGATACCTATTTTCTTCAAGATAGCGGAGTAGCCATGGGGGCCACATTTGCGCCCAGTATGGCCAATCTGTTTATGGCTAAATGGGAGGAGGACGTCATCTATAAGCAGCACAGGCCAGAATTGGTTTTCTGGAGAAGGTATATAGATCATGTCCTCCTTCTCTGGAATTGTGACTTTGATTCTTTGGGCCAGTTGATTGACCATCTTAATACCAATGATCGGGGTATTCTTCTTCAGCATGAGGCGAGTAACAAAGATTCATTTCTTGGACCTCAGGATTAGAATTTTGGAAGGTCAAGTATGTTCTTTAAGGAAACAGATCGTAACGGTTTCATAGATGTCAAAAGCTGTCATCATGCGGCATGGCTTAGATTGGTTCCTAAAAGTCAATTCTATAGACTTAAGAGAAATTGCACATTTCACAATGATTTTCTTGGTGAGGTTGGTTTTTTGAAACAAAGGCTTCTGGATAGGGTTATACCTCTGATGAGTTGGAAGAAGCCTTTCTCCAAGTTGATCAAAAAGACAGAGAGGCTATGTTAAGACCAAAACAAGTGGCACAAATGGATTCTTCATTTAATCATACTTTTTTTACCACCTATTCCACGCAGCATTATGATGTTAAAAGAATTCTTTTTAGACATTGGAATGTCCTTAAGAATTGTAGGGTTCTGGGCCCTTTACTCCCCGAGGCACCTTCGGTTGTTTTTAGGGGGGTTCCACCTTTGCGGCTCAGTATAGCTCCGAATGATTTGGAATCCCCTATAAGGCCACTGTTTTTTCAGGGAATGAGTGGATATTATTTCTGCATGAAGTGCAAGGTCTGTGGCGTTAATTCTCCTGCGCGCAAGAAAATTGACTCCTTTAAATCTACTTGTACATTTAAGTCATACAATATTAAGCAGCTTATCACATGTACAAGATATGTGGTATATTTGATCCAGTGTTCGTGCGGCCTACAATATGTGGGCCGCACTGTATGCATATTGCGCACCAGACTTAATGAGCACATTAAGAACATACGGAAAGGGTTCCTTAACCATAGTGTGTCCAGGCATTATGCGTTGCAGCATAATAAAAATCCGGAAGGAACCTTATTTATAGCAATTGATAAATATACTCCTGGTTGGAGAGGGAATCATGTGAGATGAGAAATCTCTAAATTAGAAACTTTTTGGATTTATTCTTTAAAGACCTATGTTCCATTTGGGCTTAATATAGAATGGAATGTGAATGCCTTTATTAATAATAGTTACGTTTTATATATATTTTTTTTATATTTATTTAAAATATTTATCAAAGATTTTTTATAATTATTTATAAAGATTTTTGTAATTTTAATTATTGACAATTTGTTTTAAAGTTTTTTTATATGGTGTGTATTCAGTTTCCTCCACAAGATAGTTCTGTCCATAGGTGCTATATATATGATTTATCCTGTTAAACAATCAATCTTCCCTTAAATTGGGTGTATAATTGACCTGTAGGTAATTTTGAAAGTTCCAAATTTATCTTTCTGGCCACCTATTTTTTACAATCTATTTTTTATTTAGTTTAAAAGACTTAGAAACTGATATTTTGGGGGTTGTTCTACACAGAGGCCTACTTCCGATATTTGGAGCGCAGTTAACATTGATTGGTGGACCCCGGTTGGCTAATCTAATTTCCGATCCGTTGGGACTTTTCCAGTTAATGGAGAGCAATTAATAAGGAAGGAGGGTCTCTCCCTATTTATTGGGTACGACATCGCGTGCTGACAACACCAATGACGACGTCCTATGAGTAATGAAACCTGTAGGGTGCAGCCTTGACATGTGACATCACTACGCACTGCTACGGACCGCAGCCATTTTGATGGATGGAAAGTTTTATACAGACATGCTGATGTTTATTCTGCTGTATGTAAGTGCAATACTTTAAATACATTAACACATCTTTTACATATTACACTATGAGCAGTTACTTTTTCCCTCTTGGGTATTCACTGTGTGGAGAGACATCTGCCATCTAAGAGCTTTTTGATTCACAGGATATCTTATACATAGTCTGGATTTTCTGGGAGCACTATCTGCCAGTCCTTGATACATCAGCTGAGCCTGATAACTGCGCTGTTTGACCAGTCCCTCGGGTGGTCAAGCTCTCTGGTAAGAGGCTGTGTGATTGGGTGGAAGGCGAAGGACTTTTTCTATCCTTTTGGGCTCCGGCTTCTTGCACAGCACCAGCACTTACAGATTATGTGGACTTTATTCCATTGGTTAATTTGTGTTAACTATATTTGACTTCTCACCTTTTGTGGATGATTGGTTATAAATAACAATCATATGTATCATCAATTAACTGCTACACTGACAGTTTTTTTATGGTGTAGATTAATTGTCATCAGAATACTGGTCAGTACCCCAGCCAGCACTGAAATTAACCCTGTATGCCTACCTTAGTCTTCCACAAGCTGTAAAAAAGCCCATTGTCTGCTTGGGTAAAAATTGACAGTTGTTTATACATTGCAAATAACCCACAGTTTAAAGATGGTTGTGTTAGGGTTGTAGAGTAATTGTGTACTGGAATACTAACAATTATGTGCTAATATCAAATATTGTGGTCATTATTATTACTTTTCCTTTTTTTTAAACTTATTAATATACCACCTCTTTCAGCACTTGCATGCTCTGGTGGGAGAAGGGTTGGGAGGGCTTTGAACACTTAGGACCTGAGATGCTGAAAGAGACTGATGAGCTACTGAAAACAGAAGTAGTTAGGTGGAAATGATGGTTAATGGTTAATGGTTAATTCCCTGCACCACTGCCCACTTCTTCCACACAACTTCATTCCACAGCATTGGTCTCTAGTAATGTACTGACTATACTGACAGCTGTCCTGCAACCTACTCCCAATATAGACATATTAGGATCAATGACAAATGGGAGTTCATCGAGCAGCCCAATCAAAATTTAGTTATGAGGCATAAGATCTGTAGTTAAGCTACTGACTATATAATATTGATACTAGAGGTGCATATGTAAAGAACAAGAAGAAACAATTTTAAGTGATATAACACAAGAAAAAGTCTTATGTTTTTATGTATACCTCTGATACTCCTTATAGATAAGCCCCTGCTGATGTCTTATCACAGCAATTTTCCTCTTGTATTCCTCTAATGCTTCTTCTAACTTCAAGACAGATTGTTCTTTGGATTCAATTTCCTAAAAAACACAAAATTAGAAAAATCCACATTATAATCCGTTCTCAGCCATCTGAAATATTTTAATGTAGCATGAAAATAATCACTTTGAGCAACACAAAATACAACACAAACTTATATTTTTTATATGTGCCAAACAATAAAGCACTTGGGGTAGTGCAGCAGTTCACTGATTATTTAATAAAAGATATTGCCACCAGATCTGTCAGTAGCATGTTATTAAATTAACTCTCAACAAAGATGTTTAAAAAATAAAAACAATATCCAGAGGCTCCCAACATTATGCTGTTTTCTGCTATAGACACGGCCCTGCTCTGCTTACCTTATTAACACACTCTTGGCAGTCCTCAAGCAATTAAAGTCAAAGAAGAGCTTGATATGAACAGCTCATTATACTCCTTACCTGGTGGATTGGGAGCTCTTGATAGGTGATAGGTGGATGGGGAGCACTTGATAGCCATTTTCACTGCCATGTGAATTTACCCAAAGCTTGTTTAAATCAGTTTGATTTGCTGTATATGATATTCATTGCTAGAAAAGCATACTAAGAATGTTGCACATAACAAGTTCTATTCAAGTGCTTAAAATATAAGTACATCCACCTATTTATCCATGTGATAACAGATGCCTGTCACACCTTCAGGATCTCAGTGAAAAACAAAAGGTCTTTAACATGAAATGTGTTTTTTACCTTAATGCATTCTGTGTATTAAGGTAAAAAAAAACCTTTTGTGTTTAGCTCTCCCCAGCCCCCTTTATACTTATACTTTACTTATACTTTACTTATACTTTCCTGAGCCCGATCTCGATCCAGCACTGTGCCAGAGAGCAGCGGCAATCTACGCTCAATCCCTCCTCACAGGATAAACTGATAGCAGCGAAAGCCATTGGCTCCTGTTGCTGTCAATCAATCCCTATGACAAGGAAACAGGTGCTGTAATGATTATGAGTTTACAATCACATTAAAGACTGACTGATAGAAACAGAAAAACATACCTGTAACAAGTGCAGGATGTACTCATTCAGAGAGTTGATGATGTTAGTGCTGGAAGCAGACATTCCTTCTGGAAGATTTATTGCCCTGAACACTATGTTTGCTCCTTCGGATTGACGCAGCAGTAGAATTTCATTTTCCAGATGTGAAATCTAGCAAATGAGAAACATCTATTTGTAAACTACTGTAATGATTATGAGTTTAGAAGCGTTGTGTTGGATTTGCATCATGGTCACACTTGGGAAAAAAACAGTTTTGATTTTTTTATAGTATGCAATTATTTTTTAGCTTATAAATTTTTTTTTTTATGATTTAAAGAAAAATGATCCTCAACAAAATGAATGCGTGGTGGGGGGTTGCCAATGCCTGACTCAACCAGCTTTGTCTTTATTTTAAGCAGAAACTATTTAAATCTGTAAACAAGGTTTTTCATCAAAAGCAACTAAGATTAACCAGATAAACATTTGAAAAGTAGCCTATAGCACCTCCTGTTGCTTGGGAAAATATTAAATACAGAAGAAATTGACTAAAAATACAATCATTTTATTCTTTAGTCCTGAAATTAAAATTAAGGGAAAAAAAATATTTTATTGTACATCACAGGACACAGAGCAGGCTATTCATGACTATGTGGGTTATATGCCACCTATAGGTGAGTGGACATTGGCCAGCCAATCAGAGAGGAAGTCCTCCCCTATATAACCCCCTCCTAAACAGGAAGTACTTCAGCATTTTTGCCAGTGTCTGTAAGATGGATGGCCACTAAAAGTATTGCTTGTACTCCTGGAGCATGTCTAGTACAGTTCCTTTGAGAATCATGTACTTAAAATCGGATCCATTCAGAAAGCTGTGAGCCAAAATGGATGGTACCCGAGTCTCACTGGATAAGGAGAAAAATCCTTGGGGTTTTGCCGGTAATGCAACCCGATGGCACTGGACCCCGTTTAGATGGAACCCTGTACAGCATAAATCTGACCAAGGAGCTTTCCAGTGGGGTGCTATACAGGTCCGAGGCAGTGGGTCCACATTTTGGGGACCAGGTCTTCTGTATGACAAAGCCTGTCGTGATGGGTGAAGGTTGGTGCCTGACTATAGTCAGGAACCTGCAGCGGGACAGGTAAGCTACCTCTTTTTTTCTCTCAGAAAAAGGAAAACCAAAACACAGGTTTTGGAGGGAAAAGGGGGAATTTCTTGGTGCAATTGACCAATCTGCCATCAGGAGGAGTGCTCACAGTGTTTTGCCCAGGAAAATTTATGCCTGCTTATTGTTCTGGGTGGACCACTAGAGGGAGCATTTTTTAGATAAAAGTTTGTGGCCATGAGCACATGCACAACGGAGTGCGCACACACTCAGCAGGCGTGCACAAGGATCGCATGTGCAGTAGCAGCCGGAAGCGGAAGTCGGCCATGTTTATTTATCTAGGGGCCTGGACACATGTGGGCTGCTGGGATCAGGACACAGGGCAGGCTATTCAGTGGGGCACATGAGTACTCCCCTGAGGGGGAAGGAGCATTGGCCAGGCAGCCAGGAGCTGCCTTTGGTGGCCCGTGAGGTCAGCAATTTGCATTGTTTTTTTCAGCACAAGACTTTCAAAGGTGTATCTTGTGGTCTGTGTTCATTATTAAAGATGCATAGGTTTTTATGCTAACTGAAGTAATGTCTTCTAGAAAGCACAGCAGGAAGGGGCACTAATGTACCTCCGCTAATGTACCGATCCCCATCACTAGAACCACCAACCCTGGAGCAGGAACCTGAGTGGAACCAGAGGATGAGAACTGGAGGAAGGTCAGGCAGCAGAGTCTCTATCTGAAGAGTCACAGCCTGAGGAGAAGCAGGCGGTCTCTGCCTCCCAATCTCAAAGGTTATTAGTCCAGAACCTGGATTAAGGCCACCTCCGATAGAAACCTCTGAGGTTACTTCTATTATATGAATGAACTTGTGAGCCACTGGAGTAAACAATCAATGTATTAGGTCGCTGGAATTTTTGCTCATCCTCATAAGAAGTGTGCTAAATGAAAAATAAATTGAATAATTACCGCGCTCTAATACTGCCGTACCATTAAAAAGTGAATAAAAAAAGTATAACTCTTAATTAATGTGTGGTGTGAAAGTGTCAGCTTATAAACTGCATCACCAAAAAATCAATCAAAATGTATTCCCACAAAATATCATCATAAATAAAAAGTGTCAAATAAATAAAATAAAAAATATAATTTAAATTAAATACAAATATAATAATATTGCAATATAAATAACTAATTAAAAATAAATTCAAAAAGTCCAGTGTGCAAATAGTGTGCAAATATCATTACTTTTGCACTATTTGCACACTGGACTTTATGATTTATTTATTTTTAATTATTTATATTGCAATATTATTATATTTGTATTTAATTTAAATAATATTTTTAATTTTATTTATTTGACACTTTTTATTTATGATGATATATTGTGGGAATACATTTTGATAAATTTTTTGGTGATGCAGTTTATAAGCTGACACTTTCACACCACACATTAATTAAGAGTTATACTTTTTTTATTCACTTTTTAGTGGTACGGCAGTATTAGAGCGCGGTAATTATTCAATTTATTTCTCTGAGGTTACTTATTCTTCTCTGGGCTCATTGAAGCCTCCACAGAGTACTCAGGCCTTTCCAGTGCATCCTCTTCTGGAGCAAATTATGTATGCTGATTAAGATCACCCAGTGTTTGTTCCACCAAAGAAGTTTTCTTTTTTGTACCCCATGGAAGAGAAGTTGGTTAAGAAGTGGTGTATACCTGCAGTGGATGCGGCTGTTTCATCCCCGAATAAGTCTTTAATATGTCCTTTGGATAATGTCCAGGTCTTCAAGGATCCAGCGAATAAGAAACTGGAGTCTCTCCTTAAGGCCTCCTTCTCCCTGGCAGATTCTGCCATACAGCCAGCAGTGGCAGCTATTGGCATTTGCCAGAGTCTCTCTGACCATGTTTAAAAACTGCTTGGAAGACCATTGGTGCATGGAGAATACTCCAACCAAGGATTTGGAGGATGTTCCAAATGCTTTATGTTTTGCGGTGGATGCTCTATGGATTTAATTCGGAAAATTTCTTGCTTGGCCCTCTTGTTAGTACACATGCATAGGGTTTTGTGGCTAAAGAGTTGGTTGGCAGAACTGCCGTGCAAAAGGTTTCCCCTTTTATGGAGAGCAAATATTTGGGGAAGATTTGAATAAGTATATGCAAACGATTTCAGGAGGAAAGAGTTCACTTCTACTCTTTAAAAAGAAATCCAAGCGCCCTTCTTTTAAGGGGTCAGAGGCTTTGATTGCTGGCCCCTCATCTACCAGGATGTCATTTCACCACACACAGGTCCCAGCCTCCCGGGGTAGAACTCAGAATTCAGAACCTGAGGAGGTCCTGGGTTCAAAACTAAACCAAGGCAGATCCAAAGTCTGCTTTTTATGAAGGGGCGCCACCACTCGTTCAAGTAGGGGGAAAGCTTTTGAATTTTGTTGCTGCCTGGAGGGCTCTAAACCAAGACAAGTGGGTCATTTCCACAATTTCTCTGTGGTACAGACTAGAATTTCGAGTCTTGCCCCCTCCCCGGTTCCCAAAATCAAATGTACTGATGAATCCAGAGAAGAGAAGAGCTTTATTACAGGCACTCAATTGCCTATTGTCTCAAGGGGTGATCACAGAGGTTCCAGTGGACGAAAGGTTTCAGGGGTTTTATTCAAACCTTTTCACAGTCCCAAAGCAAAATGCGGGCGTAAGGCCCATTTTGGACCTCAAGGGTCTGAATCAGTTTCTAAATGTCAGGTCTTTTTGTATGGAACCGATTCAGTCAGTAGTGGCCTCTTTACAGGAAGGAGATTTTTTAGCATCCATAGACATCAAGGACGCATACCTACATGTGCTGATATTCATCCCTCACCAAAAATTTCTGAAGTTTGCAGTAGGGGATCAGTATTTCCAGTTCATAGCACTACTGTTTGCACTGGCGACGGCTTCCAGAGTTTTCACAAAAATTCTTGCTCCGGTGTTGGACCTTCTCAGAACTTTTTGGATATTGGTCATAGGTTATCTAGACTAACTGTTGCTTAGAGGTCAGTCGGTGCCAGGTCTGATGCAGGATGTGGTCCTTATGATGCAGATCCTGGAACAGCTGAGCTAGGTGCTCAACTTCGAGAAGTCGGCACTGGATTATTTCGGGAAGGTCCTACACATGGTTCAGGCAAAGGTATTTCTGCCTCCAGGGAAATGTTGCGCCCTGAGGAATGAGGTTTGCAGTTTGAGGGGCAAGAGGAGTCCTTCCGTTTGCCTCTGGATGAGGTTGCTAGGGAAGATGGTGTCCAAGATCGAGGCAATGCCCTATGCCCAATTCCACTACAAACCACTGCAAAGGAACATTCTGACCATTTGGAACAAGAAGGTTCTGGCCCTGGATTACAGCATGTCTCTGTCTCCTGAAGTCTCTGTCTACTGCGAAGCCTGAATTGGTGGTTGATGACTCACAATTTGGAGAGAGGGAGATCCTTTCGGCCGGTGTGGAAATTGGTAACCACGGACTGAGGGCTGTCCTAGACAAAGCCACAGTTCAGAGACTGTGGCTTCCACGGGAGAGGGTTCTACCTATCAATGTCCTGGAGCTCCAGGCAGTGAGGCTCGCTCTGAGGTATTGGACATCCAGGCTTCAGGGTTGGCCAGTAAGGATTCAGTCCAACAATGCTACAGCAGTGGCAAACATCAACCAACAGGGCAGTACCAGGAGTCGAGGGGCTCACTAGGAGGTGAATTACATTCTGAGCTGGGCAGAGAGATATGTTCAAAGTTTGTCAGCGTTGTTCATTGCAGGGATGGAAAATTGGTAGGGGGATTATCTTGGTCACCGGCAGTTGATTCCAGGGGAATGGGCTTTGCATTCTGAGGTTTTCAAGGAAATCTGCCAGTGATGGGGTTGCCTGGATGTAGATCTGTTGGCATCCAGGTTCAACAACAAGGTCAGCCTGTTTGTGTCCAGAGTAAGGGACCCTTGCACAGCAGGGGTAGATGCCTTAGTGATTCCTTGGAACCAATTTTCTTAGGCCTCAGTCAGCAAGAAAAAGATCTCTGTATACCTTGGATGTGGTACACACTGTGAGGGTCTTCTTGAAGGTGACGGAACAGGTGAGGAGGTCAGATGCTCTGTTCGTGCTGCCGGAGGGACCTAGGAATTTCACATTGGATCCGCCAATTGATCTTTCAAGCCTATGGCTTGAAAGGTAAGATCCCACCTTTTTGAGTGAAGGCACACTCTACCAGCAGTGTGGGGGCATCTTGGGCAATCCGCCATCAGACGTTAGTGGCAAGGCCGCTACATGATCTTCGGTTCACACATTCACAAGGTTTTACTAGGTGAATGTCAGAGCTGCCAAAGATTCTGCCTTTGGCCGAAGTGTTTGATAGACAGCTGTATAGGTACTGAGGGATTGATGATGGTGGCTATCATGGTGTCACCCTCCCCTCAAAATTTCTTTATTGCTTTAGGAATCCTACTTATCATGAACAGCCTACTCTGTGTCCCGTGATGTACGATAAAGAAAACTGAATTTTTTCTACATACTTACCTGTAAAATCCATTTCTTGGAGTACATCACGGGACACAGAGGTTCCACCCCTCTTTCTAGAATTTCATTGCTTGCTACAAAAGCGTAAGTACTTCCTGTGTAGGAGGGTTTATATAGGGGAGGACCTCCTCTCTGATTGGTCAGCCAGTGTCCGTGCACCTATAGGTGGAATATAACCCACATAGTCATGAATAGCCTGCTCTCTGTCCTGTGATGTACTCCAAGAAATGGATTTCACAGGTAAGTATGTAGAAAAAATCCAGTTATTCACAAACACTATACGTTCATACCTAACCACTGAGGTGCAGTTCATTATGCAGGGTTTTTTTTCAAATTTTATGAGCACTGCATTAGGCAGCCCATTTAAAATGAATCAGCTTGCATAGTCCAGAAATTGTATCTGCCCTTTTTGACTACGCATTGGACTGCAAAGCACTTTAGCGTTATTCAGCACACCTGCCAGCAAGGTACACTGGTGTCCCATTCAGAATGATTTGCACTTTATTGCACCATCAAAAGTAGTGTGCAAAGTCTTGCATTGTGATAACACACACACGCAAATGTGCCCATTCCCACAATGTGATAGTGTGAACAGGACCTTAAAGTTAGCTGGTGATTGAAGATTAGTCACCTAAAGGTAAAACATTTGCATGAAATAAGAACTTAATATAAAACTCGCTCAGAACACAGCCTACCTTGTCATTAGCTTTTGCCAAAAGGTTTGATGCATTTGCAGCCTCCTTTCGGGATCCTTTCAGTTCCTGTCTTAACTCCTCATTTCTTCCAGTAAGTTGATCTACCTGGGCTTTCAGATGGACACTGGCATCAAATATGCCATTGGTATTCTTAATCTCAAAAGCCTGAAAGACAAATTAATTGGCAACTTTATAAAAAGCACCAATTTGTCCAGATGTCAACATCCCATAAAAACAAATACTGGGATTTAGCAACATGTTATTTCAATCAGAATGAAACAACAGTTATTATTTTCCAGATTTTGGTATTTTCCTTTCAATTTTGACTGTACAGTTGTGATAAAAACCCTTAAAGAAGTAGTATTACCAATGAAATTACTTTTTATAATAACCAAAGCAAATGTCCAATATCCTGTTATTTTTCAACCAATTTAATTTATTCATCCACAAACCTAAAATCCATACACCCTTATCTGCTATGGTTTAATGTAATCTTTAATGTACAGTAATACTAACCTGTGCATTTCAGATCACTGGTTATATGCAGCATACAGATCCATAAGGCAGCCATACACAAGTTATTTTTTTTTAAATTCAACCAGCAGGTTGATTGAATGTTAAAATTAAAACTGTTTAATTATATACATTTTTATCAATATTTTTTAGATCAACAAATCATGGCCATCACTCATGTTTTTATATCACCAGCCATCCTTTAAGGCTAGGTTTACATTACAGTTGGTCAGGAACATGCCCAGAATTGTGCATGCTCCCGACCTACAGACAAACACACTGCTCTTTAGCAGATGTACGAGGCTGTAATTAAACACATGCATCGATAAACATGGTGCAACAAACCACATGGTGCCACAGCACCATGCAGCTCATGGAAATTCTTAAAAAAAAAAATAAATAAATAAATTTGGGTGGATAGGGCAGTCCATTGAAATGAATGGGCAAGCCTACATTCAGAACGCAAATCGCAATTATCTTAACCTAGCCTAAATGTAGGTATGAAGATTTTTATAAGCATTTATAAAGATTTATAAGTCTATTTAAAATACACCAATTTGGAAGGGGTCTACACATGTGCAGCATGGATTTTAAAACTGCAGAAGAGGTACATAGGTGAAAAATAAGTACACATCAGAATGACTTAATCTCTTGACATATTTTGTGTGAAGCTACACAATATACCATACGTGATAGAAATAATACAGCATTTTCTGGCTGTACTTACATGGACAAGTCGTTCTAGACTGGGAATAATCAGAGTTGCTTCACCTCCTTTAATGTTCGGATCTTTCTGAGAGTCTTTAATGGCTTTTAGGATTTCTCCCATAGCTTTATGGAGTTGCTTGTTTTCTTCAGATAGCTCTTTTACTGAACAATAAACAAAATAATGACTTGTAATTGAATGCATTTGTCATTTCACATACAGTAGCAAAGAAGAAATGTCAAAGGAAAGTTGGATTTAAAAATAATTGGCTCTTTTTTCTACATCATTCGTTGAAGTGCCCATGCTTTCTATATACAATGAAGAGCATTTATTTCTAATCTGCCAAATCCTGCTGAACACAATCACTAAAATTTTTAACACGTTACTATAATTGCAAAAGTCATTTTTAATCCTTTTAAATCTGCGACTTTCATTAAAATAAAACTTAGTGATCCTACAATGAAGCTCATTGTTCAAGCACTTCCTGTTATGGGGAAACAACAGTTGTGCTCTTATGTTGGTGACCTGTCACATACACCCTTGGTGAAGACTATAAGCAGCCATGCCAACACACTGTGCAGGTATGGAACATGATCAAGATGTTTGTCTCGGATAATGTGCAGCTGACACTGAAACAAACGCGAAATAAAGTGTCTGAAAGGCAAAAGGAAATCAGCAACACTGAAATGCAAAAGAGGATGAAAAAAAGTAAAAACAGTACTTCGTGGGAAACAAAAACATGGCAGTTGTTTATGATAAACTGAGCTTTAGCGAACAAACATCCAGTTATGATTGATCTTTTTCTTTTATTTATGTTGAGTTGTTACAGTTTAATATTGTACATAAAAAACAATCTTACCTATTTAACTCATTCCTTCCCTAAACTCCCTTTTTCAATACCACAGACCAGAACATGATCAGTTATGGTTCGAAATACTTTTGATTGTGTTCATCCAAGTTAATAGTAATGGCGGTCTCTCCATAAACACACAAATTATGCTTTGTATACGTTCATCACTATTGCACTTACTGTACCATATGAGGCATTGCTTATCTCTAGCACACTGCACCTCTTGTAATACACAATAATAATCCTGTGTTGTTGAAATAAAATATTTTGAGCTGGACAGATTCCTTCATCCAGACAAACTAGGTAGATGGAGGAATATTCCCCCACTAGCAGATTGCAATCTGACTATACAACTATCCACTGTCAGAAAAATACTAATCAAAGGCTGCAGTTGCTGATCCACAAAACTTTTCCAGAATGTCCAAACAACTTATACTAAATGAAGACTGCCACACATGGATCAAAATTTGTCCAGTTCTTGCTAAACTAGCCAAATTTCGATCCATCTATGGCCAGCCATAAGCCTCTTGTGACAAGTTGTGTGTTTTGTCTCACTGACCACTGTCCTGTAACTAACCGAGGTGTTAGCAGCATTTAACATAGAAGCCTATGAGGGACGTGGGAACTAGCTTCAAGTGTAGCGCATTACGACCTATGAGGGACGTGAGAACAAGCTTCAAGTGGTAGGGCACTACCGCCTTTGGGGGTCACGAGAACTAGCTTCTGTTCAATTGCTTTTTTTTTTTTTTTTGAAGCTTTGCACAAACACATACGTAGATAGATTTCAAGCACCATATCAAGAATGGTAAAAAGACAATTGTCAAACATAACGCTTGAATAATCAACCTGTTGATCTGCGCTTGCATGTCGGCATCATTAGAATTTAAACATATGTCAATAGGTACAACATTAAGTAACATAAAACTCAAAAGAAAACATAAAAGATAGTACTTTAAGGAGAAGTGTCTGGGACTTTTGAGACCCATGTCTGTCATCTAACGCTGAAATGGGCAATGGAATGTGTAGTTTATGCAAAATGTTTTTCATATAAATATTGGGACTTAACCCTATGTATCACCTTTGATATATTGGATGCGTTAGGTGTTTTCCACCTTGAGGTAATTGTGAAGCAGGCAGCTATAAGTATATGTATAGTTGTACACCAAAATTGTATAGGTAACCTGTTGATAGTGAGGTTCAGTAATGATAGAGTGGGTGATGGTGAAAGTAAGATTTCTGTCATGAATGCCAACAGAGAGAACACGGCGTTCCAAAAGCTTTGAAGACCTTTGCATTCCCACATGACCTGTAGCAATGACCCCTAGGACCCGCATTCCCTCCAACAAAGGTTGGATGCCTCTTTGACAGCCTCATAGGGGTCAGGTAGTTTATGTAGAGTAGTTTCAAGTGGAGATCCCAATGGTTACCACAGAGGGAATATCTGTGCATAAATGTTATCGTCTTGTACCATTCGGATATTGTAAAAGTAATATCAAAATCCATTTCCCAATTCAGTATATTAGAGGTTTTGGTAGAGTCAGTGCTAAACAGTAGGGTTCATTAGTACCAGGAAGTCCCTTAGATTTCTTGAATATAGTGGTTAAGTATTTCTAGATATCTGCCCACAAACTATATTGTGCATCTGGGTGTTTAATGTGGTAGAATTGCACTTGGAGATCCGTATAGGATATCTCCTTAGGCTGTTGCAGTGTAAGTTCTTTAAAATGTGTTAACATGTTTGTAAGGCCCACTGTCCAATTTTAGCGAGGGTATAAGATATTAATATGCATTTAGGGCAGCTCTTTATATAGTAATTGTGCAATGGGCATAGTACAAATGTCTAGGAGAACTAGCTTCAAGTAGTAGTGCATTAAAGACATAGCCATTCGCTGAATTATTCTTTTTAAAAGCTTTACTTGCCCGTTTTTATTAAAATAAAGTTAAACAAAAACAAAATTGATAATTTTCCTTCATGGCATTTTTCAGCATTTATCTTCCATCCAAAGAACAAATGAAGTTAAGCCTCCTGCCTTTAGTCTGGTCCCACAGGCTGTGACACAGTACCACCCAGTGCTTTGATCCATACACTTGGCAGCCCTTTCCTGCTCTGGCTCCGATCTGTACTCCTGGACAGAGACCTCCTTTGTCTGCCAAAGTGGAGCCCAGAAACTTAGTCAGGTCTCTCTTAAAAGCCCAGCACACACCCACCCAATTAATTCAGGGATGTGCAATTCATATCACACATGTAGTTCTGGGCGCCAAGGAGGTAGTTTTTTTTGCCTTTAGCCCTGCTGCGGGCAAGCAACATGGCTCATCTCTCAGGGAGGGGAGGAGGAGATATACAGAGCAATGTTAAAAATATTAAATGTTTAAGTCGCCCAGACATTCCATAAAACACCTCAGATTTAAATATGGTTTTGGTTAAAAAAAAATTTTTTTATCAAGACAAAAAAAAAAAAATGCTTATTTTGTCACTCCACACCATGCAGCCTACAGTTTAAATTCAATCATATGTCAAAATTACTTGTTATCTTGTAGAAGTGTGTGTATTTTTATCCTCGCACAGATATACAGTAGTTAAAAAAAACAAAAAAAAAACAAAACATACTTACATTTGGATTTTAATTCAACAACAACAGTTTTGCTTCTTTCAAGGTCTCTTTCTTTGGTATTTAATTCTTTTGACAAAAGGTCATTCTGAAAGGAAAAATACATATTGAGAAAAAAACCTACATGAGTACGTGGCTCCTCTAGTAAGGTGCATATTAATCTACTGTAGCTTTAAGGCCTTAATATCACTATACACATTACAATGCAACTGTACAATCTTTGTACAATCTCTTTTAGACTTTCAAAACAATGTAATATGAGGACCTACCTAACCTATCCAAATATAGTGTAATCAATAAGGCAAAACCCTTATACTGCATAGTTGATGGTGGATCAAAAGCAAATTGTACAGTCAGATTGTAATGTGTAGTTGTATCGATGCATTAATAACCCCCCCAGCACTGTCAGTGAACTAAAAAAATGTACCCTCAGCATTGGTGTCAGTGTGGTCAGTGTATGCAATAACAACCCCTAGCACAGGTGTCAGAGGACACAGAAATAACCCCCAGTATAGGTGTCAGTGAATGCAATAGTAACTCCCTGCACAGGTGTCAGTGCACACAATAAGAACCACCAGCACTGATATCAGTGGACGCCACAACAACCCCCGACACAGGTAACATTGCACATAATAGGGACTCCCAGCACAGGTGTCAGTGCACGCAATAATAACCCCCAGTAATGGTGCCAGTGGATGCCATAACAACCCCCAGCACATACGTTATTGCAAGCAACAACTCCCAGCATTGGTGTCAGTGGTTGCAATAATAACTCCCAGCACAGATGCCAGTGCACGCAATAATAACCCCCAACATTGTGTCAGTGAACGTCATAATAACCCCCAGCACAGGTGTCACAGGACACATTAAAGCAGCAGTAGCCAGCAAAGAAGAGGCCCTGCACCAGGGTTACTGCTGCAGTCCTACACCAGAGCACCTGAAACTGCTAGAGGAGGTAGGGGAAGGAGCTACTAGTCCTGCAGCTGGAGGCAGGAGAGAGCAGAATCCTACCTCCAGCAGCTATCACAGCCCTGCACTGTACTCTGTTCTGAATGACAAGAGTGATGGCAGCATCACTCCTGTCAATCAGGTAGCTGGAGAGCGGAGCGCTCATTGACTCTCAGCACCCCTTCTCCACATAGCACCTATGCGCCCTTGGCACACGTCCATTCTGCCCACCCATTGTCCCAGCCCTGGTCATGTATTCCCATACACACAGTCTAAAAAATGTTTTTATATTATTTCTCATCTCTTAGATGTTTCTCAGGAGGAGATGCCCAGCCACCTCATACAGAAAATTACCTAGGATTTTTTTCTTGCTGGAGTGTCCAGAACAGATCATCAAAACTTAAGCTGCATTTTTTTTATATTAAATTAAGATATGTGAATGGGCCCATGTAACAAATATAAAGTGGGTATTATCCCCCTGCAAAAGTGGAAATACACATTAGGATACCCAAAGACAAGCCCACCATTCCATCTATCAACTCCTTTTTGAACCGTAAAGGACTTGCTCATTTCTACTTTACAAGCACTGTGTCCTCCTCTGCTCATGCATTTTTTAATTGTAAGCTCAAATCAAAATGCCCAAGTCTCCACTTTAATTTAGATCAATATCAGGCTAATTGCTCTATGCAGTTAGAGCAAAGTTTTGCAACCTTTTAAGGCCTTGTGCACACAGGAAGTTTTTTTTTCCTCCCCTAGACAACTTTGCTCCAGGGGATAAAAAAGCAGCTTAAAAATGCGTTTAAAAACGTGTTTATCAAACACCTTTAGGTGCATCAAGAGTTTGGATGTTCATTCATTCCATTGGCTAGAATATTAATTTATTCTGGCCACTGGAGTGAATGAATGCTCAAGCACCAAACGTATTTGTATGGCAAACATTCCTCTCATTAATCCGCTGGTGATGCATTTTCAGCCTCTAAATGCAACTCTTCTAATACGCCTGTAAATATCTATGTGTGCATAGCCACATAGGTTAACATACAGGTGCTTTTAGAGGCTTAAAAAAGAAAACTGTCAAAACACCTTTAAAAACTGCATTTTTTTTGTCCTGTGTGCATGAGGCTTTGAAGTGCATTTCTATTAAATGAACATACCTGTCTGCTTGCAGTCATCTGTAAAATGTTCAGTTTACATTTCAGCACCTTTGTATCTGCCTTTGTGCCAGGATGACTGCACTCCTGCGCTGACACGGAAGTGACATCATCCTGCACTGGGCAATCAAGATGGCAGAAGACCAGCACCTAGAAAATCAGGGAGAGGACGGCGGCGATGGAACTTGTTAAACTCCTAAATATATTGGTATGTGAGCTATTTTACTGTTGCAATGGCTTTACTACATCAAGGGTTACCAACCATTAGACAAATCAGGAATTCTGACTTTGCTTTGACATCTTTTGCTGCATGGTTGCTTTGGGTTAGTGACTCGAGAAGTTCTGCAGTTAGTGGAAGGCAGAGAGCAAATTTCAAAAAGAGGTCAGCAACAGGAGCTGACAGAGGGTTTCCATTAAATTCAATATACTTCTTTTTATGTACCTGTAAGAACGGTTGTTTCTGCTTAAACTATCTGCTTATATAGAACAATTCGGTTTCCCCCCTCCTGGGACACATCACGTTTCCCAGGTGGTTTCTGGAAAAGTCTGTATGTGCTGTGTGTCTCGCGGATTCGCAGTGGGAAGAAGTGAGGAGTGGGAAAACAGCAGGAAGTCACAGTCAGCTTCCCACAGCCAAGATGGCGGCTCTAGGGACCTGAAGACTGGTGAAGAACCAGCTTGGTGAGGACAGAATTGATCTCCTGGACAGGTAAGCATCTGTTTACTAAAGGGCAGCAGCTACAATATTTGTAGCTCCTGACTTATTTTTTTTTTTTTTATAACAGACCAAAGTTGCTCTTTCAAGCCCTTAATTAATGGCACTGGAACTTTAGAAGTTAAAGTAAAATTCCAGCATAAACCTAACTAGCCTTAAAATGTCTCCCCCCAACACCTATGCTGACTAACCTTTGTTAAAAAGATGTTTATACTTATCGATTTTCAGCCTGCTCCGATCTGGAGCAGAGGAGGGAGAGCACTCGTCAACCGTTTAGAATGCCTGGAGTAGTGACATAACCCATAGACTCCCATTTCCCAGCTGTTGTCGGTGCACCCTTCTCTCCCCTGCAGCCAGTGCTGGCTGACACGGGTGCGGGATCACATGACCAGACCAGACCAGCTGAAAAAAATGTGCATACATCTTTTTTTCACAGGTTAACCAGCATAAGTGCTAGGAGAAGGGAGGGGACATTTTTAAAGTTAGCAAGAGTTAGGCTGGAATTCTACTTTAAATTAAAATCATCTCTTTAAAGGATAAGTTCATCTTTTAGACAGAAATAATAAATGCACATTTTTTGCAGGTAAAAAAAATGGGTATTTATTATTTTTGTCTACAGGAGCCTGGAAAGCATTGCACCAACGATCAGTAGATCGCTGATGCCATGCAGGTCATCTGCAGACCTGTCAGAATATCTGCTTGACATCCGGGATGTACGAGCAAGCAGATATTCTGACAGGAAGCTTCAATGAACTACCAAGGCGCTTCACAGTGCCATGGTAGTTCATTGAAAACTACAAACCGGGGGGGTCGTATCCAAGATGGCGACCGGAGAGGTTGCATAGCAGAAGCATAGCAGAAGAGCTCCGCCGCTGCACCACCTCATCCACTGCCATCCAGCGGGTGGCAGCCTCTAATCCCGCACCGGGAGCCCCGTTGTCTCTGCCGGCTACCCGAGGAGGGGAACGAAGCGAGTTTGACCCTGCTCCAGAGCACCGGACATTATTATTATTATTATTATACAGTGTTTATATAGCGCCAAAGGGTTTGCTCAGCGCTGTACATTAGAGTAGGGGGACAGTACATGAGACAGTACAGTAACAATACAATACACGAGGGGTTCGAGGGCCCTGCTCTTTCGAGCTTACAATCTAGGAGGGAGGGGGTAGTGGTACAGGAGGAAGTGGCTGTGGGGGATGGAGTGGTAGGAGGAGTGGAGGAGAATGGCTGTTAGGTGGGGGTGGGATAGGCTTCCCTGAAGAGATGGGTTTTCAGGGTGCGCCTGAAGGTGAGGAGGGTAGGTGACAGTCTGATGAATTGGGGTAGGGAGTTCAAGAGGATGGGGAAAGTCCTGGAGAAGTCCTGCAGTCGGGCGTGGGAGGTGGAGACCAGGGAGCTAGAGAGTAGGAGGATGGCACTGCAGTGCAACTACAATCAGGACATGTATTTTGTGCACTGTGGGAGCAATTCCCCTGGCACACAGATGTGAACAAAGCCTAAAAGTGTCCCTTTTTACACCTTATTTGTGTAAATGCCTATACTTACTTGAAGATTGCTTTACAACCCGAGACTAATAACACTCCATCCCCACGACGCAATAGGAGGAGAATCACACAAGAACCGGGGTGAATGGGATTTGCTTCGACTACCATTTTCTGTTTTTATATAATATTAAGACAGGCTGCCGATGTCTTACATTTACTTGTGTTTGTGAATTTTGGGTTTACCCCCCAACTATCTGGTCGTGCTAACATTTTTGAATGGGTTATTAGACCCATAATTTAAAGCCTGCATGCTGTTTCTATGAAAATTGTTGATGCGCAACCCCACTCAGTTGCCGGGCGTGGTTGGAGGGGTCACTGCCCTGTTGTGGAGTGGCCAATCTGTTCTCCATGTTTTACAGCGACGGGGTCTGGCCCTTTGACACTAGGTTTCTTTGTTTTTTCAGGCAACTAGCCTACCTGATCCATGGTTTGTTGTCTTCCTTTTTTAGGGGCTCTTTCGGCCATACTTCTACTGCTGTTTTTTTTTTCTCTATTTATTCAGTACATGATGGTAGTCATACACAATGTTCTGGATCTCCTTGCCACATTTCTGTGGTGTAGATGTCTCATAGAATACTATTGGTAGATTTAACCTTACAAGTTGAAGGTCTGGGTGCTCCAATAAGAAGACCAAACTTTTCTGATGCACATCAAATTGAACCGATAATGTTGTCAGATATCATTTTTCTTATATTTAGACATGGCGATTCATTGCATCTCACATAATGTCCAAGGTTTTAATTCCAAACAAGCGCAAAACTGCCTTTCTCCAATATAGACGTCTAGGGGCGAAGATTATCCTACTACAAGAGACCCATTTTGCAACGACCAAACATCCCACAATTTTTCATAGATCATATACTGTAAGCAGGGGTTTTACAGGGGAGTGCCGATTTTTTTCACAACCAGTTTCCCTTTGAGGTACAACATGGCTACCATGACCCCGATAGCAGGTTCATTATTATTATTAAAGCAACCTTTCGGGTCGCAAACTTACAATAGCTAATGTTTATGCACCGTATTTGGCTCAGGCAACTTTTTTTCACGTTTATTTGATGTTCTGGATAGGTTCCTGTCCCCCCATTTACTGGTGGGAGGTGACTTTAATCTGGTGGCCAACCCCTTGCTGGATAGAAGTTCATCCTCACCTTCTTCCCCGGCCTTCCCTAAAGCTCTTACAAAAAGATTAGATACACGTCCGGTGGTGGACTCCTGGAGAGCACATAATGTGGGAGCAAGGGACTACTCATCTTACTGTCATCCACACGACTCTTATGTTAGGCTGGATTATATCTATTGCACCCCTATCCTTCTGGCCAACTCTACAAAGGCGGGAATACATTTGTGTTCTTGGTTAGACCATCATATTGTGGCGCTGTCAATCACCTTTATAGGTCTAGCGTCTACTCCTAGATTGTAAGCTCCAAGGAACAGGGCCCTCGAAGCCCTAGTGTATCACACTGTTTTGTCATTGTACTGTCTCATGTATTGTCTCCCATTGTAATGTACAGCGCTGAGCGAACTATTGGCGCTATATAATAATAATAATAATAATACTCCCTACTCTTGGCAGATGAATGAGTCTTGGCTTACAGACATTAACGCCCATCAAGAAGTAGCTACTTCCATCCAAGAATATTTTCCACTGAGAGCAATTCCTGACACCTCCCCAGCTATTTTATGGGTGGCCCACAAGGCGGTCCTACGAGGCCGCCTTATCTCTATGGCAGCAGGTAGGAATAGGAAATGTTGGAAACAAATTCAAAACCTTACTAGGAAATTGGAAACGCATTACAGAACTCATGTAGGTAACCCGTCTCTCTTGAATAGAAACCTGATATCACAAAAGTGCTTAGCATTGAATACTTTACCTTCCCAAAAAAACGAGAAAGCCTTGCGTTGGTCTAAAGCTTCCTTTTTATTACATAGCAATTCAGCGTCAACTATGTTTGCACGGAAACTTAACCATTCTATACAACCTTCACATATCTATAAGCTACGAACTAAGAATGGTAACATATCATCTCTGCCTCATGAAGTTCTGGAAATCTTTAAAGAATTTTACTCCTCCTTGTTAGTTCCCCCGCAAACGATTCCTACTCCCCTCGAAGGCTCATGGCTTGATCCTCTACCCCTGCCTGCTCTTACACCCTCTCAGATATCTTCCCTTAATGCCCCATGCACTCTGGAAGACATAACCGAGTGATTAGCGCATTGAGAACCTCCACAGCACCGGGCCCCGACGGGTTCTCGACTAGTTATTATAAGCATTTTGCCCCTCTGTTCTCACAATTGGCACAATGGTTGACTATTAACCTCTTAGCGCCGGCCGAATGCAAATGTGCAGCCTCCCAGCATCTGGGCCTAGATGCTGAGCGGCCGCACATTTGCGTTCTATTAAAAGAAATATGTGCTGAGAGCGTGCACCCTGCGCAAGCTGCTTGCCTATTGCAGATTCAGTCTTCCCAGCCTGGTGCAGGTCTACAATTTTGTTTCTGGTGTCCTTCGACAGCTCTTTGGTCTTCACCATAGTGGAGTTTGGAGTGTGACTGTTTGAGGTTGTGGACAGGTGTCTTTTATACTGATAACAAGTTCAAACAGGTGCCATTGATACAGGTAATGAGTGCAGGGCAGAGGAGCCTCTTAAAGAAGAAGGTACAGGTCTGTGAGAGCCAGAAATCTTGCTTGTTTGTAGGTGACCAAATACTTATTTTCCACCATAATTTGCAAATAAATGCTTTCCAAATCAGCCAATGGGATTGTCTGGATTTTTTTTCTCATTTTGTCTCTCATAGTTGAGGTCTACCTATGATGCCAATTACAGGCCTCTCTCATCTTTTTAAGTGGGAGAACTTGCACAATTGGTGGCTGACTAAATACTTTTTGCCCCACTGTATTAGCACTTGAAAATTGCAGCTCAACTGACTAGTTCCTCATGCTGCTTTTCCTTCTCAGAGTTTGTGCTTTGCTGTACAGAGGATTACAAGAGGGTAATATCAGGTCAAATTCAGGTACTAACACTTGCTTACATTTAATAAGATATATTTATTGATGTATACAGAGCTGCACCACTGTGTTTTTTTATATCTGCATGGAGGTTCAGCTTTAAATAATTTTTTTTAAAAAGACACATCTTTCCCACCTCTCAAGTAAATAATCTTTTTGCACTATTTTCTTGTTTAACATTTTTATTGATTTTTGTTCAAAAATGTACAAATACAACAGGGCACTTCAGGTAAGCATCTTGGACGATCAGGGGGAGGTTAATCTAGCCCAGCAGCTCTGACTGAAGCCACTCCAACATTCACAGTTCAAGAGGGTGATGGTCGAATTCTCTTGGGAGAAAATGAGAGACCCAGGGATCCCAAACTCTATTGGAATGTTGCCATGGTGCCTTGCAATTTAGCCATAAGTGACTAAGGCCCATTGCATGTAAAATGTAACATCAGATATCGGTAATGTATCAGACAACCGTTCCTTTGCCATTTTTGCAATAATTTCATTGACATCTGAATTGCTGTTAAAAATACAGGATCGTTAAACATTTATAGAATATTCTTACCTTTTCCCCAATTACGCCTGTTTTATCCAGGACAACAAAACTGGAGTCTCTCTGTCTAGAACTGCGGTCTGTAGTGGAACTTCCATTCAAGAACAAGTCATCAGCTGTTAACCCTGAAATGAAGAAACACAAAGTAAATAAGCCAGGAAATAAACCAAAATGATTGCAAAACATTTTAATGCCGAGACATTTTTACATGTCAAATTACATAAATAACCAATGGAAATGGATTTTAATTTGCAATTTAGCAAGGAGAAGGGAAAACAGATATCTGACATGAACAAGTTGTGCAAGCAAATAAAAAGGCTAACCAGGCTCTGTGCCATATTTACATATAAAGTATTAAATATTATTTAGTGTTATGAAAAGAGAAGACAGTAGGAGATTGGAAAAATCCACACAAACTGGTCTCATGGGAATTTGAGAGGAATCTGCCACACAAGTGTTTTTCATAAAGATAAATTAAGTGGTGTGCATTACTTATCCCCAATTACATGCTCAGATTGAACAAGAAATTGCATAGTGACTTCCATTGTATGCCTAGTAAAATAAAAGCAAAGCAGCCAACACATCGTAAAGATGAACAGCCTCCATGGCCAGATTTTACATGTGACAAAAGCAGGGGCGTAGATAAGGGGGGGGGGGGGTCAGGGGTGTCTGAAACCCCCCCCCCCCCAGAGGAGAGTGGTCATCCATCCCTGGCTGCAGCCCCTGAAATTTGGGCTGGGCAGTGAGAAGAACACAGTGGCGGTGGGAGGGAGGGGGAGGCAAAGAGAAACCCATTCTATGCAGCAGTGGAGGCGGCGAGCAGCGCCGGGACTAGGGGTGTGTGGGAGGGGCGGTGCTGGTTTTGGTGACAGGCAGCAATCTCCTGTATGGCTTTCAATGAAGCAGCTGGAAGCCACGGGAAGGAAAGGAAGAGAAGCAGCTTCTTGCTGCTTTGTTGAAAGCCATACAGGAGATCTCTGCCTGTCACCACAACCACCGCCGCCCCTACCACACACCCCTAGCCCTGGTGTTGCTCACCTCCTCCACCTCTGCAAAGAACGGTTTTCTTTCGCCTCCCTCCCTCCCACCGCCGCTCCTCCCACCACCGCTGTGTTCCAGCTGCTGTGTTCTTTTCACTGCCCAGCAGCTCCATCCTCTGCACCAATGGGAGAAGAGGGGAGAGAGGCTGGATCTGCTCTGCCTCCCTCCTGTGTCCGCCCAAACTCCAGTCCGTGCATCTTCAGAGGAGGTGTGGGCGAGAGCCATGGGAAACTGAACACAGCAGTCGACAGTCACAGCTCTGAACACAGCAGCCGACAATCAAAGCTCTGAACACAGCAGCCAACAGTCACAGCTCTGATGCTTCTGAAGGAGTCATGGTGAGTTTGACCTTCCACCCACCCCTCCTTCCTTTCCTTCCACCCCTTCCTTCCTTCCACTCACCACTTTCCTTCCTTCCACTCACCCCCTTCCTTCCTTCCACCCATCCCTCTTTCCCTTCCACTCACCACTTTCTTTCCTTCCTTCCACTCACCCCCTTCCTTCCTTCCACCCACTTCTTCCTTCCACCCACCCCTCCCTTCCATCCACCCCTTTCTTCTTTCCTTCCAACCCTCCCTTCCTTCAAGGGGGAGGTGGTGTATGTGTGTGTGTGTGTGGGGGGGCAGCAAATATGCAAGCTGAACTTCCCCCCCAGAAGAAAAAATTATCTACAGCCCTGGACAAAAGTGACAGTTGGGCCCAGGTCTGTGCTGCAAGAGAGCCACAATAGCTCCAGTACAAGGTAACCTGCAATTTTATGTAGAAGCACTGCATATTCTGAAGAAGCAGACTTTGCAGATTATTTGCAGGAGCTGTATAAACAAGCTTGCCTAAGGTTTTTGCTTTTCCAGGAACTGCTGTAAGCACAGACCTTGAACACAGCTGTCATCACAGATGCTCTGTAGCAGAAAAGTAATTCAAAGAGGGACAATTTAACCACTTCAAGCCTGGACACTTTTTCCCCCTTCCTGTCCAGGCCAATTTTCAGCTTTTAGTGTTGTCACACTTTGAATGACAACTGCGCAGTCATGCAACACTTTTTTAGCCAGGTAATAACTGTCCCCATCCGAAAAGAAAAACATACTAGTCCTTAGCAGAGCAGTCAGTAGAACGCCCCCTTGTTGGCCTGTACAGCCAGTGAGCACTCAGCCAAGCGGTTACACTAATGTTATTAAATGCAGCACCATGTTAGCTTCTCCATGTGGCAGCTTTATTTGAGGAACTGGAGAAAAAAGTATGAAATATATATTAAATTAGCTTGCAAAACTAGTTAAAGTATATGTCAGGAAGGCTGAGTGATGTTTGCCTGGAGTCTGGTGTTAGGCTTTAATCCAAAGCACAAGAATATGACACTAAAAACAAAGTTCATAAGCATAAAATGAACACATTCTGTCATCCCAGAGAATATGCTCATATCATGTAAATTATAAGAGCTCTAGTCGGTGATGACACTGCCTTATATGTACTAGCAACTCATAAATCAGATTTCATGTTTATTTACTGGCCTAATACTATTAATGGGTCTGTTAGCTGTACTGTAGCTATTACCTCTCCCATTTGTACTAATGTTTTACAGACCAATATAGTTCTGCCTTATTTAGCTTTCCACAAATCTTTAAGTAATCCCCTTCTCCCAAAATCTAGTCTCAGAAAAGACATTTCACTACAGATCATCACACAATTGGAAAACAGAATTTAAAACCAAGCTAGATATATGTGGGAGTCCTGCACATACCAGTTTTCCCAGGACACCCAATTGATGGTGGAAAACTGGAAATACCTTACAAATTCAGACTTCTTATCATTGTGGAGTGACAAAATGTGTAAGAGTCAATTATTTTCTAAGTTTAACGTGCCAGACCCTCACCTGGGAGCAACAGATGGCAATAATTTAAATAGTTACATAAAGAACATATGGCTGCCCTTGTTTCTTATTCAAATTTATAGTAATCCAAGACGTATAAAAGCAGCTCAACTGCAAAGAATGGGAAATAACCATTGATATGCATTCAACAATGAACTAATCTAAGCCACATTATCTTGTCAAAACGTATATACATCAATAAAGTGACAGCAATCAATGCTCAGCAGAAAATCATTCTGTACAGTAAGAAAAAAAAATGCATCTCATAGAAGGAAAAAAGGGGAAATGAAAAAGTGTTCAATTTCAAAACAACACATACTCACCTAGGTCGATGCAGCATTGATCCATCACTGGTGTGCTGGGCTGTGGAGAGGGCAGGGGCTGGCTCAGGCTCTCAGTAGCTAGCTTAGAGACTGAGCAAGCTGCCAGTCAGGAATCTGGGTGGTTCCAGACAAAAAAGTTGGGATCTCTCCAGAGCTTGGACCAGCTGAGTGACCCCCCGTCAGCTAAATACTGGTCACAAAAATGCAGAGCGTTGGCCCTGATTCTACGTTACTTCTCAACAGAGTACGGCTATATCTTTGTGTACCAACTACAAAGGCAATCAGACTGATTCAAGAGTTAAGTGGGGAATATGATTTGTTTTCTGCCAAGTGTAGAAAAGCAACATATGAGACAAATTGGTGACACAGTATTTAAAGAGATCCTGTTACTAATGTACACAATTCACAATTACATGCAAAAGCAAATTACAATTATGTATTTGAAATGCTTACTTGGACTGCTGTTACTTTTCATAAATTATTTTCTATTCATTTGCAACATACTCTTATATTTTCTTGAAAATTTGACCACTCCATATGCTATCAATTTCTTAGCAAAGCCCCCCTCTCCTTGCACACCATAGCCCTCTCCTCTTCTTGGAGTGTCTAAATACTGTCTAGGCTGGCCCAGCTCCTCTATTCCTCACCTTTTGTGTAGCTTCTAGTGAAGGAGAAAAAGGGAATACCTCTTTGGGTTCTACAGTAGGACCCACATTGTTGTAACAAAGGAGAGCCTTGCCAAAAATAAATTCTGTATGTAGACCAAGTCCATCCTGACTTTTATAACTGTGTTCACAAAGAGCCATTATATCTAGGAAGATCAGCATAAAAAACAGCCATGCTGCTGGACAGCTTAACAGTGGGGGTCCTAGTTGTAGCTTAACAAGTAAGGGAATGAGGGATGCCAGTGAGATATTCATCTCTTTATACCTGTCCACCTTATGGCAGACAAATATTATTATTAATATAATTATGAACTACCTTTTCACTGATTATCTATTGTTTTTCTGTATGATCAAAATTTTATAGAAAAATAATCTAATTATCTCTTATTTTATTTTTAATTTTTTTTAATTTGCTGAAGCTGTTTCCTAGCTAGCTTCCTAGCTCAGTCATAAACACTGTAGAATGAAGCCCATTGAATCTGCCTGGATCTGCTGCCTGTTTATACATAAACTTATCGTTAGTAGAATACCCCTTCAGTCACATACATCTATAGGTTCTAAATAGGACTGCCTATACCACGTTAATGGAGAAATAAAAGATCATCTGGAGAATTTTTGGTGGTTTCAATAAGAAATGTTTAAACACAGCAAAAAAGTAGCATAACAGTTCTTTTTACCAAGAGAAGCAGCTCTCTTTCCTTTCTCTTGAGCCAGTTTGCGAACTTGTTGCTTTAGTTCAACTCGTTCTTCCTCCAGTCGTTCAATCTGTTGAACAATGAACATTAACAGTGAAATCTAAATCTACAGATCTACATTTAAGTATTGTTTTTCTTCTGAATCATTAGTGTTTCTTAAGTACAATTATATCTGATATGTAAAGCCAAAACATTTTCTGGATAACCTGTAAAGTTTGTCATATGTTTGGTTTCAAGCTTCTCTTATTAAAATTAAGCTGAAAAATCAAATTTATTCTACTTATACAGACTCTAGTTGTATGTAGATCAGTCATACACAGAGGCTGTGTGCGCTTGCGAAACTCGGAACTGTGTCGGTGTTAATATCTAAGTGATAGTAAATATCTGATGACACGTGTAGGACAGCGTGCACCATAAACTGCCCAGATTATGAGTGGCTTCAACCTGATCCTTCCCAGGCCACACCATATTGACGCGTTTCACCCTCCCACAGCCCTGAAAAAGGAGGCAGGACCTCGGAAACGTGTTGCGGTCCACCCCCATAGCCTGTCACATTCTCTTCTCTGCCTTCCTGTTAGCGCCATGAGTGAGACGCTGCTGATTTACTATCTTGCAGCAGGTCCCTGCTTATGCTCTGCAGCCCTATCAGTCCATCCAGATTGCGGTGAGCTATAGATCGCACCACCACTCCGACACCTGGAGCAGTCTACAGGTCTCTCAGATGTAAGTGAGAAATGACATTAAAGTGTTGTTTTTAAGCATACACTAATCTGGTGCCCTGCTCTGTTTCCTTTGTATGTGTCTTTACTCATAGACTGGGAGGTCTAAGGAGTGAGATGTCCTACCCTTGTTATCGGATACCTCCTAGTAGGCAGGAACAAGCTTTCTAGATGCCAGCAAACAAAGAGTGAGAGCAACCGATGGGCGTACATTGATAGTTTGAGCAGCACTCCATGTGTTTTTAGAATGATCACAAGTGATAGTAAACATGTTCATGGAAGCCTCTCCTCAGTGCAAAACACATGAAAGCCCACTTGGAGTTTGCAAAAAAACACCTGCAGGGCTCTCAGTGGACCTTCATGTGTTTTGCACTGAGGAGAGGCTTATCTCTAGCCACTCTGCCATAAAGCCCATATTGGTTGAGGGCTGCAGTGATGGTTGTCCTTCTGGAACTTTGTCCCATCTCCACACAGGATCTCTGGAGCTCAGTCAGAGTGACCATCGGGTTCTTGGTCACCACTCTTACTAAGGCCTTTCTCCCCCAACTGCTCAGTTTGGCCGGACAACAAGCAGGAAGAGTCCTGGTTGTGCCAAACTTATTCCATTTGAGAATTATGTAGGCCACTGCGTCCTTCAGAACCTTCAGTGCAGCAGAACTTTTTGTAGCCTTCCCCAGATCTGTGCCTTGCAATAATCCTGTCTCTGAGCTCTACAGGCAATTCATTTGACATCATGGCTTTTGCTCTGATACAATATGCATTGTCAGGTGTGGGGCCTTTTATAGGCTGGTGTGTGCCTTTCCAAACCGTGTCTTATCATTTTAATCCACAGGTGGACTCCAATCAAGGTGTATAAATTACTCACCAACGATCAAGAGAAACTGGAGGCACCTGAGCTAAATTTCAAGTTTTGTTGCAAAGGATCTGAATATTTACTGTATGCCAACATGATATTTCAGTCTTTCCTTTTTCATACACTTGCAAACATTTCTAAAATTCTGTTTTCACTTTGTCATTATGGGGTACTGGGGGAGTGTAGATTCATGAGAAAAAAAAATTAATTTAACTCCTTCATGCCGGATCGTCCCGCCGTGAAGAGGAGTTCCTGCAGCGGGAGGTGGGCGGGGCTTAGTGTCATGTGGCCACGGTGACGTCACGTCGTGACCAGTCACATGATCGGGAAAGGTCCTGATCGCAAGAGGAGACCGGGACCTTTCGGTGAGTACCTCACATGTGTGCTGGGAGCGCGCAGTGTGCGCGCTCTCAGCACATATGTATTTTGTATATTGAACGCAAATGTTCGGCCGCTCGGCGTCTAGGCCCAGACGCCGGGAGGCTGCACATTTGTGTGCGGCCGGCGTGAAGGAGTTAAACAACTAGTATCAGGCTGCAACATAACAAAATTGAAAAAAGTGAAAGGGGTCTGAATACTTTATGAATGTACTGTACATCAGCTACATGCTAACCACACCTGCTGTTACATAATAGACACAGCTTCAAAACTTTCACGTTTCTATATTAGTTTATATGAGACACCAAAATATGAAATTGGTTGTTGGGATAAAATAAAAATACTTACTTCTTTCAAAAGAATCTGGTTTTCTGCTCTGTATTGCTGCTGCTTTAGAGATTTAACATTTTTAAATTCAGTTAAATCAATCATAGATTTAGGATCAAGGCCTGAAAGAAAACAAAAGGAAAAATTCCACCTTTCAATTTTCAGTAAAATACTAAATGAGTCACTTTTCTGTCTCATTCCCTACAAACTGGAAACCATGCAAAAAGCAGGCCAGAGTGCCATCTGCTGGCTGGATGTTAATATAAAAAAACTCAAAAAGCTTTGTTTTTTTTTTAAGATGTATACTAAAGTAAGGTCTCCAGGAACACAAGAAAATGATAATTTATTGTATTAAAAAAAAGCTACAAACCTAAACGTTCTCTTAGATCTTCATTCTCATCAAGAATATCATTCACTTTAAGTTCAAGTCTGTTAACATCTGCAGTCAGCGCCTCTATTTCACGATCCCTTAGGTTAATCTGAGTCTTTAGATCTTTAATTTCAGCAACTGCTTCTTCTAAGCCGTAAACTCCCTTTAAATAAACATACATTGTAGAACAGATCAGTTTACAAACAAATATCCCAAATTTACAAGTCTTTCTTCCACATACAGTACATACATCTTACATGACAGATAAGTAAATAATATTTAAATACAGCGCAGTATATTAACTAAAGTAACATGAGCTCACTTTACTGCAGCACACAGTTTTGTACCTTGATGCATAGAATGCATCAAGGTAAAAAAAAGAAAACCTTCAGCCTTCACAAAAACTTTAATCTGGCCATTAAACTGCACCATTAAACAAGTATAAACACTGTAATACACAAAGATGCTGCAAAAAATAATTGATTGATCATGGGTTATATGCCACTACCTTCAGGTGAGAAAAAGAAAATCAAACAATCTTTCACAGTGGAAAGGAAAATATTCTGGACAGAAATAGTAACTGTGTATACATTTTTAATTCTGTCATTTCCTGTTCAAATGATGTTTGAGGTCTGCTGTCCGGAACTGACCAAGAAATGCTAGATTTTGAGTGGATTGTTACCTTTATTCTGCCTTTCAGGTGGCTCTGTTCCTCCCCATTATGGAGCATGCACAGATGAGCCGATGGGCTCTGTCCAGTCTTTGGGACCAGGCAGAGCCCATCGGCAAATATGCACAGGTGACTTTCTGCGCATGAACAAAAATGGGGAAAGTCTAGGACTTCCCTAAAAGCTGCCTTTTGATAAATAAGTGCATGTGTAGCAGGGCCGGATCTAGCCTATCTGATCTGGGGGTGCAGTAAAAAAAAGTCAGGGGGCATAATGTCAATAGTGTGATAGAGATGCATAGAACCCATATTCCCTGTCCACTCGGCAAGCTTCTGTGCCACAGAGTCACAACCCGAAAGTAACATCTGACAGATAGTGCAGAGGCGGAAAGGGGGTGAATAGAGAGCACTAGTATGTATTAAGATGATTAAACAGAACCTGTGCCCGTTATATCAGATGTCTCTATCAGAGTCCCTCCTTACATCAGGAGTCCTCCTAAAAGTTTCCACTTTACATCAAGGTACCTCCTTATATCAATTGCTTCAACAGAGTGCTTCCTTACATCAACTGTCCCAATCAGAGTGCCCCCTTACATCAATTGTCCCCATCAGGTCTCATGGATAAGTTGGATGCACTCTCAGAGATCTGGGGGGCACACCTAAAATCTGGGGGTGCATAGCCCATCCCAGAACTTCCCTAGATCCGGGCCTGATATGTAGCCATGTATGTGCAGGGGAGAAAACAAACTTAATTCTCGCCTGGTGAGAACATGGAAGTGCTGCTTTGCAACACAACTAAAACACTTTCTTAAAAGATAAAAAATAATAATATCCAATTGTAAGAGAGGGAGGGGGGAGGAGGGAGCGCATCACGATATGATCTTTAGGGTGAAGGTCCACATTAAGTTACAAAAAGATTTTGTGTCATTTTTATTGCTATATTGCTTACAAACTACTAAAATGCATCTATATTTATTTAACTAGAAAAGCTACAATTTCTGGGAAAATTGTGTGAAGTGTTCTTGCCTCCACCAGTAGTCTACAACTGGAGTGGGCGGAGTAACTGGGTGGAGTGGCTTGAGTAACTGTTGTGTGGTTGGAGTGGCTGGAGTAACTGTGAAAAGGTTGGACTGGGCAGAGTAACTTTATGGAGTAGGCAAAGTAACTGTGTGGAGTGTTTGGAGTGAGTAAAGATAGTAAACATTACACTAACCAATTGATTGATCAAATTTAAAAAGTGCACATGGCAAGCTTGATAGAGTGAGAAATGCATTTCAACTTTTAATTATTTATATAGCACATTTAATTGAAATGTTGTTGCCCAAAGTGCTTCACAGTTACATTAAAACATACATTTATAAAAACATTAGCAGCATTATCACCTCAAATACTCTACTGTAGAAAACTTATTTCCAAACCTTCAACCAGAAGCCGGCCAAACTGTCACGAATTCAAAATTAGATTTCAAATAGGGCAGAGAAGAGCGGTTAAAAACAAACTGCTCCAAATTGCTCACTTCACTGGCGTCTTCAAATGGTCGTAGTTTTAAAAACTATAAATCCTACAGCGAAGAGCTTTATATTATCACACTCTAGCTTTTGTCACTCTGCTGCCTGCTCACACACCTGGGTTCCTATGGCAACTCACTCTACAGCAAGGGCAGAAAAGAGCGGTTAAAAACAAACTGCTCCAACTTGCTCACTTCACTGGCGGTTGCCATCTTCAAACAGTTGTAGTTTAAAAATTATAAATTCTACAGCGAAGAGCTTTATATTGTGAGAATCACAAGACCCAGACCTACATTTTGATGCATTGTTGCATAGTATGTTTCTGAAATATTAAAAATGAAGGCACAGTCGCAGTTTAGAAATTGCCCTTCAAATTTGAGGTGGCTAGAGTACAGTTTCAATGAATTTCATTGGGCGGCGTGAGTTGCAAACAAATGGTCATATTTGGAAAACTATCAGGACTATGGCTCAGCCGTGGACATTTTTAGTGGCAACAGGGATAGCTGAACGTTTTGATATAAGATTTGTGTAGGTGGGCTTGAAAATGAGGGAGTGATGGCAGTTTAGAAATCATGTCCTGATTTTTCAGCTCACACTCTAGCTTTTGTCAGCTCCCACTCTAGTTTTGAACATTCTGCCATTCATTCCTATGGGACCACTTTCACCACAAAAACGCCGATATTTCGTGAACCATTCGCAAAATGTTCCACAAAGTAATAGCACACCAATCGGGAACAATCCTCACGTTTCGGTATATTACAGTCTATGTAGTGTAAAAACTGTGGGAGAAGTTAGCATGGTAAATTTGGCTATAATAATAAGATTATATATGTGAGATAACAGTAAGTGGTCTTGCCATGCAAGAACACGTAATGATTATAAGATAAAATGTACAGATATTTAATAGTAAACACATGAACAACTACACACTGCTTTCCTCATCAGTTTAGAAAATAACAGATATTAATGTATGTCAGGAACGTGCTGTTCCCTGCGGTTCGAAGTCTGTTGGCATTTGTTTCCACTGGACACCAGCAGATGTCTCCCTGTAGTTATGATTTTAGTATAATTATCCATGTGCACTTGGCTGGGGGAAAACTTTATATCCTTATTTGTTTCTCAGCCAAATATTTCAGCATGTGGTCTACAGTCTCTGCTTGCTCTGACCTACAGGTCATCCTGAAATCCTAAATCTTAGCCTTGTCCTGTCTCGTATCTACTTATCCTAATGAATAAAGTATAACTAAAAGGTAAAACGTTTTGTTAGTTTTGGATAAAGTGGAGAGGGATTGGAACACGTCAGATTTTTATTGCTATCTGTGCCCCTGTTAGGCGGATTCACCCTCTCCATTTGTCCTGTTTACCATTATCATTGAAAAGAAAACCCCAAATTTTAGGTTGTCCAAGAAAAGTAATAGAGGGGAATGTTTCAATGGGTACACTAATTCTGGTGACTGGGGGGGCCCCCCTAAGGAATTTCCTCAATTTGGAAGGATTTCCTCTCACTTCCTGTTTTCACTATGGGACAGGAAGTGAAGGTAAATCTCCCCAATGGAACATACTGTAGATGGCAAAAAATAAACTGACAGGGGGTTACAACCCTCCCTTACTCTATCCAAAATGATAAAAAAAAAGTTTTGCCTATAGTTCTACTTTAACTTTGGCTCAATTGTTTCAGGACATCTGCATCTTGTTTACAGCTAGTGTTGTATACCGTGCATCTGCATTTTTGGCATTTCAGATCACTCAATGAGTCAGTTTGCTAGCAGTTTTGTTCTTTACTAACATTCGTAGTGTTCATTTGTTGTACATACAGTACACTGCACATACACTGATTTACAATAAACAGTTTTGGAATTTATTCTGCCTCTCTGATCCCACCTATCTTAGTTTTGGATACGGTGGTAGGGGTCGAAACCACTGTCAGATTGTATTGCTATGTAGGGCTTTGTTCGAGAAATTTACCTACACTTCCTGTTCTGCTGACAATATTTTATCAAGCAGAAAGTGAGGGGAACTCTCCAAAAGCAACACAGAAGTTAAAAATTGTATTTTTGTACCTACCTGTAAAAAACTACTTTTTGGAGTACATCAAGGGAGCAGGCTATAATTATGACTGTGAAAGTGTGTAACTGTGCTTAGTTCCAAGAATTATCAAAATTATAACAAACCATGCAATAATGTAAACAATAAACTAATAGCCGAACTCAAAAGTATAAAATACAAATACTGAACGTGAAATGCTCCTTAGGTTGTTTTCACCAGTGTTTTAAAGGTGATGGTCACTGAAACACAACTCTCTATATGGTGTTCTCATATGTCGCAAGTGTTTTCAACAGGGATCAGAACATTGTTTGCCAGTCCATTCCTACAGCTGCAATGCTAAGATGGACAGTACTCAAGCCGCGCTATAGACATTTGCGGGGATTGGCTGTAATGCAAACATTCGCCACAGGATCCTGAGGATACAGAACCCTGTGCAGTTTGGTAATGATCAAGGTATTTCCAGCAGGGTGCTGTATAGGGTGCCTCATGTGATGGGTGAAGATTTAATCTGTGGCTTTGGGCCAGATCCTGTGGCAGGATTTGGGTAAGTGGCCCTTTAAAGTGGTTGTAAAGGCTGAAGGTTTTTTACCTTCATGCATTTTATGTGCACACGGGCCTCAGCTGTCCTGGGTCTCTCTCTCCTCATTGGCTGAGACAGCAGCGGGAGCCATCGGCTCCCGCTACTGTCAATCACAGGCAGTGAGCCAATGAGGAGAGAGCGAGACTGCTCGGATGTCCCCATCGCAAGCCTAATTAAATTATCACTATGCAATGCTTTAAAAGCCTTTACAGGTTACCAGCTTAGAGTTAAAAGGAGGACTGACATTAGAATTATCACTGTCAGTCTAATGTTTGTGACAATACCTCACATTTGTGGTGTGATCGCCATTTACATATATGTGCTGGACCTATGTGGACTTTCGCATTTGCATGTGAGCAAGGGGGACTATTATTTATTTTATTTAAATTTATTTTTTTTTTACACTATTTTTGTTTTTTGGTCAACATTACTGCTATCATAATGGATGAATGAAATACATTGTGATAGCATGGTCAATGACAGGTACACTTTATTGAGAGATCTGGGGGTCTATTAGGCCCCAGATCTATTATCTGCCTTCCAGAGCAGCAAATTAAACTGATATCAGTTTAATTGGCTACTTTACTAGCCAATAGGGGTTAGTAAACAAACAAACCAAAACCAGAAGTGACAGAATCATCCTTGCTTCTGGTTTCATACACCATAGAGACAATGGGGAAATGGATGTTCCCCCTTTTCCATGGTAAACCAGTCCAACCACCCACAACATGTTTGGGCTCCCCATTGGAATAGGAGAACCCAGAAAAGACAACATTCATATTGCTGCTCTGATCACTTTTACATTAAACAGAATCGCTCACAGAAGATTTTGATACCAGGATCATGGCTCCAGCTGCAGCCATGAACCTGGTATCACGATTTCTCATCCAAGACATACTGTATATGTAGGTATGGAAAATGGGAAGTGGTTAAAGAAGTATGGAAATTAAAACAAACAAACATACATGCTCACATCTATGCTGCAGCTGCCCCACAGACTGATCACTCAGTTCTTGGTCTGTTCAGAGCGGAGAGTGGTGAATGTCAGTCATGGCTCTCCGTTCTGCCCCTCTAGCACTCACTGGAGTGCTAGGCTGGAGAAGGGGCAGGTGCAACTGGATGTGGCTCTCAAGTGCATGCTAAGAGCAGGATCTAAGTGTCAACAAGCTGGTTGGGATCCTTTCAGAGCCTGGAGCATCTCTGCCATATCAGCGGGCAAAAGCCAGTTTTTGTAGCTGCATGCTGACTTTTTTTTTTTTTTTTTTTTCAGCTGGAACTCCACTTTAAATACATAATTAGTTCTGTGCTTTACAGTTAATTCTAATGTTCACATTTCTGTGTATTTAAGGCAGCAACTATTCTACATTTTGACAAAACACATGCTTTTTCACAAATAAATGGAAATGAAAAACACAAATACATGTGTTTCACATGCATAGAACTCGATCTGCCCGGAAAATTCTTAAAAAAAAAGAGAAAAAAAAAAAACACATAAGAGACGTGTGTGCAGCACATGTAAAAAAAGGCATCCATGTGTGCAGCAGTACTTATAATGCAGTTTAGATTTATCAGGGTTAAAGCCTGGCTTTTTACACAATTACTGGCTACTGTTCATTCGTTACAAAAATACTTAAATATAAAAGAGTAAATGCTTAAAATGGTATACCGCTTCATAGTCTCTCATCCGGTTCAGGGCATCAACCAGATCTTTGTCTTTTTGCCGGGCATCATTTTCTGCCAATTCAGCAACACGTTCTGCTTCTCTAAGTTTTTGATCCATGAGCTGCAGTTTTGCTTGAAACTCCTCAGACCGATAATGCTGAGGATCTCCTAAAGTGAGAAGAGCAACTTTAACAATTAAAACAATTCTAATTTTTTTGACAAATTTGTTTTTTGCTAGAAGAATGAAATATTTACCTATGTAAAAAAAGAAATAAAACATGCTTTGCTTATGCACACTTAAGGATTCTTTTCTGTCAACCAAAAAAAACTGTTGTTTTTAAAGTTAGGGAACACTTCATGCTAAGAACCTTTAATTTGCACAATTACAGCTCAATCCGCTTTGTTTCTAGTATATTTTCAAAATGATCCTAATCTCAGGCTGCAGAATATGGGGTTGATTTGCTAAAACTGGAGAGTGCAAAATTTGGTGCATGATAGCCAATCAGCTTCTAAATTCATTTTTTTCTCCTTTTTACAAAAAATATTACATGCACAGGTAAAAAATGCATGTAATATTTTTTGTTTTAGGAACCTGTAAAGCATTGCATCAGAGATAAGTAGATTGATGGTGCCATGCAGGTCTCCTGCAGACTGTCAATGTAGCCTTGTATGAGCAGATGGTTTTACACTAACAGGGAGAATGAATTAACTACCACAGCTCTCAACAGTGCCGTGGTACCGAAAAGGCTGTCAGTACTTCTAGTTCATTGATTCACAGGGATCTGTGAATCAATGACGAAGCCGTGTGGGCGGAGCCCCTCATGGCTGCACTCTCTTTGAATTGTGGCAGTGAGTATGGAGAGAAGATCCCCGGCTCGCTGCCACAAGGAGAGGGGGGAAACGGGGTAGAGGGATCTGAAGCCGAATATGTCACACTCTAAATATGGGTGAAACATGTAACATGTTCAGAAAGATGATTAAAACATGGAAGCAGAACTGCACCAGATTTTGCACTTTTTGCACAGTTTTAATAAAACAACCCCAATGTGTTTCTTGGTTCTGTGCTCGAGCCTCTCACACAAACAAGGCGACTGCATGGTTAGTATTGTGACATGCAGCTTCATACCTATCCATAAAGCAATGAAATCTATACCTACCTGATTGAAATTCATTATTTAAAACTCTGTTTATAGAAAACTAGAATGAACCTTAGATTAGCACAGCTGCAAGATTTCTAGTTAAAATGAACAGCCCAATAAATGATTTTGTTTCCAGGAGTTGCTCTTTAAAGGATAAAATAACCTTTCAATGGACTATTTGGGTGCCATAATGCACCAGCTGAGTACTTTCCAAGGGCCTGCATAGACAATTTTTGGGTTTGCGTCAATGACATCAATTTGAGATGCTTCAGAGATCATTCAAAATTTACTGGCAGCTGTATTGGACTTGCAGGTGGCATCCTTCTGACGTGCTTTAAAAATTATTTGCATTCCTATAGATTTGTATGGGAAAGCAACACCTGCTTGAAACAACCAAAAA